>NC_051076.1:51850840-52177499 GCF_004664715.2 Peromyscus leucopus | reverse complement strand
TGTGCCAATACCGGGCGGGGCAGTCAGTCGTGGCATCTGGCCTGCCTGCCTGTCTGTCTGTCTGCCACGGACACAGCAGTTCAAGTGGAGCAGACTCCTGTGGGCTGAGGGGAGCCTCTAACCACACACTCTTTCCTGGCCACAGTGGTCGGGCACAGGTCAAGTAGGGTCCAGGTGACTTAAGTGTTGGGTAAGCAGACTGAGTTTTTCTGAGGAGAGTCCCTGGAAGGGGAGCCGATCTGCAAAGGATGGGCGAGAGCCCATTGGGACAAACACCAACTCTGCATTCATGGAGGCAGACACGAAGATCAAAGGGTTTCGGCCAGCCTGGGCACTATCATAAGACCCCGTCTCAGAAAACGAAAGTATTAATTGTAGATACTAGTGGACTTCATTATAAAATTTCATATTTTTATTTATTTATTTTTGATAAGTCTCTCTGTCATAGCTCAGGTTGGCCTTGAACTTACCATCAGCCTCCTCAGTGCTGGGATTATAGGTGTAGGCCGTTATGCTAGGCCATGGTTCATTAAGATGCTTTCATACATGTGTACAATGTACTTTGGTCATATTTATCTCCCCATTCCTAAATAGTCCCTCTGTACTTTTTCTTTTTTTTTTTTAGATTCCACATATGAGAGAAATGCACATACACACACTATATATATATATATATATATTATATATATATATATATACACACACACAACACACACACACACACACACACACACACACACATATGTAAAGGGAACTTTTATATATACATATATATGTAGTGTATATATACATATATATAAAAATTTCATGTTTCCCAAGCTGTCCTGTGACTCATCAGGTAGCTGAAGATGACCTTGAACTTCTGATCCTCCTGCCTCTGCTTCCCCATTGCTGCGACTGCAGTCATGTACCACCCCATGTGCTGAGGGGTTGAACCCACTACTTTATATACACTACTAGGCAAGCATTCCACCAACTGAGCTGCATCTCCTGTCGTTCTTATTTTTTGAGACAGGGTCTCATGTAGCCTGGGTCGGTCTTAAATCGACTGATCTGGGATGCGGGCTCCTGACCCTCCTCTACCTCCTTGTTCTGAGGACTGGTATGATAGGAGGAGCCACCACCCCTAGCCCAGAGACAGGCTTGTTTCCCCTAACAGGACCACTTGTTATCAGATTGGTGTGTATTTGTTTTAGACAGGGTCTTTTCTGTCGGCCAGACTGGCCTTCACCTGTACTTCACTTTGTAGCCCAGGCTGTCCCCGAATCACCTGTACTTCACTTTGTACCAGTTGTCCCAAATCCATCAGCTGTTTGCTACTTTTTGTCTCAACTGCCTTTTCCATTTTTTTTTTTTTTTTTCTTTTGGTTTTTTTTCGAGACAGGGTTTCTCTGTGTAGCTTTGCACTTTCCTGGACTCACTTGTAGCCAGGCTGTCTCGAACTCACAGAGATCCCCTGCCTCTGCCTCCCGAGTGCTGGATTAAAGCGGCCACCACCGCCTGGCTTAAATTTATTTATTTATTTTTTATTTATTTTTTATTTATTTATTTTTATGTATCAGTGTTCTGCCTGCATGCATCAAAGGGCACCAGATCTCATTACAGATGGTTGTGAGCCCCTGTGGTTGTGGAATTGAACTCAGCACCTCTGGAAGAGCAGCCAGTGCTCTTAATTTCTGAGCCGTCTCTCCAGCCCGGAAATAAAGAATTTTTCTTTTCCATTCTTAAATTGTGAAAGGGATACTAAGACCGAGCACCAACTGAGTAGTGAAGTGAACTTCTTATTGACCGAGAACAGGAGAAACAGGAGACGAACTTGCAAATCCACCCCTTAGCTTTGGGGGTTGGGAGGGAGGTTGTGGACACAGCAGCAAAGGGAGGCGACTGTGGAAAAGGGTGACTGCTGGCGGTGACGCTCACTCATGTCTTCCCTGGGAACTTTGGGGCAGCCTTTTCTCGGTCCTTCCCTAGTCCCTTGCAGCCATTGCCATGGCAACCATCAACTGTCCTGGTGCTGGAGGCTGTGCCTTCAGCCAGTAGATGGATTACAAGGCCTTTAAACCTTGTCTGGCTGTTGCTCCGGTGGCCATCTTAGGTCCAGCCAAGTACAGCTTCCTGAAGCGCCCTTCCCAAATATCCTGTCCTCAAAAAGCAACAAGATGAGAAACGCAGGCAGGGCAGCCAGGCAGGGCTTGGGGGCGACACAGTAGCAATCTGTTTTCCTGCCACAGGGACACGCTGAGTCAAACCCACCTGAGGTAGGCCCCATTCCAGTTTGAAAGTCACTGCAGACGACTGAATACATCTACTAACTACCCTGACTAAGTTCTTTCTAAACAGTCCTTGGGACGGACCCCAGGGCCTCCTATGTTAAGCAGATGCTCTGCTACCTCACCCCTCTAGGCTATCAATATCTCCACAGTTGCCATCTTGCCATTGCTAGGGCACCTGAACCATACTCAGGTAAAGAGTAACGTCAAGCTAGGAAACTTAATATGTTGTGAGATATTTTTTTGTATGCGAATGAGCTAATTACTGGCTTCGGGATGGGGGCTGGGTACCTGGAAAGCGAGGAGAAGGGCGAGAAGCTGTGGCGAATTTGTCACTGGTAGTCAGCTCAGTCATGCCTAGGTAGTGACGCGTCCACGCCCACCGAAAGATCTGGGTTTAGAGAGCTGTGAGATGGCTGAGCGTTCCTAGAACCTGGAGGCTGGTTCTTGCTCGGGCCCCTGCCCCGACTATATCCGGAGCCCCGTGCATCTGTTACCTAGATTTTACGGTAAGCCAGCAAGGCTAACTATTTTCCTTGCAGCACCACACATGGAGGGAGGCACCAGTGGTATGCTGCTTGAATGAAAACGGCCTCCATAGGCCCATGGAGAGCGGCACTATTAGGAGGTGTGGTCTTATTGGAGTCGGTGTGGCTTGGTTGGAGGAAGTGTGTCACTGGGGGCGGGCTTTGAGGTTTCAGATGCTCAAGCCAGGCCCGCTGTGTCTCTCTCTTCCTGCTGCCTGCCCATCAGGATGTAGAACTTCTTCTCCTGCACCATGTCTGCCTGTGGGACGCCATGCATCTTGCCGTGATGACAATGGACTAAACCACTGAACTGTAAACCAGCCCCGATTAAATGCTTTCCTTTATGAGAGTTACTGTGGCCATGGTGTCTCTTCACAGCAATAAAACCCCAACTCGGACAGCTGGGTTTCATTTCGTTAGAAACACAAGCTCAAAACGACCCATGATGACCGGCATTGGATGTGGTAAGGCTGGGCCCAAGCTCCTCAGCCTGTGGGGTCTTCTGCTACTGTGACCAGTTGGATGGTGTCAGGTCCAAAGTGAGTTACAGGACCCCGAGCTGGTGTCCGCTGCAGGGCCTACTGATGGCTGGGCGTATAGAAATCCCACCCCTCCTGCTCACTGCGTTGTCTGTGTTGACTGATGAGCAGGTAGAGGAAGTCCTTGGATTTGTTTTCCCAGCCTCCAAACATGTCTCTTTTGAGGGGGAACGTAGGCCCTTCAAGATGTTTTAGCAGGTAAAAGCTCTTGCCATGCCAGACTAACAGCCCGAGTTCAAGCCCTGGGACCCACATAAAGGTGGAAGGAGAAAGCTAGCTTCCTAAGGCTGACCTTTGACCTCCGTGGATTCACACCTCTTCCTTCCATGACTTAAAAAAAAAAAAAAATTCAGGTGCCCAGAATGGGTGGGTGTTACTCACACCCCCTTTCCTCTCCCACTCCCACCTTGAGATGGGGTCTCACCGAGTAGCCGAGGGTTGTCTCAATCCCCCTGCCTCAGCGTTGTAATCACTAGGATTACAGGTGTGCCACCATGCCCAGCATCCCTTTACACTGTCTAAAAGAGTTTGGACAGCACAGTATCGTCAGCCAAGGTTTAAGTGGTTTTTTTTTTTTTTTTTAGATTTATTTATTTATTATGTATGCAGAAGAGGGCGCCAGATCTCATTACAGATGGTTGTGAGCCACCATGTGGGTGCTGGGAATTGAACTCAGGACCTCTGGAAGAGCAGTCAGTGCTCTTAACCTCTGAGACATCTCTCCAGCCCGGTTTAAAGTTTTTAAATTTATTTATTTGTTTTTGTTGTTTGACTTGGAAAGCCTTAGGGAGGGCCACCTCTAGAGTCAACCGTCTTCCCCTAAAACTGAAGTCCAAAGAGAAAGCAAGCCCCTCTGGCCACTGCCTGGAGAACTGTACACTGTATATCTAGTTGCTGGTCCTTATGGCAAAGGCCTATCATCCAGCTACTTGAGAACCTAAGGCAGAGGACCCCCAATTCAAGGCTTGCCTGGGCTACGGAGTGAGTTCCAGGCCAGCCCAGGCAGCTTAGTGAGCCCCATCTCACAAAATACAAAATACAAGCAGGGCTGAGAAGGCCGCTCAGTGATAAGGTACATGCTGTCAGGCCCAGGCCCCGGTTACAGTCCTCAGTACCACAGGGCGGAGAAAAGACCACATGCAGAACACACAGGGATTTGGAATGAATATTCGCCCAGATTTGTAACTAAAAATTGTAGGCACTGAAGTCCCATGTTGTGCCCTGCGCATCCTCCAGAGCTGCAACAGGATCGATGAAGTTGCTGAGTCAGCCCGCCCTTGGGTCTGCGAAGAACTAGTTCAGAGCGGGAGTGAAGTTGGGCATGGAGTTACACAGGCCTATAAACTCAGCTCGCAGAAGGTGGAGGCGGCAGGGCCAAGAAGTCCAGTCCAAGCTGGGTGGTGGTGGCGCACACCTTTTATCCAAGTACACAGGAGGCAGAGGCAAACGGATCTCTGAGTTCAAGGCCAGGCTGGTCTACAGAGTAAATTCCAGGACTAAACAGAAAAATTCTGTATCAAAAAATAAAAGCGAAAACAAACAGAAAGAATTCTAGTCCAGGGGCTGGAGAGATGGCTAACAATGAAAAGGGCTTTTTGTTTGTTGTTTGTTTGTTTGTTTGTTTGTTTTTTTTGCAGAGAACCCAGATTTAATCCACAGCACCCAATGGTTTATAACCATCCCTAGCCCTAGTTTCAGGGGATCCAGCATGCTGCATGTGGTGCACAAACATGCATGCAGGCAGACCATTCATACACATAAAGTAAAATAACTAAATATAAACAAGTAAAGAAAACAAACAGACAAAAACTCTAAGCTGGTGTGGTGGTGCATGCCTTTGATCCCAGTACTTACCGCCAAAGGCAGGTGAGTTCCAGGCCAGCCAGGGTTACATAATGAGACCTTGTCTCAACTAAGCAAACAGACACCCGAACAACCTAGGTAGCTAGCTAGAATTAGGAAGTCCACTACGAGCAGTGGACATCAGAGAGGAAGGCAATGAACCGCCAGGGAGCCGCGCAGAGGCTCCCTTCCTTCTTCTACGACCTAGGCCGAAAGTCACTTTCAGAACAAAGGCCAGGCAGGGCTTGAGGTGATGCTGGGAATGTGGGTGAGAAGAGGGAGGTGGTGTAGCTCGCTGGGGACACCAGCTCTGGAGACAAGCCAGGTAGATTTGAGTGTGGACTCTCACCCTTCACACTTGTACAACTGTGTATCACCATCGTCTTCCATACAGGGCTAGCAATGCTGTGAACTGTGTGTGAGAGTTACGTGCGATAATGCATGAGAGAGAGGTGACTTGTCACCTCAGGCCTTGTCACCGTAGGAAAATCACAGGCAAGATCAGCTTTCATCAATAAGACTTGATGAGCCTTCCTTACATCTCATGAGCTGTAAATATACTGCTCTAGGTCATATTCTGGACTCAACTCCCCCCTCAGTTTGTGCTTGAGGAAAGTGTAGCTCTGAGGCGGTGTCTGCTGGCAGTGGTGGGGGACATCTGTTGCATTTGATGCTTTTCTACCATATTCTGCAGCCCGTCTGGACCATTGCTAGGTTCCCAGAGCCCAAGACACTACCCTGAGGTACTCTCTAAATACACACAGGCTGGCTACAGGGATGCCTCCCTGTCTTCACCAGGACAGTTCTTTGGTGAAGTCTGTTGGCCATTTGAGGATTTGGCTCCCATTGGACTGCACTACACTCATTATTATGCTGCCTCTTGTCCTGGCGGCTTTGTGTGTTGCCAAGACTGGGCCGACACAGTTCTCAGAGGGCAAGCATCGTGTTATATTCACTCATGCCTCAAGCCAAACTCAGAAGTGTGATTGTTTGGACTACCCAAGGTTGCGGGATCTTGACTTTCTTTGAAAGACTCAGATGTCAAATGTGAACTTGGCAAACAGGCCCTTCCTAATTCAGGTCCAGAACCTGTAACTGTCTTCACCGGGGCTGCGCTTCCAAAAGCAGTAACTGCCATTCTCTAAAGACTGTTGTCTGCCTATGTTTCTGGGGTTGTGTGGACCCTGGAAGAGCTCGGAACTTAGAGTTTCAGTCATGCATTCCTGGGTCCACTTATCTTACCTCACCTTCAAAGCTGCATGGACAGGTAGAGGAGACAGCAGATCTGAAAGGCATTATTATTACTGTAAATTACTGTTAAAATATAAAGCATTTAAATGTGTATTGGTGAAAAAATTGGAGAATTGGAGCTGGATCTAGAAACTGAGTCATTTGTTTAATCATTTAATTAATTAAAATGGATGTATTTTAAAATGTTTATGGGTATGAGTTTTGTTTACATGTATGTGTACCAGTGCATGCAGAGGCCACAAGAGGGCATTGGACCCCCTGGTTGTCAGCTGCCACATGGGTGCTGAGAACTGAACCTGGGTCTTCTGGGAGAGCAGCCAGTGCATTTAACTGCTCCTTCGTTAAGGGCCCCCGCTGCTCCTGCAGAGGACCTGAATTCAGTTCCCTGCACTCACGTGGCAGCTGACAACCATCTGTGACCCCAGGTCCAGGGAGTCTAACAGCCTCCTCTGGCTTCCATGGGCACTGTACACACATGGTTTACATACATGCAATCAGGCAGAACCCTCATACAGATAAAAATCAAGTAATTTTTAAAAAGTCACATGCACAAAAACACCCTTCCCCATCATGGATGCACATATAACAATAATAACTTTAAAAAAAATAACCATTATGTACTGTTTTATATAATTTTAATTGAAGTTCAATGAGAATAGATTTAGTATCAAAATTTGAAAACATAATAAATCATATTGCTTCTTTGGTTTTTTGTTTGTTTGTTTGTTTTTTGAGACAGGCTTTCTTTGTGTAGCTTTGGAGTTTGTCCTGGAACTTACTCTGTAGACCAGGCTGACCTCGAACTCACAGAGATCCACCTGCCTCTGCCTCCCAAGTGCTGGGATTAAAGGTGTGCTCTACCACTATCTGGCGTGTATCGAGATGTTTTTAGAGGTCACACTATGTACATGCACACGTGTATGTATGAGTACGTGTGTTTGCATGTGTGCACAGACCAAGGGTGCTGCTGACATCCTATGACTAGACCACAAACCACAGCCCCAAATGTCCACAGTGCTGCAAATGAGAAGCTGTGGTTGGAATGTATGCAGAGGAATATGAATTTCACAGTGATTTTTTTTAAACTCAACAGCACCCATTTAAAAATATTAAAACTCGGCAGGCTGAAGAGATGGCTCAGCAATTAAGAGCACTGGTTGCTCTTCCAGAGGGCCATGGTTTAATTCCCAACATCTACATGGCAGCTCAAGATTGTGACTCCAATTTCAGAGGCTCTGACACCCTCACATAGACATAGATGCAGGCAAAACACCAGTGCACATAAAATAAAAATAAATCAATTAAAAAAATGCTCAGCCTCTCCTGTATTTTTCCCTTTTCCCTTTGAAATTGTATTTCCATTCTCTTTCCCCAGAGACCCGTACTGGAAGGCAGTGTGTCCTATGCCGGTTGGTCCTATGCTCATTCATTCTCTGCTGTACAGCTGTGTACGTGCGTACCCCAGATGAAAGAGAGGTTCCAAAGGCCAACGGTTTCCTTCCATACTGCAGTACCATCAGAAACTGATCAGAGCATCACAGATCCATTACATTTGCTAGACGAGTCTCAGACACAGAAGGCTTTTTATTAGCACACATCTCTTCTGGGAATGGACTGGGAGGAAATTTGGGGAAGTGGAGGCTGTCACCCTCAGGGTGGGGCAAGAGTTGGGGTTGTGGAGGGGGTGTTTCTTTTGAAGTAGGTTGGGGAACATCTGTTGTGATATGGGGTAGAAAGTGTGGATTAGCATATTTTCTCAGGGTGATTAATTTTAGGAAAGAAAACATATGGACAGTGAGTATTTTGAAATTGATTTCCTTAAAAGTCCCATGCCCACGTACCCTCTGGAAAGTCTTCATTTTCCCATGGAGGGATTCTTACATCTACTTGATGTAACTCAGTGCGCCTCCCAGTAACTAAGCAACACTTTCCTTTTAGTGATTCGAAAGGATTTTGTACAAGGCACGCATGTTAAAGAAAGCAGAGCCGTTGTATTTATACTGTGTAATACTTCATATGTCAAGCAAGTCAAATTTCTTCCAGGGGGCAGATGGTGATGGAGGCGGCAGAGCATCAATGTCGACTCCTCTTCTTCAGTCGCAAACAAAATTTGTTCCCGTTGAGGCAAATGACTGTCTGCTCTGATTCACAGCCTTATTACCTTTAAACCAAGATTAAAACAGATTCCTCATTAGGATATGAATTTTGGCAAGGTCACACATAAAGCCCTTCAGACAGTGTTTAACAGATCCCAAGTGTTCAATCACTATCAGTTGTTAATTTGGGGATTACAGTGTTTACCACCATGGGCAGGCCAAGATGGTGACGGCATAATGAGTTCAGGCCTTTCTTATCTGCTGGCTCTTTGTGCACAAGTGATTGTGTCTGACTGCCCCGATTTCATGGACAGCTTTAGGTCTTTAATAGTCCATTGAGTTCTGCAAGTCCAAGGCTCACACCATCATGTGCTCTCATTTTCTGGTCGGCCTCACAAGGACAGCGTGTCGGCTGTGGAAGAACACTTTCTGGAAGGCTGAGACTCTGGCTGTTAAAGTTAGTGTTAATATTTCAGGACACCATGTCGTCGCATAATGTAGATGAATGATGCTCAGCTTGCTGTGGGCTCACTTGCACAAAACATATGTAAAGATATGGCTTCCCATAATAATACCCAAGCACCTTAATCCGTGTATGGGCAGCCGTCTTATTGGGTTACACAGTTTTAATCCCAGAGGAGTTGTCTCTGGACATTAAACTGTCCAAACGGTATTTATATCTGTGGCTGCCCTGCAAGATCATTTACCCCTGCAGAGCCCTTTAAAAGTAGTTAATGACAGAGGCGACATGACTTGGCCCTTATGAATGATCGCAGAAGTTCGACCCAGGCTGTCATGGTTTATGGAGGAAGGCAGTTTGTCCATACCCGGCGTCCACTGCAGCAGGTAATTTGAAATGAAACGAGACAGTTTCTACAAGCAGATTGATTTGGGAACCTTGCCTGTTCTTCCCTTTGACCCTTGACAAGTTGACACTACAAAGATTGTGACTTTAAAAAATGATTGGGTGCAAATACATTTAGGTAGATGATTTACTGTGTGCCGAGGCAAGGACAGTGGCTGGAGTGATGTTGTGAGGGAGGCGTCTGCAAACCTCAACAGCCCAGCCTTTATGTTTCTCGGCCGTATTAATTATCCCACCAGGTAAATCTGCTGATAACCCTACAACAAGTAGTGTATATTCTTGGCAAGAGACCAGGGAGCCGGAGTCCTGGTGAGAGACTGGGCGTCCAATTTCAAGATTAAGAGATGTGGTGTTCCTAGTAACCTTTACTGATGTTGCAGGTTCTGCTTGCCATCTTGGTGGGAGCTGATAGCAAGCATGTGAAGGCGGGGCCACCATTTCATCTTGTGGATTCTGTTTCTCTCTCTTCTTCCCTCCCTCCCTCCCTCCCTCTCTCCTTCCTTCCTTCTCTTCTTTCTTTCTTCTTCCTTTCCTTTATAGAATACAGAGGAAGAAATACTAAATAATGATTAAAATAATGATAAGCTTGATTTATAAATATATATATTTATTATTATTATTATTAAGGATTTGCCAGGGATAACTGAAAGAAAACCCCACTCTGAATTGACACATTTTGAGGGCTGGAGAGGTGGCTCAGCAGCTAAGAACACTATTTTCCTTGAGTGGACCCAAGCTTGGTGTCCAGCACCCACATCACATGACTCACAGCTGTCTGTAACTCTAGCTCCAGGAGACCTGATTCTGAACAAGCACTGCATGTCTGAGCTGCATCCCCAACTCCACGTTTATGTTTTCTTATCAAATCTGCTCAATAAGTAAACACATTTTATTCATATCGGGCTCTAGTTAGACATTCTTCTTAGAAGCAAAGCTTTGTCTTGATCTAGCAATATATATATTATATTTGAGATGAGGTCTTTCTATGTATTCCTGGTTGTCTTGGAGCTTGATATATAGACCAGGCTGGCCTCAAACTTATGGAGATCCTCTGAGTGCTGGGCTATGATCTATCAAAGTAATTTAAAAATGAAGTATTGTCTAAAAACAGGCATCAGAAAGAGCCTTTTAAAAATGTTATTGCCAGCCAGACAGTGGTGGCGCACGCCTTTAATCCCAGCACTCGGGAGGCAGAGGCAGGCGGATCTTTGTGAATTCGAGGTCAGTCTGGTCTACGGAACAAGATCCAGGAAAGGCACCAAAACTACACGGAGAAACTCTGTCTTAAAAAACAAAAAAAAAACAAAAAAAAAATGTTATTGCCAGTCAGGTGGTGCACGCCTTTAATCCCAGCACTCGGGAGGCAGAGGCAGGCAGATTTCTGTGAGTTTAAGGACAACCTGGTCTACAGAACTAGTTCCAGAATAGCCCGGGCTGCACAGAGAAACCCAGTCTCAAAAAACAGAAAACAAAACAAAAATGTTATTGCCATGTGTGGTAGCGCACACCTTTAAATCTTGCAGAGGCAGGTAGATCTCTGTCAGTTCAAGTCCAGCCTGGTCTACACGGCAGATTCCAGGCCATCCAAGGCTACACAGTGAGACCCTCCCCTCAAAAGAAATTATCTCCATCCATGATTATACAATGTTTATGGCTAGATTATGTTCATTTACTTGTTTAGA
This sequence comes from Peromyscus leucopus, assembly GCF_004664715.2. Taxonomy (NCBI): domain Eukaryota; kingdom Metazoa; phylum Chordata; class Mammalia; order Rodentia; family Cricetidae; genus Peromyscus; species Peromyscus leucopus. Next base: position 52,166,427 of record NC_051076.1, on the reverse strand, counting down.
GTCGGGGTCTAGTGATGCAGGCTGGCCTTGAGCTCCCAGATGCTTAGTGCTGGGATCACGGGCTGGGCTGCCATGCCTCCTGGCTGCATATTCTAAATGAACTTCATGACGGAGAGTTGCTGATGCGGTCGTGTTTAGCTTTGGGCTGAGGCGCTACATGCCTCCACACCGGCTAGAGAAAATATCCATACTGCAAGAATGATCAAACTTGGGCTGGTCTCCGCAGCTTTTGTTTCCCTCTTTCTCTTCTACCGACTCTGTTTGAAATATAATTTGAAGATGCCGTTAAAAAAAAAATGGGACAAATTCCCCATTGGTCTCCGTTTAAATTATTTACTGCCCCCTTGGAGCCGTATCTTCATTGAACTATGTTAAAAGTATTTTGCTGAAATGTTTCTTTATGTTGTCCATCGGGTTTAATAGACGTGCCATTTAATAAGCTCTCTACCTGTAAGGATAGACTATTTGACCTCTCTGCCCTGCTACTGCTAGACATAGTATAAGATTGCTTTGTGAAATAAAGCTGTCGGTAACATCAACAAAATAAAAAATGATCGTATTCCAATACTCTCTGCTGAGGACTATGACAGCGCTGAAATATGGAATAAAATTGAAAGTAGATTAGTTTTGGGTCTTAAGTCATGTTGTGACAAGAAATAAGAGAGGAGAACATATCTTTGAACTTTTAGTTTTAAAGTTTTTAATGAAAATATTTATCATTTTGTAAGCTTCCTTCTTTCTTTATCGCATCTAGGCTGTATAACCTTAAAACAATCCGTTCTCTGATTGTGAGGGACATAAATACTGCTCTATCTTTATATTAAATATCATAAAGGAGACACTCACAGGGCACAGTGCTCTGACACTTGTAAGTTAAGGAGTGTCATGCTAATAAAAAGCTTATTGAAGAGGCTGGGAAATCAGTCGTTAATAAGCTACATATTTTCAGGGTATGTAAAGCATGTAAATACTGCAGACAAGCAGGCTGCTTTTGCTGTATTTTTTAACTCGCCTTCTGGAATGGTTTGAGTCTGAAGAGGAAGAATAAATATGTCAGAGTGGAGGAAGTCTTGCTGGCGATTGCTTCCAACCTAAAGGAATTTCAGAACTGCCGAGACATGCAGATTGTGAAATGTCTTTCACTTCTTTGGTTACATATTAATCAGATGAAATCATGAGGGGTGAGTGGTGTGGACGGCTGGCTGAGAGGGCTGGCTGAGTAGATAGCACTCCCCTGTCCCCCCCCCCCCCCCCCCAGCCAGCTGCAAACATCCTGGGCCACCAAATTCAAGGTTGTGGCTTTCTTGAAGGTACAGTGCCTCCCCCCATTTCTTTTCCTATGTAGATAGTTCACAGGGTTCACAGAGAGCTGGCTAAGCAGCCGCACATCTCACTGTGGGCTCCTCCGTTCTTATTCTTTCCCAGATTGCAGGGTGGCCCCTGCCCTCCTCAGTGTGACCCCTGGAGGCAAGGCTGGACATGAGCGTCATCAGCTATAGCCCGTCAGATGGACATCTCTGCTGATGTTCCCTTCCTAAGTGTGAATCACATGTTAACACAACACTAAGATGGGCCAGACTCCTACTGTTTTTAGTCATGAGAAGGGCGATCCTGTGTGTTTGTGTTTTGGTATTTATTTATTTATTTATTTATTTATTTATTTATTTATTTAAAACAGTAGTTGTGTGTGAGTCAGAGAATTGCTTTATCTCTGAGCTACTTCCCTTACTTATTTTAAAAGATTAACTTTACTATTCTTATTCAGGTGTCTGTATCAGTGGGGGGCGGGGGTGTGCATGGGAGAGTAGGTGCCCTCAGAGGTTAGAAGGTGTGAAACACCAGGGAACTTGAGTAACACAGGCTTGTGAGCTGCCAAAGAGAGGCCTGGGAACCGAACTTAGGTCCTGTGTGTGTGTGTGTGTGTGTGTGTGTGTGTGTGTGTGTGTGTATGAGTTACTGAGTTACTGAGCAAGGGACCTTCATCTTGATTTACTTATAGGTGGAATCTCGCTGTGTAGCCCAGCCTGGCTTTGTGGTTGGCATTGAACTTCTGGTCTCTCTGCCTCTACCTTCCAAGTGCTCATAGAAGAGGTATGTATGCACTACCACGTCAGGCCTTAGCTCAAGGCTTTAAAGAGAAGTGTTTGTAAGGTCTCAAACAATCTTTCCTTAGATATTTTATGGCTGTTCCAAAGGTGGAAAAAATTTTAAAAATGTAGATAGATAGGAGCGATGGTTATTTCCTAGTAGTTGAAGTGTATGCCTGAAGTGTGGAGTCCTGTAACGGAGCCCTTAATTTGTTCCATTGCATGGCTTTAACCTTGACTTTGCTAAAGAGTATCTTTGAACAGGGCAGTGAATTACTGTGGTCATTAGGCTGGTGTAGTTTGTCACCCGTGATGGCGGCTTGGCTCCTGAACACAGAAGGCTGTCCGGTCACTATATAGTTGTCAGTGATCCAGACCAAATTTACATGCATGTTTTAGGCAGATGTCAGGCTCCAGAAGGTCCTGAGCATATGTAGCGGGAGGGTTAAAGGGGGGGCAGCACACCCCATAAACATGTCTTTGGCCCAAAGACAAGCTGGGAAAGGAGGTCGCTATGTAAGAGAAGAAAAAGACAGCAAAACTGAGAAGGGAGATAAATTCTAGCATTCTAGAAGATAACAGGGGAGAGAAATGTGGGCAGAGAAGTAGCAAGGATTCTAACAGGGACAGAGATTTGGGAAACAGTCCGCTCGGAAGAGCTATACAATGAAGCAGAGAGGGATAGAGGACACTCTGTCAGCCTGGGGCTTCTGTGTCGGGCTGGCTGGCTATGACTGTGGCAGATGTGACCCACGTCAGTGCCAGAGTCTAATCTGTAGTGTGGACCATGGCTGAGGCTGCACTTGTTCAGCCAAACAATCCACGGGAGGGGCTTGACTGGGCGGCTGCCTGCTGGGCCTGGCTGTCTCCCTTTCTGTCCCCTCCATTTTGAAACAAGAATGTCAACTTCCCTTCAGACCCGACGAATCTGATGAAGTCCATTCCATCCTTGTGAAAGGAATTTCTAGAAGTTTCTGATTGTCGATAAACAAAACTTCCTATTCAAATTCTAGTTGCTCTGGTCACATGTTTGAAGAACCTTGATGCCAATTTTATTTATTTATTATTTACTCGGGATCAAATCCAGGGCCTTCTACATGCTAGACTGGGACTGGAGTGACTTAACTCAGCAGTTAAGAGCATGTCCTGCTCTTGCTAAAGACCTGAGTTCAACTCCCAGCATCTGTGGTGGGTGGCTCACAACCATTTGAAAATTCAGCTCCAGGGCGATCCGATACTTTGGCCTCTCTCTAGAGACACCTGCACTCACATGCACATACAAAGACAGACAGGAACACACATAATTTAAAAAATAAATAAACATGTTGTTTTGAAAATTTCTTTCAGTAGCCCCTTATTGTTTGTTCTGCAAAAGCAAATATCTGTGCAGATGGTATTAATGATGATAGCTAATAAAAGCAATACTGCAGTTGGACTGTTCTATGAAATGATATCATAGTGGCACATATATGTGTTTATTACGTTCCAAGTACATTCAATGTGCCTTTATATACATCAACTCATTTAAACGTAATAAGTGGTCACTGTAAGATATATGATTACCGGGGCTGGAGAGATGGCTCAGCGGTTAAGAGCACTGACTGCTCTTTCAGAGGACTCGGGTTTAATTCCCAGCGCCCACATGGCAGCTCACAACTGCCTCTAACTCCAAGATCTGGCACCCTCACACAGACATACATGCAGGCGAAATAACAATGCAAATGAAATAAAAGTAAATAAATTATTTTTTAAAAAGATATATGATTACCTTTATCTTGTAGTTAAAGAAACTTAAGTACAGACAATTATAAAATGTGTCTGGTCATTCAGGAAGAACTGGGATTCAAAACCAGGAAGTCTCAGCCTAGAGTGGCGGCACACACCTTTAGTCCTTGCAGACGGCTCTCTGAGTTTGAGGTCAGCCTGGTCTATATAGCAAGTTCTAGGGCGGTCAGGGCTGTATAAAGAGAGCGTCTGTCTCACCCCAACAACAACAACAAGAACAACAAAATCAAAAACAAAAACCCAGGAAGTTTGGTGTCAGGGTCTATGTTTCTTTTTTATTGCTGTATTTCAAGACAGTTTTTCTCTGTGGAGCCCTGGCTGTCCTGGAACTCACTCGCTCAGTAGGTCAAACTGACCTCGAATTCATGAGATCTGCTTGTCTCTGCCTCCAGAGTGCTGGGATTAAAGACGTGTGCCACCAAACCTGGCCCCCCTGATTCTAATAAAACCTGACACAAAGCATTGTTTTGTAATTCATTCATTTCGTAATTCACTCACTCAACCAACCAATTAACCAACAACCAACCAGCAAACCACCCACCCACCCACCAACCAACCAGCTCACCAATGTATTTATTTGATCTCTACTGCAATCTATGGTAGCTACTCTGCAAGATGGAAACTAGTGTAGGTACTAGAAAGAGATGGTACCTTCATGCATTTTACAGATAACCAAGGGAAGCAGGGATTCATGAAATACTAACAGAAATAATTGTAACATTGCAAAGTAAGACAGAGGTAGCAGGTGCTGTAAGACGCTCTCAGTAAGGAACTTGACCTCCCAAGGGTCCCTGAGAAAATCTTGAATTGGATCTGAAAGTTGAAGTTCAGCCACCAAATGCAAGCTGAGCCACTTCTTCCAAGTTCCCGGGACAGGGAACTCAGAGATCATTGAGGTCAGCGAGAGCCCTAGTGCTGGAGGCGGTCAAGCCGCACAGGCAGACCCTTGTACAGGGCTGTGGAACTGGGTTCAAGGTTCATCTCAAGACCAGCGGAAAGCATTGGGAGCGTTTGCCGCAGGGAGAGGCCACTGTTCCCTGGTCCTCCTCGCTCCTCTTGCTACAGTGAGAGGATGGATTTGAAAGGGGTCCGAGGTGGGTGTGGGGAGCGAGGCTTGCGGCCACTGCAGGGCTCAGGTACAATATGCAGTAGAGCTCAAGCCAGAGGATGGCTGTGGATGGGGTGGCGGTAGCGGAGGTGGCGGTGGTGTTGTGGATAGATTCAAGAGATTATTGGGAGGCAAAATTGACAAAGCATGGACGAATTAAAGAGAGGGCAGTTGCTCCATAGTCCGTGAGCTTTTGGAGGAAGGAAAAAAAAAAAAACAAGGAAGGTGCTGTCTGCAATGATGGGGACCCTGGATAAGACCCGGGGTGGGTCTGCCCTGGACATGTTGAGTTTGGAGATGATATTGCTGTTTTAATGTTGCAAAGAATAAAGTAAAAATGTAAATCTCTTTCCCTGGACTTTTACAAGAATTGAAAAGTAGGAAGAGTTAGAAGTGGGCATGCTTAGTACTCACTGTCCTCTCATGAAACTGGGTTTTACAGGAGGGTGCTCATTTATTCCTCGTCCGCTATCGCTTTATGTCTAGGAAGAAGCACACTTAAAGCCATCGTTCGGAACATCACCTTTACTAAAGAGAGCAGCGCTCCGCCATCGGTATAATTGTCCCGACACTGTGTCCGTGCAGACCGACTTGTGTAAGCCTTCATTAATTCTTTGTATAATTAATGCATAAAATGCAGAGTTTCTAGTAATGGAAAAGCAAACTCAAGCATCACGCTGGTAATATCAATAACATGCATTTGTAATTACATACTGTAGGTAACTGTGGAAGCTACATTTTATTACATTAATAAAACGTAAAACCTCCTGAAGCAACCCAGAAGCGGGCAGCAGCCCTGCTGTTAGAGCTGGCTGCTTCATCCGTCTGTCAGGAGTCTGCAGGTACTGTTAGCTGGCAGGGACACCCACAGTGTACAGGGAATCTTTGTCCCCCACAAGAGGATGGTATTTATATTTCCCTTTTTAAAAAATAGTGTAAATTCACCGTACAAATTAATGGGCTGCATTGTGATTTTCGATGTTGTATTACGTTCTTTGGTTATATTTCATTTCCATTACCCATTCTTTTTGTTATTTGTTTTTGGTGTAGCTCTGGCTGTTGTGGAACTCACTCTGTAGACCAGGCTGGCCTTGAAATCACAGTAATCCACCTCCCTCTGTCTTCCAAGTGTGAGAATTAAAGGCTAGCGCCGCCGCCGCCGCCGCCGCCGCTACCTTCCATCACCCTTTCTTTTTTCAAATGTATCTTACGTGCATTGGTGTGAAGGTGTCAAACCCCCTGGAATTGGAGTTACAGACAGTTGTGAGCTGCCATGTGGGTGATGGTACCAAGGCAATACAGACTCCATCTTAGGGCAGGGTCACCATCTTAGACCACCTGCTGTACTCAGTTCCAGGAATGTGCCATGATAACTAGAACAGATACAGGGCAGTATGTTCCTGCAGACATCTGTCTGCGGTTTATGGCTCTTGAAGATATCTAGATAATCCTGCTGAGCGGCCCAGATAATCCTGCCCAGCAAGTTATGGTTCCCTGCCAAAAAGTCTAACCCAATGGTTTCAAATGTGGTTCCTCGCCCAAAGCCTAGACCAATAGTTTCTAAAAATCGCCTTGCCCCATATCTCTTCTACCCAATGCCAAGTTGCCAAAGCATGTAATTCCCAGTTTGCGGTTTTTCCCTATAAAAACTCTCTACCCCTGGGCCCGCACATTTTCCTGCATCTGCTGTGCCATAGCCTAGGTTTGAACCTGACAATAAAAGGACCCTTATGTGCTTGCCTCAGAAACCAGCCCTTGGTGGTCTTTGGGGCTCTCTTGAAACAGGCACAACAATGGGAACTGAACTCAGGTCCTTTGGAAGAAGGACCAGTGCTCTTGATCGTTGAGCTATCTCTCCAGCCTTACCTTTACCTGTTCTTAATCTTCCTACCACCTCTACCTGGCTCTGCTCTTTCTCCAATCCTATTCTCATATAGGTGTGTGTGTGTGTGTGTGTGTGTGTGTGTGTGTGTGTGTGTGTGTGTGTTGGAGTGAGAAAGAATTTCAATGCAGGATTTTTAAAAATCTTGAAGAATGTCATGATTTTTTTTAAAATAGATTTTCTACATTTTTTGCATATGAGGGAAGACAGGTGGAACGCATCATTGGAAATTCACTTTCTTTCAGGGAACATAATGCTCTCTGCTCCCACCCATTTTCCTGCAAATTGGTATAATTTCATCCTTCTTTGTGGCCGAATTAAACTCCACTGTGTATGTGCCTAGTATCCTTCCTCTGTTCACTTGTGATGGGCACCTGGGTAATTGTGTAGCTAAGCTCCTGGGAATAGGGTTGCCATAAACATGGCATGTCAGCTGTCTCTGTGCTGTGTGACTTAGATTTCTTCACACACTTAGAATGTATAGGCTCCCTGGATCGTGCACTACTCAGTCTTTCTTCCTCTTTTCAAGGAACACCCATATTGGTTTCCAGAGTGGCTGGGCCAAGGCACATTCCCACCACAATTGTATATGAGCCCCTCTTTCCTGCTTAATATTGATTGTGACTTGCTTTCTTGAATGGCATGTGGTAGAATCTCCATTATTTTTTTTATTTCCTTTTCAGACAGGGTCTTGCTCTGGAGCCCTGGCTGGTCGGAACCCATTCTACAGCCCAGATAGGCCTGACCATGAACCCACTCTGCCTGCATCAACTGAGTAGCTGATTACACATTTTTTCCCCCAAGACAGGGTTTCTCTGTGTAGTTTTGGTGCCTGTCCTGGATCTCGCTCTGTAGACCAGGCTGGCCTCGAACTCACTGAGATCCACCTGGCTCTGCCTCCCAAGTGCTGGGATTAAAGGTGTACATTACTGTCGCCAGGCTGATTACACATTTGTACCACTCACTTGACATAATTTGCCCATGTATTGACTGAAATTGTGTGTGTGTTTATTTTTCTTTACCTAGTCTAGTTATCAATTCCTTGTCCAATAAACAGCTGGCAACATTCTTTTCCCATTCTGTAGCTTATCTCCTTACTATGATAACTGTTTCTGTTAGTATGCATAATCATTTTAATTTTATGTAATCTCATTTGCCAATTCTTTTCATTATTTCCTGGGTGATGGGAGTCGCATTCAGGAAGTCCATTATTATTCCGAATGATACGTCTTGTCCATGATGAACTCTTGTATGGTGATGGAATTACATGCTATTATGAATGAGAGTCATGTTAGAAAGAGTAGAGACAAAAGCCCAACTCAATAAAGACAAGAGCACTTATCCAGACTGAGAGACCAGCTACTGTCACTGCATGTCCCTTCTGAAGCATGCATTGGCTATTAGGGGACTCATAGGAGAGCGCTAACTTATTTGTGTTAAAGATTGATTTTTACTTTTCCTGTATGTGTGAGTGTTTGCATACATGTATGTGCACCGTGTGTGTGTGCTTGGTGACCATGGAGGCAGAAAAAGGCTTAGATCCTGTGGAACTGAGTTGGAGGTGGTTGTGAGCCACCCAACTGGGCCCTAGGGACTGAATCAGGGTCCTCCGGAAGAGCGGCCAGTGCTCTTAACTGCTGAGCCATCGCTCCAGCCCTACAGAGTGCTAATCTCATGAAGGAAGTCGTGAGACGTGGGTAGGGCTGCAAGGGTTGCTAGGCTAATATCTTGGTTACTCTGGCAGCAGAAAGGACAAGCGTGCTGGATGGACTAGACCATCTATCCTTTAGGGGCCTGTCACTCACTCTATGAAGGAGGAAGCCGGAGGCTTATTTGAGGCAGTCTTCAGATGCTCTAAGGACTCTGAGCAGGTCTCTCTTTCTAGACAGGATGTGGGGGGAAATAGCTTTGCCTGGGGATGGAGTAGAGAAATCTCTAAAGATGGAGATCGCTGGAGTACACTCAAAACCTCTTAGAGGCTGGGGGTGTGGCTTGGTGGTGCGGTGTTTGCCCAGCACTTCCAAGGAAGGGTTTCATCCCCAGCCCCGGGGAAAGCAATGCCAGAGGCAGGTGATGGCTCTGTGTAACAGTCACAGGGACCCAGAGGGAACACCTGCTCCTGTCTTGTGGAGGTCCAGAATCCAGTGGAGAGTGTCAATAGCATCTTGTTTCTAGTGGGAACACCACCCAAAAGGCCCACGGAGCGATTTCCATTCTATTACCCCACAAATGCAACTGTTGGTGGCTGTAAGACAAGGTTAAAATGTTTTGTTTCTTTCTTCCAGTAGTTAACTACCAGCTTTGAAGCAAAAATAAAAATTATTTAATGTATAAAAAGAAAAAAAATTTCCCCAAATAATCTTGCATTCAAATTATTGTCCCAGAATGTATGATTTCTTTTATTTGTACTTTTTCTTTCTTTGTTTTTTGCCACAGCATAAAAATGAGGTTGCTTTGCTTAGGTATATGGATGGACTTTGGGCTGTCCATATTTGTCTACAAAAACTATATTGTGGGGGCTGGAGAGGTGGCTCAGCGGTTAAGAGCACTGGCTGCTCTTCCAGAGGTCCTGAGTTCAATTCCCAGCAACCACATGGTGGCTCACAGCCATTTGTAATGAGATCTGATGCCCTCTACTGGCATGCAGGCAGAACACTGTATGCATAAGTAAATACCTAAATCTTTTAAAACACACACACACACACACACACACACACACATATAATATTGTGGGGTTTGGAGAGGTGGCTCAGTGGTTAAGAGTTCCTTGCTCTTGCAGAAGACCAGAGTTTCATTCCCAGCACCCACTTGTCACCCGACAACCATTCATAACTCCAGTTCTAGGGGATCCACCACTCTCTTCTGACCTCTGAGAGTACCAGGCATACACGTGGTGCACAGACATTCATGTGAACAAAACACTCATGGACATAAACTAAATTAAATAAATCTTAAAAAAGATTTTATTAAAAATATATATTGTGCGCGTTTTTAATCCCCCCCCCGAAGACAGGTCCAAGCTTTTGCAATATCCTTTGAAGGGCCTGTGAGCTCCCTTCCCCCAAAACTAAGAAGCATTTATGGACCAGAATATAAATAGGCTATGAATACAAATAGAGCGCTTTCTTCCCTCTCTGTGTATTTCCCCATCTGGCCAACAGGTGGCAGCATAGACACCAGCCTTCCACTCCCCCCCCAATCTCCTACCCCGCCCCCGCTTGTCTTGACCTCAAATAAATTTGACCCGTAAAATGTAATGTTAGGATCCCATTAGCAGCCTAGCCTGGCTTGGATAGACTGTGGACAAAGTGTCTCATCAAGCTGCCCCCCAGATCTCTGCGGAAGAGTAAAGCGAGATGAAACGGCAGCCACGAAGGTGGAGAGACGGTGTTGGATAGGCTTCGGTTAGGGAGAGAAAAAGCAAGCAGCTAGCTGGCCGACTCAAAGGTCCGCACAGACTGTCAAAGCCAAGAGACTCCTCGGAGCTGCGGCTAGCGCTTTACAACCGAGCCTCATAGTTTAAACACTGTCTGCAGTGAACGATTTTAAGAACTTTCTTATTCACAAGAGCAAAACCATTTCTTGGAACCAACAGCCGAGAGAGCTCTTGCACTCCCGAGAGACTGAGCAGAACAGAAAAAGAGGAAGCTGGCTTGCGCTTGTGCCTCCGAGGATTTTCAATTTTGACAATTAAGTATCACTTTCCGTTTCTGTGAACTCACAAGAACCCTGGGGGTGGCTATCTGTTATGAAGTCTTAACCCTGTGTACACTGGGCATTTCTTTGTCTCTTTCAGCCTAACTAGCTAGTACAAATATCAGCACTTTAGGCAGAAGGTTCTGGGTCTTCATACGGCTGGTGACCATGCCATTTCTCAAGATTAACTTATTTGTTTACTGGTGTATGCTTTGTGGTGTCCGTAATTCTTAGAGATTGAATTAAGCTTTTAATGAGTCCAAGGTCGAATCTCAACAGGAGAAGCAGTTGGTGGGTTTGATGAGGTCCATCATGCCTATCCCTTCCTTTCCTCTGAAAAGTTGCCATAAAATTCTGTTATTAGGGAACAAGGAGCAAATAGATGGGCCCTCACTGTTGCAGGCTCTTCTGTGTGGGAGAAGATGATGGATAGAGAGGGCCCAGTGACAGCTGCCAACTGTCCACAGGAGGGATGCAAATGTCGTGGGTAGAACAGAATTTGAAAACTGTTTGCCCGTTTGTTTGGGTTCATTTTTCATAGTCTGGTTCAAACTGGGAGGCTCTCTTGAAATGTAAAAGAACCTCCAGGCAAAACCCGGAGCCAGGAATTTGCATCTGAGTCCAGCTTCTCTTGGATAATAATTACTGTTAGAGGGAACTCAGTGGTTCAGTCAGCCACCAATCAATTAGTATTTATGGAAATGCAGTGTTTGTCTAGTCTTCCATTATATGTCATGAGCAACAGGAGACAAATTTAATCCGAATCCCCCCGTTTGCATTCCTGTTGTCTTGGGGGGCTGACAGTGTGGGGCAGGGGAGAAAGGGAGCCACAGGGAACCCCCGTGTAGGCAGAGAGCCAAAGGCAATTGTTTGATGATTATTATTTACCTATATTTATCTATCAGAAGCACTGGGGATTGAACCTAGGACCTCAGACATCGTAGGCAAGCGCTCTACCACTGAGCTACATCCTCAGAGCTTTTTTTTTTTTTTTCCTTTTACAAAATTTGAGACAAGGTTTCACTAAATTCCCCAGGCTGGCCTTGAACTTGACAATCCTCCTGTCTCAGCTTCCACCAGGCCTCACTGGTTCGAAGGTGTTTTAATGTGAGCCTTGTGACTCAGGTACAATCCTTCTCCTTCATCCAGTCTCCTCCTATGAGTCATGGCGCTTGACACAGAGTGCCTTCGTAAAATGCTTTCATTGGATAACAGTTACAGTTTGAAAGCCCCTAGGCTGCTATTTTGTTCTCAGGGGTGAGGTGTGTGTGTGTGTGCCGCTCATTTTCCTGTGAGCTCTGACACAGAGGGCCTGATAGGTCTGGTCCGGGGTGGGTGGCCTTTGTCCTGACCACTTCATACAGCTACCCTCGGGGACCATTTGAAAAGCTCCAGGTGGGTGAGGGTAAGAGAGATTGGCTCAGTGGAAGTGGAGTGAACCACACTTTGGGTTTAGTTTGTCCGTGAAGGAGAAGGGTTATTTTTGGAGCCTCTCTTATCCAGGGCTCTTACATGTTGCCCCTGTGCATGGTTACTTAAGGCAAAAAAGCAAAACAAACAAAAAACACCCCCCCCAACTCAGACCTCCCCATAGGATTTACAAAATTCACAAATAGCATTTCAGGTCTGCCTCTTGTCAGGTGTGGTGCCCACTGTGACCCTAACACTGGGAAGCCTGAGGAAGGTGAATTGTCCCTGAGTTTGAGGCCAGCCTGGGCTACTTAGTCAATTCTAGGACAGCCTTGCCCATGAACTTCTTTAAAATTTCATTTATACTGCATTTTGTTTTCGTGGATTTTTTTTTTTTTAAGGCAGGATCTCATGGAGCCAAGGCCAGGGCACACCTGATCTTCCTGCCTCTACCTCCCAAGTGTTCAGGTCACAGGAGTGCACACCACACCTGCCTCTTCTCAGGTGTTGCCGCATAGATCAGGCATTACTATTACTCTACCTGTTAGACGGCCCGAATTACTGCTTCCCAAAGCATGGCCCTGGAACTATAAGCTTCACAGCATATTCATACACATTTTTGGAGAAGGGTTCCCCATGTAAATGAATGTGTTCTGGGTGTCTCTTGTTTTGAGATAGGGTCTCCTGTAGTTCAGGCTGACCCATATCGGAAGATGACCTTGAACTTCTGATCTCCCGCCTCAGTGCTCCAGAGCAGGGATTACAGACATGTACGACTGCTCCAGGTTTACACAGTGCTGGAGATTCTACCAGCTGAGTCACGGCCCAGCCCTCAGAAGGCTTCTTGATAGGAAGCCTATGAGGCCTGAAGCCCAGGGGAAAAAATTTGTGTGTGGCTCTAAAATGCCTTGTAGGACATGGGAAATACCTGCTTATGAATTCATTTATGTTTAAAAAGACCATTCCCCAAAGAAGACAGAAACTGCCAGGCATGGTGGGGTCACACACCTTTAATCCCAGTACTCAGGAGGCAGAGTCCGGTGGATCTCTGTGAGTTCAAGGCCAGCCTGGTCTACAGAGGGAGTTCCAGGACAGCCAGGACTGTCAACACCGAGAAACCCTGTCTCAAAAAGCCAAAATAGAAAAAAGAAAAAAAAAAGAAAAGAAAGAAAAAGACAGAAACCAAACAAGAACCTTGAAGGTTCTTGACATAATGTATCATTTTGAAATTAAAAAAAAATGAATTAATTAATTTATATTTGTTTCTTTTGCTGTGGGGTCTCATGAAGGGGGAAAGTGGCCTTGACCCCTGACCTTCCTGCCTCCACCTCCTAATATGTGTGTCGTCACACCTGATTCCTTTTACTATTTTTAAAATGTATATTATACTTATTTGGTTATTGAGAAAGAGGGCATGCGTGTGCGTGTGCGTGTGTGTGAGCCCCATGCACCACAGGGCCAGTGTTCACGACAGGAGACAACTTGCTGAAGTTGGCTCACAGGAAATGAACTCAGATCATCCGGCTTAGCCCCAAGCGCCCTTAGTGGCTGAGCCATCTTGCCATCCTGCGTCGTATTTTTTTATGTCACCAAAAAGTAATCTCAGACGGAGAAAGGCATCAGGCAGGTGTAAGACAGTGAATGAACACCTTGTAAGAAATGAGTTTTACAGAATTTTAACAGTATCCTTAGGACAACAGGTGTGAAATTATACAGGAGTGTCTCTGATAATACATATGTTGGGGCACAACGTGAAATATACATCTTATTAAGATCCATGTTTTGGGGCCAGGCGGTGATCTGGGATCCTTTGATTCCCAGAACTCGGAGGCAGAGCTAGGCGGATCTCTGTGAGTTCAAGGCCAGCCTGGTCTACAGAGATCCAGGATAGGTACCAAAACAACACAGAGAAACCCTGTCTCGAAACAAACAAACAAACCCCAAGGTTCATGTTTTTGCAATGTCTAAATGGGCCTTTTGTGTATAATTTCAGAACGGAAGCCGTAACAACAATACGTGTGCAGGACGAATTTATCTTCTGAATGGAGGAACTGGGTCATCGGCAGGCAGTTTTATCTGGCGGGGATCCCTCCCTGTAGGTCCTCACACAGTGAGCCGCAGCGCTGGTCCAGCTTTAGCAGGGCGGCCGAGGCTCAGCAGGATCGCCGTGGAAGGATGCGATGATGAAAACTGGGGGCGTTCTTTCCAGCAGCAGCGATGCGGGGTGCGCCATTCCCTCCACGGGGACAGCAAGACTGGCCACAGTCTGTCTTTAGCTCGCGGCGCTGTGGCTCCAGCAGAGGGAAAGGAAGGCTAGCAAGCTTCCCCGAGACCACCAGGAGTAATTGCATCACTGAGACACGATGTGATTCTTGCCTCTCCACGGGATCCAAGCGTGTGGTCCGACAGCTCCCTAGGGTATCAGGCTAGACCCGAGGTTCTGGGAATGACCTTGGCGCCTCTCAGCAAGGCCACCTGAAACGGAAAAGGGAGGAGGGTTCGCTTGATGGGTTTCCAGAAGAGGAGGACCAGACTGGGACTTTCTTTAGAGTGAGGGGAGCCTGGGGAACAGGCTGGGTTACCAAGGACAGCCCTCTGGGCGGGTAATAAAAGGCGCCCCAGCTGCGTGCAAACGGGTTTGCAGAGCAGACGCGATTCTTTAATGCAGGAGCGGGGTTCACTGCGGTTGGTTAGCCGGGGCTGCCTCCCACTCACCAGGGGGGAGCCCACTGTATCCAATAATCCCCATGGACGTGCGTGGCGACCCGGGAGCCCTCCCACCTCACCGGCTCCGCGGGGCTCCGACCTCCGGTGATTTAGGAGGTTTTCAGAGGAAGGAAGAGCAAACACCCTGAGGCCTCCTCGGATCCCGCTCACCTGGGAAATGACGCTCTGGATTTTGAGAAAACGGTCGAAGATGTTAATTAGCCGCCAGGGCCCACTGGGCACTTGTAAATAGGAACTGGAGCCTGGATGTCAAGTCTGGAAGGCTGGGACTTCCGTCGTTTGCTTACAAAACACGGTCGTGTCACTTTTTAATATCAAAGAATTCCTTTAAAAAGCGGGAGAAAGAGCCGGGTGTGGCGGCGCACATCTTTAACCCCTGCACCCGGGAGGCAGAGGCGGGTGGATCTCCGAGTTCGAGACTAGCTTGGTGTACAGCGCGAGTTCCAGGACAGCAAGTACACAGAGAAACCCTGTCTCGAAAAGCAAAAAACAAAGTGGAAGAATAGCCAAGAGGAGAAAAGAACCCCATCCCCATCCCATTGTTTCTATTCTTTCCTTTTGTCCCCACCCCCACCCCAGCTCCCCGGGCCCCCCCTTTTGAGACAGGGTCTCACTGTGTAGCCTTTGCTGTCCTAGAACTCACTATGTTAGACCAGGCTGGCCTTGAACTCACAGAAATCCCTTTGTCTCTGCCTCCCTAGTGCTGGGATTAAAAGTGTGTGCACCATGCCCCGCTCCCCAAAGATGTGTACCTCGAAATGATATTTTAAAAAGGAATAAGGGTAGTAAAGGGGGGGGCTCGGGGGGAGGAGTGGTGCCATTTAGACTAAAGAGGGCGGAACCGCCGCCAGTAGCCATCACTGATCTCAGGTGGGTCTTGTCCCGGGCTCTGTTTGCTTTGCATCAACAAAGCGTGTTCACCCCCCTGGTGAGTGGCTGGCGTCCTGGATCCAGGTGAGGGAGGCCCTGCTCTCCTGTTGGCTGCCTGGCTAGCTGCGGAGAGCGCCCTTGCGATCCTCTGTGTGGATGCTGGGATACTGGGTCTCTCACATCACACTGCCGGGGGTCGGGGTGGGTGGGGGGCAGGTGGTACACCTGCGAGCCTGTGAGAACCGGAAGCATCCGCAGCCCTGGGAAACAGCCTTCCTTCCGGAGCTGCGTGACTCTGACCAGGTATTCTAACGTTAGTCTTTTTTTTTTTTTTTTTTTTTTTTTCCAGAGCTGAGGACCGAACCCAGGGCCTTGCTAGGCAAGCTCTCTACCACTGAGCTAAATCCCCAACCCTCCCCGCCTTTTTTTGTTTTTTTGTTTGTTTGTTTGTTTTTCGAGACAAGGTGTAAACCCTGGCTGTCCTGGATCTCGCTCTGTAGATCAGGCTGGCCTCGAACTCAGAGACCCGACTGCCTCTGCCTCCGCAGTAGTCTGTGTTCTTAACTCAGCTCTGGAGTCTTCTGTGAGGGGAAAGCAGCTTAGGAAGCCAGGCTGCTGCACCTGCGAGGCTCATGGATGCTCACAGGGAGGACAGTATTGTCTCTCAGGAGCTGGTGTCTTAGCCCAACACCCAGCCAGCGCCGTCAAAAACCTTATCCAAATGCGGAAGGAGGAGGTAGGAGTTGAGGCTGGATCCGGAAAAGCAGCTAGTGGGACTCAAAAGCCGTAGTTCTGCCCAGCTGGCTGCATGATCCCGGATAAGTCAATCAACTGTGCCTCAGTTTCCTCGTGTTTAAAATAGATTATAATAGGGCTGTGTCAACCCAAAACAGAGGGCTCACCTCAAAGGGAATAAGCGATGGTTTGTTCTAAGTTGAATAGGAAACCAGAGGGCATGGATTTAGGTTGCCCCTAGTGCGGTGTTCCAAAGTGGTGGTAATCACTTCTTGAAGCTTTTATAGCAACAGTCCGCATCTGTGAAAACTCCCCTAAGGTGGGTTACAGTGAAGCTGTAATCTGTCACAGGCTTGGATGCTAACTGAGGCTGTCTATATTCTCAACTTCTGAATTGGGGGAAGTTAGCCTGGCGGTCTTTTTTTTTTTTTTTTCTCTAGACAAGGTTCTTTTAATACATCCCAAAAGGCTTCACAAGTTAGGCATAAAGGATGTTACGTCAAACACCGAGATGGGCAGTAAATGACTACGCAAGAGTCTAAAGACAGCTCGAGGTCATTTGGCTCTGGAATCTGCATCATTCCAACTCTCCACACGCACACAGTCCTAATCGGGCAATCAGTGTCGCAGAGCCTTTGACACGCGTGGCGTGTTCTCCTGAGAATGTGAGTTCACAGTTTGGAGTGTTCTCGGTACCGAGCCATTGCTGTCTGGTGTGGGCCGTGGCAGCATTCTGGTAGTCCAGAAGCCAGAGCCGAGGCCCGAGGATCACCTGAGCCCAGGAGTCATGTTGTCCGTGGAGAAGGAGCACCCCTTCTTTTCTCGTTTGAAACAAGGTCTCACTCTGTAGCCCACCCTACCTCTAACTCAGGGTGATGTTTCAGCCGAGGACCTGAAGGAACGGTGTGGTCCCAAGGGCTGATGGGAGTGAGGAGCTTCCAGTAGGGTTGCTGATAAAGGGTAACAAGCAGAGAGCTGAGGCCGGCTGTTTAGGGTGGAGGATGCAGTTCTCCAACCCTGTAGGAATGGGGTGCCTGCCTCTCAGAGTTCTTCCCTAATGCTGGGAGGGCATCGGGTTTGTGCCAAGGGTGGAGATGGGAGTTTTCATTGCTCTGGGAAGCCCTGTGCCTGGGGAACCGAATTTTACCACAGGAACCAAGGTAGAAATTGTGTCTAAGTTCTACCATGGACTCACAAAGTTTTTAATCCAGCAAGCATATCCTCATATGAATGTCTTTTAGTTTGCAAGGCATCCCAGCATGCCATGGGGTGATTGGCGTGGCTGCCGACACTGTCTTAGTGGCTTATATAGCTGTGGAAAAAAATCATTGCATAGTCCTAATGGTCATCAAGCAGCAGACCAAATCCCAGAGAGGCCGCTGGAACTCTGTTGGGAAGAGTCCCCCTGTTGCCCCGGGGAGATTTCCCTGGAGGGTCCCTGCTTTGTTCCACATGGCCAGGTACCATTTGAGCTGGCAACGTGAAAAGTAATTTCTTTCCCCTGCATAGCTTGTATTTTATCTTTTTAGGGGTATAGATTTTAAAAGTCACATCAAATGTGATTCTTCTAGTGAGTCACAGGCAGTAAGTTCTGCTCTTGAGGTGAGGCTATACTTATTTTACATCTGTTGTTAATGTTAATTCTTTATTTTATTGTTATTTTGTAGTGCTGGAGACTGAGTTCAGGGCCTTAGGCATGCTGGACACGAACTCTATCTCAGAGTTACATCCCTAGACCTCAGTGATAATTCTTTCTTTTTTTTCCTTCTTTTGAGATGAGAGTCTTGCTGTGTAGACTAGGCTAGCCTTAACTACACACAGCTCTACCTTCCCCTGTGTCCTGAGTGCTGGGATTAAAGCTATTTAAGCCTAAAAAAAACAAAACAAAAACTAAAACCCACTTTGACCCGTGTAAAGCGGCCCAGGAGCCCTGTACCCAGGGCTGTGTCGACCCTCACAACTGAACACAAAAAGGCTGTGGGATGGGAAATGACTACAGAGATTCTTTATTATTATTCCTCTTACCGAAAATGGATTTTTCTAGATGGGCGTGACGGTGCATACTTTTGATCCCAGCCCTTAGTATGCAGAGACAGGTGGATATCTGAGTTCAAGGCCAGCCTGGTCTACAGAGTGAGTTCCAGGACAGCCAGGGCTACACAGAGAAACCCTGTCTCAGAAAAAAAAAAAAAAAAAAAAAAAAAAAAAAAAAAAAAAGTGTGTTTTTTTTCTTACACAGTATGTTCTGATTCTGATTTCCCCGCCTCCACTTCTCAGGTCCTCCACACCTCCTCTCCCATCTGGATACGGCCCCTTCCTGTCTCTTGTTAGAAAACAAGCAGGCTGCCTGGTGGTGGTGGTGGTGGTGGTGGTGGTGGTGGTGGTGGTGCACACCTTTAATCCCTGCACTTGGGAGGCAGAGGCAGGCAGATTTCTGTGAGTTCGAGGCCAGCCTGGTCTACAGAGCGAGTTCCAGGACAGTCAGGGCTGTTACACAGAGAAACCCTGTCTCAAAAACAAACAACAGCAACAACAAAAAAACACAATAAACCAATAAGTAAATAAGTAAGTAAATAAATGAATAAAATTAATAAAATAATTTTAGAACATCATTCATTTTTAGTGGAAACTAGTTGTTTTGCTCCAAAATGTGTAAAAAAAAAAAAATCTAAACAAGATTCAGCCTGAATATGTAACTATGACCTAAAATTCTGCACTAGCTGCTCTTCCAGAGGACCCAGGTTCAATTCCAGCACCCACACAGCAGCTCACAACTGCCTGTAACTCCACTTCCAGGCAAGCTGGTGCCTTCTTCTGGCCTCTACAGGTACTGCATGGACACAGTACACAGACATACATGCAGGCAAAACACTCGCATAAAATATTTTTATTTTTATTTTATTTTTTTTTTCTTTTTAAAGACAGGATCTCTTCACATAGCTCTGGATGTTCTGGAACTCACTCTGTAGACCAGACTGGGCTCAAACTCAGAGACCTGCCTGCCTCTGCCTTCTGAGTGCTGGGATTAAAGGTGTGTACCACCATGCCCTGCTCATAAAATAAATCTTTCTAAAAATGCAGAATAGCAATATTGAAAAGTCACATGCCCCACCAGTCATATTCCAGAGGGATGCCGAGTTCAGGTGACTATCATAAGCTAGGGCTGTCTCTGGTGGGCTAAACCAAGAACGTACTTCTCTCTGGGGATTTAGAGGTGTTTATCTTGTTCAGCGCCCTTTCCTGCTTCTGATATTCATGTTCTGCTCTTCTCCCTGTGGAACCCACATGGGCTTTCCCACTTGTGACTCAGGAGATTCAACTGAATGTGATGCCAGTCCCCAGAACTGGGTGATCCGTGGTGGATCATGTGGTGTAGGCCTGGGTCAGTCAGCACATTGTATTCCTGAGACCACGTTTTAAGAACCACTTGCCTTAAAACATTATCGTCTTTCGGCAGGAAGGAGTTTCTGCGGGACTACTTCTGGGACAGTTGCATTAGCCATCGGGCAGGGTGTTCTTTGCAGGCAACAAATGGGGAGTTCCCCTTGTGCCCATGCACCACACACTGTAATAGACATCGGAATCAGCCCTGTCATACAGCTAACACGACAGCAAAAAAGCCAGGCTTTCCAGAGAGTTCTGCAGGTGAAATGCAGACGGCCCCGCTGTTCTCAAGTGACTGGACCTTTTCCGAGGGAGTACCATCTTGCTTTTAGAGGCAAGGTGGACAGGCAGAGGTCAGCCAAGAGTGGGGGGCTTGAGGGGCCGATGAGCTCACGGGAAGCAGAATGCATGGTGGTTGAGGAGATAATCTCTGATCTGTGGAGGAATGAGAGGGGCCGAGTCTGCTTGGAGGTGAGAAGTTGGCTGAGAACTGAGGCTAGTGAGCCAGGACATTCAGGGACAGGTGCCACTGAGCATCCTTAAGTCCTTAATCTTTCTGCCGAGGGTATTAGGAAGCCATTAAAGACTTTGAAGCCAAGAACAAAACTTGGAAATGGTCAGATGGGTGTGTGAAAACCTGCACCAGTGGAGTACAGCATGGATTGCAGAGGTCAAGAGTAAAGGGGAGTCGGAGCTGGTGAGACGGCTCTCAGGGTAAAATACAGGCTGCCAAACCCGAGGACCTGAGTTCGCTCCCCAGAACCCATGTCTAAAAAGCTGCATGAGCTGGGAGGTGGTGGCACACACCTTTAATCCCAGCACTCGGAAGGCAGAGGCAGGCAGATCTCTTGAGTTCGAGGCCAGCCTGGTCTACCAAATGAGTTCCAGGACAGCCGGAGCTGCTACACAGATAAACCCTGTCTCAACAAACAAAGCAAAACAAAAAGCTGGATGCAGTGGCGCACACCTATCAGCCCAGCACTCCTACAGAGAAAAGGGGGGTGACACCTAGGAGAACTGTCCAGAAGCTCACAGGTCGGCCTGTCTAATGCAGCATGGTGGAAGGGGGAAGGTATGAATCAGCTCCTACAAACGGTCCTCTGACCTGCACCTGCGCACAAGCAGATCAGTTATTATAAAGAAGAGCATAGAGGAGGCTAGACAGTAACCGCGGAAGCCCAGGGGACATGGGAAGAGGACGGGCACATGGGTACCAGAAGGAGCTTAGATCCAGGACACACCACATCTCATTGATTTTTGAAATCAGACCAGTTTCGTGTTTCCGTCTGGTGATACTTTTCGTTATTGAGGCAGATAAGTGGCTGGCGTGTGTCACAGCCAGTAGCCTCCTAGGTCAGATGACGTGTTGTTTAGGAGATAGAAGCTGTTGAACTTGGTGCCATGTAGTTCAAGGGACTGGGCACGAAGCTCCCGAGCACCAGGACTGTGGGTTCCAGCAGGGAAGAGACCCCTCAGGAGCAGCTCTGGGCTCCGTTTCATGTGGCAAAGTCCAAACTGGAGCCCTTATTGGTTAATGTGTGCCAGAAGCTGAGCTGCCCATTTTAAAGATGTTAGAGTGGGGCGTCTAGTGCCCCCCCCTCCCTCGTGTTCCTCAGAGTCTTTTATGTGGCTCTGGCTGGCTTGGAACTTGCCATGTAGACTGGGCTGCTGTTGAAGCCGCAGAGGTCTGCCTGCCTCTGTTTCTGCCTGCTGGGATTAAAAACATGATCTACCACATCAATGTTTTGTTTTTTTCCAAACAGGATGTTACCGTGTTGCTCAGGCTAGTCCTAATCTGGAGATCCTCCTGGTTTAGAGTGCTGGGATTGCCAACATGGGCCAAGTTTATGACGTCCAAGCTTTAGTTATATCATTGGAAGGTTTTTAAAAATTTGTGTTTTTTTTTTTTTTTTTTTTTTTTCCAAGACAGGGTTTCTCTGTGTAGTTTTGATGCCTGTCCTGGAACTCACTCTGTAGACCTCGAACTCACAGAGATCCACCTGGCTTTGCCTCCCCAGTGCTGGGATTAAAGGGTGCGCCACCACCACCACCACCCGGCTAAAATTAGTTTTAATAGCTACTGTTTTATCAGTTATTGATATACAGATTTTGTGTAAATGAACCCCTTTTCCCCTTGAGATCTCCATCCACACAGCTCTCCCTGTGAGGGAATATTAGTTAACACCACTGCTGCATTCTCTGGTGTTTGAAATCAATAACTTTAGTTTTTGTATGGTAATATACGATGATATCAAGTATTTGTTATATTAGTGTCTTTCTGGCTCAACCATTCTAGGATGTTCTACCTTTCTCTGCCTTGTGGAAAGTTCCTGGTATGTCTAAGGGACAAGAAGTCACATAGTAAATACTGAGATTTTGTTCTTTTGTGAAAGCTTCTTTTTGAGACAGGGTCTGTATAGTCTTGGCTGTCTTAGAGCTTGTTGTGTAGACCCAACTGGCCTCGAACTCACAGAGACCCTCCTTCCTCTGCCTCCTGAGGGCTGAGATTAAAGGTGCGTACTACCTCAACTGGTTGGGGAACATTAAGTCAAGAGTGACTGGCCTATGGGTAGTAGTTCTTAGTGACCTGAGTGTGGGGGTCTGGAAATCCTAAAGGCCCCATCCTAGACTTGCTATGGCAAGACACACTTCTCGCCGCACGCTGAGGGCTGAGAGTTTGTGGTCCCCACAGTTTACATGTGGAAGCCCTAATCCTCACTGCGAATGGGACGTCCTGGTCTTTGGGTGGTAATTTTCTGAAGGCACCAAGCAAGATGAATTTATCCTGAAGGTGAGGAGTCACGTCATCAGCCGGACAACAGTGGCCGCCCTGTGAGGCAGAGTGAAGAAGGCAGGCTGGTTCCTGGATGCATTTGCGATGACTCCACACCACACCGAGTGTGAGCGAGCATTCCGTCACCTCTCTTTACCCGAGTTTTACACGGAATTGTAATGCGCAGGCCCTGTCACAGGCTGTGACAGGCAGAGTGCTGGGGAAGGGTCCCTCCTGGGAGCTCTGCTCTGCCCGCAGTGCTCAGGAGTTGGAAACACGAGTGCCATCAGCCCTTGGCACAGTACCAAGCTTTCGGGTTGAGAGCATTAATCAACAACAAACATCTTACATCTTTAGTGGCTCACTAGAAAATGAACAAGTCCTTAAATACTGAATCTTTGTCTTGTCTGTTCCTTGAAAATACTTACGTCATTGTTGGTGATTATTACTACTGTTTATTTATTTATTATTTTGGTTTTTCCACACAGAGTGTTACTGTGTAACAGCCCTGGCTGTCCTGGAAATAGCTCCTATGTAGACCAGGCTGGCCTGGAACTCACAGAGGTCTGCCTGCCTCTACCTCTAAAGTGCTGGGCTTAAAGGTGCGTGCCATCACTGCCTGGCAGACTTTTATTATTTAATTATCAGTTTTATTATTAAGTAATGAAACAAAAGTATTTTGTAATAATGAATGCATTTATTATACAAAAGGTGCTGATGTGTTCAGAATGCCAAGATTAAAGCTTGGTGTGGTGCTCTGGTAAGGGGAAAATAGTCCCTGGAAGGTGCCGGGGATTCCCTTTTATTTCTATTGGACGTTTCTTGGTACCTCTTATCAGAATGACCCTGTCATTACCAGTGGCCTACCCTTGGCTCCATCCGTCACAACAGAATGACTGAACACTTCAGTGGACGAATAAGGGCTTTGCTAGTATGGAGGTGTGGAAGTGAGAAATTCCATGTAAGCCAGACTGGAGAGGGATTGCTAGGCGGCTCCTATAAACGTGGTGCCTTTGAGTGACGGAGCAAAGGCTCCACCCCCTCTGGGTACACTGCTTCTCAGGCTCAGGCGTGTCGTCCTGGGTGCTGATGGGAAACAGGGCCCTTTGGGCTGGCCCCCGCTCTCTTGAGCCCGCTCAGCACACAGCTGACCCTGCGTGCGTCTCAGGACCTCTGTCTCTGCCCAACTGTGCTTTGCCGTCTTGAGCACACTGGCTTCCGGCTGAACTGGAACGACGACGTAGTCAGTGCTCGCAGTGAGTTGGTTGTGTAAGAGTGCACCAGGGTGGGTGTGCAAGTCTGCCATTGCTTCTTGTCACACACACCACACACACCCCACGCGAGGCGTGCGCATGGATGCTATGGCAGAGTTCGCTGAACAAGAATGAGAAGCCTCTGGTGAAAGCGCTCCTCTGCCAGCCAGAGGGTTGTCCCGGAGTCAACTTCCAATCCTCCGCACAGTGCTTGACATCACGGGACAGACGTTAGAGAGGTATCTAATGTTGTTCTGAAGCAGGCAGCAAGGTTTAATGGATGTCTTTTATGTCTCAATTATGCCTAAATCGCCAACTTGACATTTGGTTTTCTTTTTTACATTTATTTATTGTGCTAGCTTCCCCCCATGACGCCTTCACAAGTTGTTCCATGATTCCACAAATGTACCAGCTAAAGCTTGCGTAAAACATCTTTATAATCAGGCGGGGGTGGTGCACACCTTTAATCCCAGCATTCGGGAGGCAGAGGCAGGTGGATCTCTCTGAATTCCAGGCCAGCCTGGTCTACAGAGCGAGCAGGTCCAGGACAGCCAGAGCTGTTACACAGAGAGACCGTATTACAAAACCAGAACCAAACACAAACGAACAACACCCCCTCCCATGTCACTTGACGTCAAAACAGCGCAAACCGTGCCCACCGTCTCCCTCCCTTGTGTCTTCCATTGGCCGGGCACAGTGTTACTTCCTTACAGAATCCTGCCTCCCCCTGCAGCATTCTCCCTGTACCCACGTCTTGCTCTAACTCCTATGGTGTGTGTCCTATAGTTATGGCCTGGCAGTGATGGCGTGTTGCTATGCAGCCCTGGCAGATTGCTGTGTAGCCCAGGCTGGCCTAGCACTTTCAGCGGTCCGTCCGTCTGTATTACCGCCCCCAGCCCCGGAGTGCTGGCATTGTAGGCTTCAGCCAGCCGGCCCTGCTTCGTCTCCTTCTCCAGCCTTGGTGAGGACGCTGATTGCTTTGTATTTGGTCCTCTGTTGTCTACAGTGCTGAATTTTTAAATGTAGTCCATTAGAATGAATGACTCCGCTGGGTTTATTTATTTATTTAGGGGTTAAATGGGGGCGATTTTCTTTCTTTTTCTCTTGGTGAAATAGTGTGTTTTCAGCGTCCTTTATCGCGTTAGAATTGGTGTTTTAAACATATGAGATGTAAAAATTGTATATTCACATTGTTAAGTAAAATAAAGGCTTGAAAGGCAAAATGTGTAAAGAAAAGTGAGTGACCACTCCCTGCCTTAAAAAGCTGAGGTATGAGATGAGGACTTGAAACAATGTAAAACTAGGTGTCGTAGGAACAAGAGATTTGCTGCTGAACTGCTCTTTCAGGGCTGAGATCAAAGTCGGGATCTTGGACATGCTAAGTGCTCCTCGGTTCTTATGACGTAGGGTCTGACTATATTCCTCATGGTGGTCTTGAACTCATGATTCTCCTGCCCCAGCCTCCACTGTCCTGGCATCACAGGTATGTGCCACCACACCTGACTAGTTTTAATTGTGCAAGGAACCTGGCTCTTATTCTCGGTGGATTTTCAGCATAGTGTGCTTATGTGTTTATAACTCTATCATGGGACATAAGCAAAAATCTTTTTTCTTTCTTTCTTTTTTTTTTTTTTTTTTTTTTTTTTTTTTTTTGGTGGTGATGGGGATGAAATTAAGGCCTAGAGCACACTATCTAAGTGTGTGACCACTGAGAGCTGCCCCTCCGGCCCCTGAATTTACTGATTTATTATTTGTTTTGAAACAGGGTCACACAAGGTTGATCTCAAACTTAAACTGTTTTGCACTGGGTGGTGGTGGTGGTGCATGCCTCTGATCCCAGCACTTGGGAAGCAGAGGCAGGTGGATCTCTGTGAGTTTGAGGCCTGACTCCAAAGCTACACAGAGAAACCCTGTCTTGAAAAACCAAAAAGACAAAAGAAAAAATAGTTGGGTTTTTCTTTTTTTCTTTCTTTCTTTTAATTGTCTTAGCTAGGGTTTTGATGAAACACTATGACCAAGGCGACATGGAGAGGGAAGGGTTGATTTGGCTTACACTTTCACATTGTGTAGTCCATCACTGAAGGAAGTCAGGACAGGATCTCAAACAGGGCGGGAGTCTGGAGGCAGAAGCTGATGCAGAGGCCATGGAGGGATGCTGCCCACTGGCTTGCTCCTCATGGCTTGCTCAGCCTTTCTTTCTTTTCTTTTCCTTTCTTTCTTTTTCTTTTTTTTTTTTTTTTTTTTTTTTTTTTTTTGAGACAGGGTTTCTCTGTGTAGCTTTGATGCCTGTCTTAGAACTTGCTCTATAGTCCAGGCTGGCCTCAAACTCACAGAGATCCACCTGTCTCTGCCTCCCGATTGCAGGGATTAAAGGAGTGTGCCACCACTACCTGGCTCAGTTTACTTTCTTATAGACCCAGAACTTCTAGTCCAAACATGACACCATCCACAAAGGGCTGGGTCCTCCCTCATCAATCACTAATTAAGAAAATGCCCTACAGGGTTGCATACAGCCCAATCTTAGGGAAGTATTTTCTTTTCTTTCTTTCTTTTTTTTTTCCAAAGATTTATTTATTTATTATGTATACAGTGTTCTGCCTGCATGTATGCCTGCAGGCCAGAAGAGGGCACTAGATTTCATTACAGATGGTGATTGTGAACCCCCATGTGGTTGCTGGGAATTGAACTCAGGACCTCTGGAAGAGCAGTCAGTGTTCTTAACCTCTGAGCCATCTCTCCAGCCCGGGAAGTATTTTCTTAATTGAAGTTCCTTCCTCTCTGATGACTCTACCTTGTGTCAAGTTGACATGAAAATACCCAGCTCAGTAATTCTCTCTTCTTTTTCTATGTGTATGGATGTTTTATCTGCACATATATAAGTCTACTGTGTGCATTCCTGGAGGCCCGAAGACAGTGCCAGATCCCCTGAAACTGGAGTTATGGATGGTTATAAGCTGTCATGTTGGGTAACCAAACCTGGGTCCTCTGCAAGAGTGTTAAGTGCTCTTAACCCCTGAGCCGCCTCTCAGCCCCTGACCTCAAACCTCTAATTCTCCTGCCTATGTCTCTCCAATGCTGTGAATATGGGTGCTGCCACCATATCTGCCTTCCGAAAAAAAATTGTTTTTGTTTTTTGAGACAGGGTTTCTCTGTATAACCCTGGCTGTCCTGGAACTTGCTCTGTAGACCAGGCTGGCCTAAAACTCACAGAGATCCATATGCTTTTCCCTCCCAAGTGTTAAGATTAAAAGCATGCACCACCATGCCTGGCAACTTCAGAAATCCTTTAAAAAAAAAAAGATTTATTTATTTATTTATTTATTTATTTATTTATTTATTTATTTATTATGTGTGTATGCAGTGTTCTGTCTGCATGCACACCTGCAAGCCAGAAGAGGGCACCAGATCTCATTATAGATGGTTATGAGCCACCATGTGGGTGCTGGGAATTGAACTCAGGACCTCTGGAAGAACAGTCAGTGCTCTTAACCTCTGAGCCATCTTTCCAGCCCCTTCAGAAATCTTAAAACAAAACTTTACATTTACTTCTTGTGTACTTGTGTGTGCATGCGTGTGTCATAGCACGTGTGTGGAAGTCGGGGGACAGTTCACAGTAACCTCCATCAATACGTGTTCAGGATTAAACTCAGGCTATCATCAGACTTGGCGATAAGCACATTTACCACCAAGCCATCTGACCAGCTGCAGAAACCTCTGGTGAAGCAACACTCAAATGTCCATCGAGGTGAATAGAGAGACAAACTGTGGGGCAATTATACAATGGACTGTTATTTAGCCACAAGAAGGAATGAATGATGGGTATGTTACATGATCCCTGAAAACACACATAAAAGAAGCCAGACACAAATAGCCAGACTGTGTATGATCCCGTTATGAAACATCCAGACCACAGAATGTAGATTTGTGGTTACCAGCTACAGGAATGGGGTTGGGTGGGTGGAGAGACCTGAAAGGACCACTTAACGAGTCTGGTGTTTTCTTTCGGGATGATGGAGATGTAACTAGACAGACAGAGGTGGTGGCTGTACAATACCGTGAATGAGCTAAAAACCAACCAACCAACCAAACAAAAAACCCATGGGATTGTTTGCTTTGAGCAATTGAGCAATTAATTTGTTGTTTGCATTTTACTGTAACTGAAACAAATAAAACCCCACCCTGTGATGGCTCTTCGAGAAAGGTCACACTTCTGAGCCTGCCATTCTCTGTGAACCTGGCTCCAAGCTCTTTGCAGGTCCCCTGGGCCCTCCTGACTCCACAGGTTCTCGCCTCCCTTTCCCTTATATCGCCCCTAGTGGCTGTGAGGCACGTCCCAGCACTTGGTACCAGGAAGGCGAAAGGCATCTTCCGAGTCCTCCTTCCTTCAGTCCTTCATTTTGGTGGGAACCATCAAGGGACGCGGAACTCAGAGAACTAAGGGAAACCTGAAGTTTGGGAGTGAAAGAACTGAATTTAGTTTCCTGTTGCTCTGCTTAGCTGTGCGATGTAGAGCAAGTTAAATTCTTCATGGCCTCATCTCCTGACACAGCTGTGACAGCCACTTGGGCGGGAGGCACAGAGCTATGGAGGTAGGATACATTGGCACAAAATGTGCAACAGGACTCTGTACGAAGTAGCTCCAGGACACAGTGGCTCCTGGGAAGTCTTTGGTTTCTGGCCATCGCTTAAGGCCCCTTTAGGAGCTATCTAGAATCACGTTCTATTAACACCTCTCTGACTTGCTCTTTCTGGGGATGAACCCAGGGCCTCATCCATATTAGGCACGGGCTTTGCCACTGAATCCTGCCACTCATTCATTTTTTTGGTACATGGTTTCTTTCTTTCTTTTCTTTTTTTTTTAATATTTATTTATTATGTATACAATGTTCTGGCATGTATGCCTGCACACCAGAAGAGGGCACCAAATCTCATAGATGGTTGTGAGCTCTCATGTGGTTGCTGGGAATTGAACTCAGGACCTCTGGAAGAGCAGCCAGTGCTCTAAACCACTGAGCCATCTCTCCAGCCCGGTGCATGGTTTCTTGGTAATGGAGAAATCTTTAGGGTGCAGTCTCTCCATGGTGTGTGTGTGTGTGTGTGTGTGTGTGTGTGTGCAGGCTCTCCACCGTGTGTGTGTGTGTGTGTGTGTGTGTGTGTGTGTGTGTGTGCAGCTCTCCCCCGTGTGTGTGCAGGTTCTCCACCGTGTGTGTGTGTGTGTGTGTGTGTGTGGGTTGTGTGTGTGTGTGTGTGTGTGTGTGTGTGTGTGTGCAGGCTCTCCACCGTCTGTGAATTGACCTAACCTTGCACCCTCCCTCCTTAGGATTCTGTCGTCTTTGTTAGGTTGTCCACAGAGCTCCATAGCTGGTGTGCTTGTCACGTGACAGTGGGTGAGGGTCCTGTCAGTTCAGGTTAGGGTTGGGACTGCTTTCAGTGACTTTGCTGTGTCACTAGGAGATGATGGCACAGTCGCCCGAGCTGGCACACATATGCAGGGTCAGTTCACCGGGTTTAAAACTTCTCCATGTGGTCAAACCTCTGTTTAGACTTTGGATCTTGGGTGTGAAATGACCCCAATAGTTGATGGATCTTGTCTCCCTTGTGCAGTTTCATGGTCTGGCACACAGGCCTAGTTACCAAAAACTGCATCATGATGGTTTCTGGAGTCTTTCCTTATAGCTCTTGGGTCACTGTGTGTGCGCTGTAAAGTGTGTGTGTGTGTGTGGTGTTGTACAGTATGTGTGTATATGTGTATGTAGTGTGTGTGTATATATGGGGTGTGTATGTAGTGTGGGGTGTGTTTATGTGTGTGTACAGTATGTGTGATGTGTATGTATTGTGTGTCATGTGTGTATATGTGTGTATGTGGTGTGTCTGTGGTTTGTATGTTTGTGTATAGTATGTGTGGTATGTATGTGGTGTGTGTGTAGTGTGTATGAATATATATGGATGTGTATGTAGTGTGTGTGGTGTGTATGTGTGTGTATGGTGTGTGTGTGTGGTATGTGTGGTTTGTATGTTTGTGTATAGTATGTGTGGTGTGTATGTGGTGTGTGTGTAGTGTGTATGAATATATATGGGTGTGTATGTAGTGTGTGTGGTGTGTATGTGTGTGGATGGTGTGTGTGGTATGTGGGGTGTGTGTGTGTGTGTGTGTGTGTGTGTGTGTGCGTGTGTGTGTGTAGTGTGTTAAGTGTTTCGCTCAACCATATCCTCAGGCCTCTTTTTTACTTTTCTTTTTGAGATCGAGTCTCACTGAGCTGTGCAAACTGGCCTTGAACTTGAGATCCTCTTGCCTCAGCTTCCTGAGTACGTGAGTTTACAGTCCTGTACCCTCTGGCCTGGCTCGTGGGTTTGTGAAGAGAAAGTTCAGTGACAGGGAAGGAGCCCTGTGCAGCCGAGGATCCCTGCAGAAGTCCGCTCATGTTCTGGAACATTCAGCCGCACTCCCGTGTCAGGAGTGTCATTGACGACTGCATCCTGTTCGACACCTCCCCGATGATGCCATCCCTCCTCTCCTCAGGCCTGCCTCTCTCTGAACCGGGCGCAGCCAGAATTCAACCCTGAGTCGTCTTGTTGCTGGAAACACTACCATCTTCCACAAAAGCTCTATAAATTTGTTAGACTTTTAGGGCTTCTTGGAGCACTGATTTAAGACTATTTTTGTTAGGTAGCATATCAGTGTTCAGTGTGCTCGGAATCCTTTGATGAAACGGTAGATTGAAAGTCCTGGGATACTTCTGTGACTTTCTCCATCACTTCTCCTGCTGTGCAGAGAATGCTGTGCAGCCTGGGTTCAGTTCACAGAAACATCAGGAAGGGCTCTGCAGACTGGCCGCCCAGGCTTTTCAGGAGCCACCATGGGGCAGGACTGAGTAAGAAAGACCGCTATCCCTCAGTTTCTGGTCAGTGTGGAAGTGTCACCTCCCAGGTTCTCCCTCCTCAGTGACAGGGATGGGACCCATGACTGCACATGCTAGGCGAATGATCTCCCACTGTGTCACATCTCAGCCCCGAGCTTTCGTGAAACTGTTAGCATAAGTACAAGATCTCCTCAACTCCGGGATTGCCCCTTTCCCTGATATCTTGTAAAGTATTTGAAAATGCTGGAATTATTTATTTTCTTTCCTACTGGTGATTCTTCTTTGGTGATTTGCTATTGTTTTCCCTTGGTTGTTATTATTATTATTGCATTTTGAGACAGTTTGCCTGGCTAGCCCTGAAACTCGCTATATTCAAGCAGGCATTGAACTTACCGAGATACAACCCTGCCTCCCAAGTTTTGGAACATGAATTAAAGACATGGCAGACAGGAGATTTTTGAGAAAAATACATGGGCACAAAATAGCAATACTCAAGTCAGCAAAATAAATGCTAAATAGCCCAGGATAGCTACCTATGGATGGGAAGAGAGGAAAATGGACTGGGAAGGGAGATTAAGAAAGAATTTAAAAATTGGCCTGCAGAGTAGCAGGCCCTCACTCATTGCCATAGGTATTTAGTTTGGGCTAACTCTCCTCACCCCCCCCATCTTCCTGCTCCCCATTCCTGACTAAACCCTTCCGACCCCCGGGGTCTCTCTCCCACTTCCATATCACATGCTTTCTTTGTCCCTTCTCTCTTTTCTCCTCTTCTGTGTCCTGTTCTAATCTGCTGCCCTCTGTATGTACTCATCCATGCACAGATGACCGTATGTGAAAATGAAAAGCTACACGAGGGCTTCTCTTAAAGCGCAACAGCCAGAGCAGCTGACGAAGGACACGTCAGCACCTTCCTATCTCTGGCCTTAGCAGCCACTTCACCCCAGAGCCGAGGGCAGTGGTTCTCAACCTGTGGGTCGAGACCCCCTTTGCAAACCTCTAACTCCAAAAATATTTGCATTACGATTCGTAACAGTAGCAAGTTACAGTTATGAAGTAGCAACGAAAAATAATTTTATGGCTGGGGGTCACCACGACATGAGGAACTATGTTAAAAGGTCACCGCATTAGGCAGGTTGAGAACCAATGGCCTTGAGGAAGGGCTAGTGTGGTCCTCAGGCATTCCGTAGCTAAACTACCTGATAAGGCTGGGTAAGCGTTGGGGGTTGCTGTGGCTTTAGGCATTGGGCTTCCCAGCCCTGCCTCACACAGCATCACTGTGAGGGCCGGAGGAAGCAGGAACCCTTGGGCGCCTCTGCTCCTACGAACCGGGGAGATTACTTTAGAGGGAGCACTAGCAGTTGATTAGTTCCCTTAAATAGTGGCTTTGGACGTTTGGAATTAAAATTAACGGATGGTCTGAAAGAACGCTGCATAGTTTTTTAATGGCGTGGAACCTTTCCCCGTGGGGTCCACCTCATGTTCTTCCTCCCAGGCTTGCATCTTTAGGGAGTTTATCTTTTGAGCTTTGAACCCTGCCCCAGTGGAAAAGCAATTTCATTTAGGTAAATACTTTCCAGGAAAAATAAAGACAAAAACCCCAAACCCCACTGTGAACAGCTCCCTTGTGGTCACGGGCCTGTCTTGCAGCATGGTGTCTGATGCTAATGCCTCGTGTCCCGGCAGCAGTAGCCGCCTGCTCTGTGTCAGCTGTCCTACAGATGGGCTGCGCTCTCTCAAGGTGCAAACCAGGTCCTGTCCACGCAGAGGGCTGGGCCCTGCAGCAGGACTCACACACGGCTATAGAGTGCTCGTGGGTCTTGATGCCAGGACCTGGCCGTGTAATGTGGACCATCCTTTCCAGGGGCCCTTGGCGTTGTGAAAGGATGCTTCCGGCTGCTGCTATCCCTCTGCTGGAAGGACGGGAGTCGTTATAGTTAATGAGCAGTTAGCTTTTCCATGAAGAGATTCTTAAAGGGTTGATAACTTGGTAATAACAATAATTTGCTTCAGGTGGTGACTCAGGAACTGGTATAGGTAGCCAGTCACTGCCTTTGTCCTCCTTCATAGGTGGAGGGGAGCTGGTTCTGCCCCACATTTATCAAATACCAAAGAAAGCACATTCAGGAGTTCGAAATAGTTCTGTTTCCTCCTGTCATCCCTATTGCTAACTACTTTGTTGACTCTAAAGTGTCTTCAGAGAAGTCGGGGTTAAGACAAGTGGGTAGGACATCTTTTAAAAAGATTTTTACTTATGTGTATGTGCATGTCTGTATGTATGTATGCATACATGAGCGCAGTTCCTCTGGAGGCTGAAAGAGGGTGTTGGATCCTCTGGAGCTGGAGTTACAGGCGGTTGTGAGCTGTCTATCATCGGTGCTGGGAACTGAACTCTGGTCCTCCATGAGGATAGCAAGAGCTCTTAACTGCCTAGCGCCCATCCTGCCCCAGGGCGATGAAAATTCTGGATGGACTCAGGACTAATGGCCCGCACCGCCTCAGGGGTGAGAGGCTGCTTGCCTGCCGAAAGTAACCATGTGACCCTCTGTGGGAACCTTACTGGGTCCCAGCCTGTACTCCCCCCCCACCCCCCATCATTCAGGGTGAGAGAAGGCCGAAAGCTGAGTTGCTCACAAATGTCCAGTGATGTAATTAATCAACAACGTTCACACAGTAACATCTCCATTAAACTCCAAAAGGACAGCGTTTGAGGAGTTTCTCGGATGCTCAACAGAGGAAGGAGATTCCAGATGGTGGCGGGGAGCTCTCCTGTCCTTCCCGTGGTACCTTCCCCCAATGCATTACTTCATCTGCCTGCTCTCTGTACCCTTTGTGATATCTACTGTAGTAACAGGCTAAATGTAACCAGAGCGTTCTCTGGCATTCCGCTGTCTTAGTGAGTTAGCCAGTTAAACCACTCTACGAAGGGGGTCCTGGGAACCGTCGGCGTGGAGCAGCCGAGTAGCCACAACAGAGTTGCTGTATAACAACTACCCAAGTGCCAGTTGTGATCGGTGTGTGTGGTAGCTTCTTATCACAGTGTGTAAAAACTTGAGGTGACTCGGAAGGAAGGAAGAAAGAAAGATGGACTTTGGCGCACGGTTTCAGGCCATGGTTGCTTTGGACCTGCGGCCAGGGTTGGATACCGTGGTATTAAGGCAAGTCACTCACACCACGGCGGTCCGGAAGTGAGAGACAGGGAGGGGGTCGGGGGCCCTCATATATATGTATTCAGGAGCTCTTCCCCCATAACCTCATTTCCCTCCACCAGCTCCTACCTCCTGAGGGTTCCACTGCCTCCCAACAGCGCCATCCGCTGGCAGCCAGGCGTCAGTATCGGGGGCTTGGGGGATAGTTAAGATCCAGATCACAACCGGCATCTGAAATGCGAAGAGTCCTGGGAGACGGGCCCTTGGCTTACCAGGGCTGCCTTTAATTCCAGATCATTAATGTTAGAGAGTGAATTGCAGAACTCCCAACCGGTCAGTCTCCGGGGAGTTGCTTGGTGTGTGGGAAAACCCCCGTCAGAAGTCAGCTATTCTGTGTTGAGCCTGTGAGTACAGGAAAAAAGAGTTTGCCTTAAAATGAAAATAATTTAAAGGAAAAAAATTTTTTTATACACAGAGTGAGCTTTTGCCTTAGGAGACGTGGAGAGTTCCTATCTGAGTAGATGAATGGGTTCAGGCAGCCAGGGAGCGGAAGAACCATCCTGGACAAGGACCCATGCCGAGAGAAGAGAGGTGTGGGGCAGCGCCCCCTCTGGTGAGGTGATGGCGTAGAAGATTAAGGGCTACCAATGATATTGATGGGGTACTGGGCGATGCCTGAAGAGGAAGACGCAGCAGTTTCCTGTTATGAAGTGTACAGTTCATGTTACCTGTTCTGGGAGTTTCCAAGGCTGGACAACACAAACAAGGTGTGTTAGGACTGGGCCGACCAACTCACTCTTTAAAAAAAAATATTATACTTATGTAGTTCAGGCAGGTCTTAGTTGAGGATGACCTTGAACTCTTTATCTTCCTGCCTCTTCCTTTCTCCATACCCAGATTTGTTTTTACATTTGCTGCAGAATTTTGGGGTAATCCTGGCTGAAGAAGGGGGCCTGAGGGCCCAACTGTGGAGTCAGGCTTCGGAGGGATCGGTCGGTGGGACCCTGTTTACTTTATCAACCTTGTCTCTATTAGTTACTTTCCTTGTTATGGAGATAAACCTGTGACAGAAAGAACAGAGGGAGGAGAGATCTCACCTCACAGGTCAGGGGATAACAGAAGGCGTGGCGGCTGGGGGAGTTGGGTTCATGCTGGTGGGCCGTGCTTACCATGGCTACTTGGAGTAGGACAGGATCTGCTGAGATCCTCAGAGCCACACCCCCAGTGACCCACCTACCTCAGCCAAACCTTCAGCCTGTGGGTGTCTCGGCTTCCCAGGAGGGTGCTTCCGACTGGGACCAGATATTCCAATGCATGAGCCTGTGGGAGACACTTCACATGCAAGCCTTGGGAGGCAGGCTCCTGGCCACTGAGGCAAGCTTCCATTAAAACCAGTTCTGGAAAACATCCCAGGAAAACCTCCAACCCAGCTAAGGTACAGGCATGGTACATGACTGTAATCACAGCACTTTGGAGATTGAGGCAGGCCACTTGGTGCTAACTGTTTTAAAATAAAACACGGGTAATAAGATAAAAGGTAGATTATTGAGTCTACTTTTAAAAAGGAACTACTTGTTTTAAATAGGATAAGTAATGAAATTTTTGGTCTGAATGTGTCAAATGTTAATGAACTGGACATTGTTAATGTAATTAATGACTGTATATATTGTATATACTTATTGTATATACTTTTTCTTAGTTATAACTTTTATCTTTTTATTAGAAAAAAAAAGGGGAAATGTGGTTAATATATTGTGCACCCCAGTAAACTTATCTGGGGGTCAGAGAACAGAACAGCCACTATATTAAACATAGGTCTAGGCAGTGGTAGCACATGCCTTTAATCCTAGCATTCAGGAGGCAGAGATCCATCTGGATCTCTGTGAGTTCAAAGCCACACTGGAAACAGCCAGGCATGGTGACACACACCTTTAATCCCAGGAAGAAATGGCAGGAAGCAGAAAGGTATATAAGGCCTGAGGACCAGGAACTAGAGTCTTGTTAAGCTTTTGGCTTTAAGCAGCAGTTCAGCTGAGAGCCATTCGGGTGAGGACTCAAGAGTCTTCCAGTCTGAGGAAACAAGATCAGCTGAGGAACTGGCAAGGTGAGGTCAGCTGTGGCTTGTTCTGTTTCTCTGATCTTTCAGTGTTCACCCCAATACCTGGCTCTGGGTTTGTTTTTATTTAATAAGACTGTTTAAGATTCGTGCTACACACGGGGTTGGCAAGATGGCTCAGAGGGTAAAGGTTGCTGATGTGGACTGGAGAGATGGCTCAGAGGTTAAGAGCACTGGCTGCTCTTCCAGAGGTCCCGAGTTCAATTCCCAGCAACCGCATGGTGGCTCACAACCATATGTAATGAGATTGGATGCCCTCTTCTGGCCTGCAGGTATACATGCAGGCAGAACACTGTATACATAATACATCTTATACATAATACATCTTAAACAACAACAACAAAACAGGTGCTTGCTGACAAGCCAACCTAAATTTAAACCTTGAGACCCACGCAGTGGAAGGAGGGAACCCACTCTTATAAGCTGTCATGTGACCTTCACATGTGTGCTGTGGCATGTCATGTCCATCCATGCATACACATACAAATAAACGTTAAAACAGAACAAATAGGCTT
This sequence comes from Peromyscus leucopus, assembly GCF_004664715.2. Taxonomy (NCBI): domain Eukaryota; kingdom Metazoa; phylum Chordata; class Mammalia; order Rodentia; family Cricetidae; genus Peromyscus; species Peromyscus leucopus. The sequence continues at coordinate 52,130,080 of NC_051076.1, read as the reverse complement.
CAAACTTTACATCTGAGTCTTAAGCTGCTTCGTATATGACAAGAAGCATTTTACTATAGAAGGAACTGGGCCAGGGCCTTAGCTCAGTGGTAGAGTGCTTGCCTAGCATGCACATGGCCCTGAGTTCCAGCCTCAGCACCACGGGCCTGCTACATGGGAGACACTGAAATAAAACATTGAAAAAATGAAGTTAGGATGGGAGCCATATGGACAGCTAGTGAGGAGGCACTGCAAGACCCCCAGGATGGACATGTGTCCAGTGTGTCCACAGGCCAGCCGGGAGGCCGGTGTGGCTGGAATAGAGTGAGGGAGGGCTCAGTAGAAGGGTATGAAGTCAAAAAGTCATGGGAAGGGAATTTGGGATCGTGGAAGCTGACAGGCTGTGAAAGGACTCCGAATGAAGCTCAGAGAAATGTCACTGAGCGCTCTACCACGGGGAAGGTCTTAGGCTGTGCTGAGAGGTTTTGGTAGGTAGGGTTGCAAAGAGTAGCTGGGAAGTCACCGCAAAAATCCAGTTCAGAGGCCGTGTGGATTGGGTTAGAGGGCTGGGCCACAAGGCCAGAGCAGCAAAGTGGCCTCTGATGCTGACCTCCTAACCCCCAAACCTTACTCATTTCCAATGTCACGGTGCTGATTGAAGGCAGAGGGGCTCTCATGTGACTCAGTATCATAGCACATCCATTCCCATGAGAAGAAAATCATTTAATATTGCCTATTGATCAGTGGGGTATCCCCGACCGCCGACAGTTGGGTTACTTCCGAGTGAGAACTTCTGTAGCCAACAGCCTGGTCTTTGAAAAGTCTCGACGGCTTTGAGTTACAGGTGTGACTCCTCCTCTGACTTCAGACAAGAGGGAGCATGAGTGTCGTCAACCGTGCAGGCAATTTGGTAGCAGAAGTTAGGAGCTGGCTCACGGGGTGTCGATCATAACTCATGGGCTTTATAACTCAACTTTTGCTATTCAAGCTGACGTTCTTAGAGACTCCTGCCTGTGTGGCACTGGGAGCGATTCACCATAGGGCTCTATTGTGATTTTTCTATAAAGAATGTGGATGTATTATACTGTTTGTGAGTCCCAAAAACTGTTTCTTTAGATTCCCATTTTAGATGTGGCAGCATCACTTCAACTTTCTTGCTAATGCCAAATTGATGGAGTTTTGTATATGTGACTAATAACTCATCCTTTCTTTTTAAAGGTTTACTCACAGTGGGGCTGGAGAGATGGGCGGGGCTGGAGAGATGGCTCAGTGGTTAAGAGCACCGACTGCTCTTCCAGAGGTCCTGAGTTCAATTCCCAGCAACCACATGGTGGCTCACAACCATCTGTAATGAGATCTGGTGCCCTCTTCTGGCCTGCAGGGACACATGCAGGCAGAATACTGTATACATAATAAATAAAAATAAATCTTAAAAAAAAATAGTTTACTCACTTGGGGCACCTAGGCTGTTTCAGACTTTCAAAACCAGTTAGTGTTGGGGATCAAAAGAGTTGTATGTGGTGGTGTACACCTGTAATCCCAGCACTTGGAAGGCCGAGGCAGGAGGATTCTAAATTCAAGGCAGATTAGATTCTATCTCAAGATGAACAAGGAGCCTGGGGAGGTAGCTTCGTAGGTAAAGGGCTGACTGTGCAATCATGAGGACCTGAGTTTGGTTCCCAGAACCATGTAAAAAGTTAGACTTGTAATCCAGCTCTTGGAAGGCAGAGACAAGACATCTCTGGAGGCCACTGACCAGCCAGATTAACCTAGACAAGCCACAGGTTCCAGGGGGAGACCAGGCTGGATGTCTCCTGAGAAATAACACCTGAAGTTGACCCCTGGCCTCTATGGCTCCTCCATGTGCACATGCATGCATGTTGGGATTCCTGGCCACTCCTCCATTTACATGACTGCATATGCTCAGTTCAGTAGCCAAGCAAGGGGCCTTACGTCCTGTGTAATCTATGTGCTGTGTGATTGTGTAATTTGCCGCAGCGCAATCACGCAGTCTGCGCATGCGTGGGGTAGCTCCGTAAGCCCATATGCTCATGTTCAGGGGAATCCTTAAAAAGCCGGTCACAGACTCCTCCTCTCTCTTCTGCTCTCTCCTCCTCCCCCACCTCTCTCTCTTCCTCACGTGTCTTTCCAACAGGCCTGACCACGTTCTGTCCTCTCCCCTCTCCTCCTAATAAAACTCTGATAGTGAGTTTTGTCGTGCCTCGTGGCTTTTCTCATACGGTAACAGCGCTGCTTAATGAATAACATTGTGCTGCCACACCGCCGCATTAAAACCAACAATGCACACACACACACACACACACACGCACACGCACACGCACACGCACACGCACACGCACACGCACACACACACACATGCACACACATGCACACATAAAGAAAAAGAGAAAAGGAAAGTGTACACAGTATAGCATGTCCCTTCAATGTGTCTGTCACACTGTGTGTCCCTAACACTCAATGAAGGCAGCCACCATCAGTTCAATGTGAACGTGTTTCTCCTGGCAGTGGCTGCTGTGTGACCACATCCACTGCTCTCTGCTGAAGGACCTTTGCTGATACAATTTTACCTGAGAATAACCTAGTGGATTTTTTGTTTGTTTTTTTTTTGGACCTAGTTATCACATAACACTGAAAACTCAAAACAAAACACCCTGAAACATTAAAATACGTTGCACAAAATCTAAATGGTCTTTTAATAAAAATCCCAGAGCCAGATATTGGGGTAGGTGCTGAAAGGTCAGAGAGACAAAGGAACAAGCCACAGCCACATCTCACCTCGCCAACTCCATGAATCCTCTGACTGAATGCCTCTGAGTCCTCCGCCAAAAGGGGTCCAGCCAAAAGGCTTCAGCTGAGAAAGGCTTTAGTTCCTGTCTCCTCACACTTTATATGCTTTTCTCCACCCAGCCATATTACTTCCTTCCTAGTGCTGGGATTAAAGGTGTGTGTACTTCCCTAATACTGGTAGCAGAGGCAGGAGATCTCAAGTACTGGGATTAAAGGTGTGTGACTCCCAAGTACTGGGATTAAAGGTGTGTGCCACCACTGCCTGGCATCTATGTTTAATCTAGTGGCTTGTTCTGTTCTCTGATCTTCAGGCAGATTTTCAATATATCACCACAAATATATTTTTTAAGATTGAGGTTCATTATGAGTATGTGTGTGTGTGGGGGGGTATGTGCATATGAGTGCAGGTGCCCATGAAGGTCAGAGGCAATGGATGCCCTGGAGCTGGAGTTACAGGTGAGCTATCCCTCATGGGTGCTAGGAACCCAACTCAGGTCCTCTGGAAGAACAGTATGTGCTCTTTTAACCACTGAGTCATCTCTGTAGCCTCTATTAATATATCTATCTATATATTTTTAAAGATTTATTTATTATGTATACAGTGTCTGTCTGCATATATGCCTGTGGGCCAGAAGAGGGCACCAGATCTCATTACAGATGGTTGTGAGCTACCATGTGGTTGTTGGGAACTGAACTCAGGACCTCTGGAAGAACAATCACTGCTCTTAACCTCTGAGCCATCTCTCCAACCCTAAAATATATTTTAAAAGATATATTTTAAGGCCCAGGGAGATGGATTAGTGGGTTAAGGTGCTTGCTGCTAAGCCTGAGGATCTGAGTTCAATCCCCAGGACCCAGATGGTGGAAGGAAAGACCTCACTCCCTCAAGTTGTTCTCTGACCTCTACATGTGTGCCATTGCATGCTCACATGTGTGGATATGCGCATACTTGTGCTCACACACACAAAATATAAATAAATGTAATAAAAAAATTTAAAATTGGCCGGTTGGTGGTAGCACATGCCTTTACACTTGAGAGGCAGAGACAGGCAGATCTCTGTGAGTTCGAGGCCAGTCTGGTCTACAGAGTGAGTTCTAGGACAGCCAAGAAAACCAACAAAACAAACAGCCAATATAAGGGCCAAGAGGACGGCTCTGCTGGTAAAAGTGCTTACAGCTCAAGACGAACAGCCTGAGTTTGGTCACCATAACCACGGTGGAAAAAAGCAAACCAATTCCCCAAGCGTTGGCTGTCCGTCCTCTGACCTCTACACTCATGCTGTGGTACACACGGGCCTGCACATGTGTGTGTAAATTTAAATTCTTTTAAAAAATTCTTTTAAAAAAAAGAAAAGGAAAGTTGTCCTCTGACCTCTACATGTCTGTTGTAGCACATGTGTACATACACTCTTGAGCACACGGCATACACATAAATACATGATAATGAGTATTTCTTTTTAAAAAGAAAGCAAAGGGCAAATCTATGTGAAAGGCTTGGCACAGACTCTCTTGTCTTTGGAGCTTCTGAAGGGCCCCGAGAGTCCCCTGGGGTGTGTCCTGAGGCTTGCTGTAGACGTTATGATACATGTGTGTCCTGAGGCTTGCTGTAGACATTATGGTATGTGTGTGTTCTGAGGCTTGCTGTAGACGTTATGGTATGTGTGTGTCCTGAGGCTTGCTGTAGACGTTATGGTACATGTGTCTTCTGAGGCTTGCTGTAGACGTTATGGTATGTGTGTGTCCTGAGGCTTGCTGTAGACGTTACGGTACGTGTGTGTCCTGAGGCTTGCTGTAGATGTTATGGTACATGTGTGTGTCCTGAGGCTTGCTGTAGATGTTATGGTACATGTGTGTTCTGAGGCTTGCTGTAGATGTTACGCTATGCATCTTTAACTTTTCACAGACCACCCTCAACTCCTGTTGTTGTACCTGCCTATCGTCACTTCAGATAGTCCGGTTTCAGAAAATCAGTGCTCTGCCTGCTCCATGCACATGGAGGTTGGCCGTGTCCAGATTTTCATGCTGTGGTAATGGAGAGCAGAGCTCTTCTCTGGCCAACCACGGAGCTGATTGTGTGGGTCACAGATGTTGGTGTGGTTGTTGGTTGGGAGCTCACGTCCGTATTTCATTTCTTCAGATGAAAGGTATGAATGAGAAAGGGAAAAAATGACAGAGGCCTTTCTTTAAGGAGAAGTTGAGCATGCCCTGTTAAAGGGCAAGCCAAGGTCAAGAGACAGCCTCCTCCTTTTTCAGTGTATCACTGTGCAGCCAAGACTGGCCCCAAAGGAGCAATCCTCCTGTTTCAGCTTCCCTAGAGCTGGGATTACAGGATTGAGTCTCCAAGCGTGCTATGGCGGCCATCTTTGGAAGCTGGCTCTCTTGACTACCAAAGGAGGGAAAAGAAAACAAAACAAACAAAAAACTAAACCTGTAAATGCCCATAAAAACTACCCTTGCTTATACAGTGGTTTACCCTCAAGGGTTCATGCCGTGGGTACATTTCATTTCCAAAGCTTCATTTCGGCACATGTCTGTCTATCTTACAGTAAGTCATGCATGACCTGGTTACCAAAATTAAAGGTGGAGAGCCGGGCAGTGGTGGCGCACACCTTCAATCCCAGCACTTGGGAGGCAGAGCCAGGCAGATCTCTGTGAGTTCAAAACCAGCCTGGTCTACAGAGTGAGTTCCAGGAAAGGCACAAAGCTACACAGAGAAACCCTGTCTCCAAAAACAAATAAAAACAAAAACAAACAAAGAAAAAAGGTAGAAAATGGCGATTGTAATGACTAAGATGGAAGGAGAATCTTATTGAAATCTTCCAGATTCATCAAGTATCTGCCTGTTAACACACGGGCACAACCCTTCAAGATTCTTGTCAGGGAGGACGGAGCATCAGGCTCCCTGCCATTACTACCTTCTGAGGCTTGCAGAGGAAATGATATTTATGGAGAACTGCCTGACGTATTTGTTGTCCATCCATTGTTTAGATAAGTCATCAGCAACCTGTTGTCTCACAGACCCCTCAGGAGAACGTGGAGTTATGGCAAGGCTAGCCGAACACACTCTGCTGAAGGCGTTATTCTTCCTGTCACAGTTATCTGTAAGGACACAGTGGTGACATTGCCTGGTTTAAAGGAACACGTCTTTGACATCCAGGCCTTTACTTAGAAGGAGAAAATAATTTGGTAAGTGTAATCTGTGTTGGGAGGCAGAGCTGGCATCTTCAGGCTTTGAACTTGTGCTTAATTCCTCTTTAGTATCAAGGTTGGTGTTGGCCTTATGGACTCCAGTATGTCACCTGTGATGTACCAGCCCTGTGGGCATGGTGTACCGAGTACTAAACTCTGTGAGCACTGCACAATGTGAGCCTGGTGCACGGTGAGCATTGTATATTGTGAGCCTGGTGCACTGTGAGCATTGTATATTGTGAACACCAGGCACTGTGAGCACTGTACACTGAGCACTGTGAGCACTGTACACTGAGCACTGTGAGCACTGTACACTGTGAGCACTGTACACTGAGCACTGTACACTGAGCACTGTGCACTGTGAGCACTGTGCACTGTGAGCACTGTATACTGTGAGCACTATACACTGCGAGCACTGTGCACTGTGAGCACTGTACACTGAGCACTGTGCACTGTGAGCACTGTACACTGTGAGCTCTGTACACTGAGCACTGTACACTGTGAGCACTGTGCACTGTGAGCACTGTACACTGTGAGCACTGTGCACTGAGCACTGTACACTTTGAGCACTGTGCACTGAGCACTGTACACTGTGAGCGCTATACACTGTGAGCACTGTGCACTGTGAGCACTGTATACTGAGCACTGTACACTGTGAGCACTATACACTGTGAGCACTGTGCACTGTGAGCACTGTACACTGAGCACTGTGCACTGTGAGCACTGTACACTGTGAGCTCTGTACACTGAGCACTGTGCACTGTGAGCACTGTGCACTGTGAGCACTGTACACTGTGAGCACTGTGCACTGAGCACTGTACACTTTGAGCACTGTGCACTGAGCACTGTACACTGTGAGCGCTATACACTGTGAGCACTGTGCACTGTGAGCACTGTATACTGAGTACTGTACACTGTGAGCACTATACACTGTGAGCACTGTGCACTGAGCACTGTACACTGTGAGCACTGTGCACTGAGCACTGTACACTGTGAGCACTATACACTGTGAGCACTGTGCACTGTGAGCACTGTACACTGTGAGAACTGTATACTGAGCACTGTACACTGTGAGCACTGTGCACTGTGAGCGCTGTACACCGAGCACTGTGCACTGAGCACTGTACACTGTGAGCGCTATACACTGTGAGCACTGTGCACTGTGAGCGCTGTACACCGAGCACTGTACACTGAGCACTGTACACTGTGAGCAGTACAGCTGACCTTAGGACAGTCAGGCACTCATCACCTGGATTGTACATTTTCTCCGATGATCAAGTTTCTGTATTAAGAGCATTCAAGTACCCAAACATCTGCTCTGTTTATTTATATTTGTTTACTGTTACAGTTACATGTATTTGTGTGTGTGCATGTGTTTGCACATATATGTGTGTGTGCATTGTTTATGCACGTGTGTCTGTGTGTACAGTTAGAGGACAACCTGTATAAGTAAATACCTTGCTTCTATCACCCGAGTCCTGGGTTTGAACTCAGCTTGTCAGGCTGGGCATCGAGGACCTTTATCTGCTGAACCACCTCACTGATCCTGCCTCTGCTGTAAGTATCTGTTTTGACAATGCCAATAATGAAAGGACTTTATAAACATTTCCTCCCTTTAAACTGAACCGTGAGAGTAGCAGCTTCCAAGTGTTTGCTCAGGGACTGAGTGATCAGGGGAGTCCATTACCAACTCTAACCCCAGAGCTGGCGTGCACAGGGATGCATGTGGTCACACACGGCTGCATTTGTGTCCCTAATGGGACTGAGTGCTGCAGGAGGGAAGCTGAAGGAACATTGTTTAGGAAAAGGGCATAAAAATTACAGTGATTGCCAGGCAGTGTTGGTGCATGCCTTTAATTCCAGCACTTGGAAAGCAGAGGCAGGCAGATCTCTGTGAGTTCGAAGCCAGCCTGGTCTACAGAGTGAGTTCCAGGAAAGGCGCAAAGCTACACAGAGAAACCCTGTCTCGAAAAACAAACAAACAACAACAACAACAAAATTACAGTGACCAGGCATCTTACCTCCTGATGCTCATCAAGTCTGCGAGCTGCGCTCGTCTGATCTGAATTCTGATGGCCACATTGAGATGCTTCTACTTCCAGTGGTCAAAAGGGGAAAGAGTGATGATTGTATCCAATTTACCTCTTCATTGGCGGAGAATCAGAGCTACCCACATAGGCAATGTGGAAGTGCTTACAAGTCTAACGCGAAACTGATACTTAAAACCCGGCCATTTAGGGCCAGCGGGATGGCTCAGTGGATAATGGCGCTTGCTGCCAAGCCTGATGATCTGAGAGCCTTCCATCTGACCTCAGTAGTAGCGTTGTGACCTGAAGCATTTTGCTTAATCTCTCTGTGCCTCAGTTTCCCTAAAAGCAAAAGGGGATGATGATGACGATTGTAGGGAAGGTTGAATATGTGTGCTGTACCTGCAACATGAGCTGTGTCTATAGTTACCTTTAAAATCTCATTTTAGAGGCCTGTGGATGTGGACGTGGTGTTTGTGGCACCCTGGTCTGCAGATAGGAACACGGGGATGCCAACGCTTGTGTTGATTTGAGGGTTGGCCATAAACTGGAGTCAAAAGGACTGTCTGTGGCTACTTACACCGAGCCCCGCCCTCCCAGCTCTGTGCTCCATAACATTTTGCTTGCAAGATAATAGTGGCACAATGGGTTTACGCGTGTGTGCGTTCGTGTGTGCATGACAACCAGTGTGAGCAGTGACCAGTGTGAGCAGTGACCAGTGTGAGCAGTGACCTGTGTGAGTGATAACCAGCGTGAGTGACGACCAATATGAACAGTGGCCAGTGTGAGCAATGACTGGTGTGTGTAAGCACCAGTGTTAGTGGAAGAGGGCTTCGTGACTGTGTGGAAGTGCTGACAGATTTTAGAGCCCTTCCTAGAAGAGGTGATGGCAGGGCTGGAATTTGAACAATAAGAAAACCAGAAGTAAGGTGTCTGTTACAGGTGCCTGAGACATGTGGAATTGCAGAGAAAAAGACAGAGAGAGAGAGACAGAGAGAGAGAGAGAGAGACAGAGAGAGAGAGAGACAGAGAGACAGAGAGAGAGAGAGACAGAGAGAGACAGAGAGACAGAGAGACAGAAAGACAGAGACAGAGACAGAGAGAACTGACTATTCCTTTTTAGAGACAGTTCCCTAGTCTTAGAATTGGCAACCTTTGAGAAATAATAGGGCAAAAGATTTGGGCAAAAGTGGCAGAAACTATGGCTTCTAAAAATGCTCTGCTTTTAAAGTCGACAGGTTAAAAATGAGCCTGTACAGCGTAAATGTATTTGTAAACAGTAAAAATGGATTTGTACAGTGAACAGGAAGAGGTCATCCTGGATTAATTGGTACTTTCAGATGCCTTTCAACCTTGAATTTCATTTATAAATACTCTGGGATACATCCAACATACCAGGCGACTGAGGACAAAATGGTGAGTGGGACAGACAGGTGGCCTGGCCTTCATGTGGGGGTGGGAACTTGTGGAGAACTCCAGGCAGTGGAGGCTTGGCTCCTGGGGAGTCTCTGAGGATAGCCAAAGAAGGAGAGAGTCTCTAGGGGCATGTGTAAAATCCTAGAGATGAGACCATGAGGTTAACCCAAACATCTCTAAAGAGAAGAGCATGGGAAGCATGAAGGGGAGCATCAGAGAGAAGAGGCAGGTTGAGAATGTTCTAGAAAACCACTGAAAGGCAGGTTTCTATTCTGGCACCAGGAAGCCTCGAAAGAGTTTTCCTTAGGGTGTGACACAATTTACATTTTCAATAAGCAGTAAGGTGTAAGCAGGAGAATTGATTGGCTGTTTACTGTGGAGTGTGAACACTTTGAAACAATCTTTTCTATTTGCATTGAGAAACTGTAAAAAACACAATCAATATAAGGGATGGTGGTGGTGGCACACGCCTTTAATCCCGGCACTCGGGAGGCAGAGCCAGGCAGATCTCTGTGAGTTCGAGGCCAGCCTGGGCTACCAAGTGAGTTCCAGGACAAGCCAGCGCTACACAGAAACCCTGTCTCAAAACAAAACAAAACAAAACAAAACAAACAAACAACAACAACAAAAAAACCCACAATAAGGATAAGTTCAAACCATGTGGATAAAAATTGGCCCTTAATTCTCTTTTTTAAGGTGCGCTCACATCTCCCCTTTCTCCTCTTACTGCATTTTTTCCCCTGCCAGCCTGCTCACTTCTGCCATTTCCAGCCACTCTAGAAGGCCTCTTCCGCATGCACTTCCACGGCAAACAAATCCCAGCTGTTCCTCACCCCTGTGCATGCTGCAGGGTTGCTGGAGTGAGCAGCAGCATCTCAATTATCAATCAATTTCAGGGGTGGCTCTTATTTGTGACGTTGAATTCTGGGATTACTTTGGATGCCGTTGTTTGTTTTCTCTGTTCACGGGGACTTCATAATTGTAGCGTGTCTCCCGAGGCTGGCCGTGGGCTCTGGCTTCTCATTTTACCTGGGATGCGATTGCTCTGGGGCGTGACAGGCTGTGATAGCTGAGATTACTCTTCAGAAAATAGTCTCCCCCCACCCCTTGCCCTTCCCACTCTAGGCCTTGAGACTTCTTGGTCCCTAAACCCCGGTTTTTTTTTTCTGTCTTCCTTCCTTTTTTCTTGTTGATTCCCGCCCCTCCCCCTCTTTTTTTGAGGACAGGGTGTCTATGTAGTCTTGGCCAGCTAGACTCGAACTCACAAAGATCCACCTGCCTCTCCCCCGTTTCTTGTTTCTTAAACTGTGTCCTAACCCCCACAGGGGTCACTTAACTGAATGTGGGGGCTGTGAAAAATCTTGGCGAGAGTGAAAGGTTTCTGAATGCACAATGACCAAAGATAACCCTACGCGCCCCGTGTTGCATTGTGGGAACATACAGCATGTTTGCTTACGTATTCTTGCTTACGTATTCAGTGTTCCGTCTGCATGTCTGCGCCCAGAAGAGGGCGCCAGATCTCATTGCAGATGGTGGTAAACCACCTTGTGGTGGCTGGGAATTGAACTCAGGACCTCTGCAAGAGCAGTCAGGGCTCTTAACCGCTGAGCCATCTCTCCAGCCCACACGTTTACTTTCTACTGTGCATGTAATAATGTCAACTAACAGTGCCCGAAACACCTCGACAGATCTGAGACTATCATACGTTACAAAATAATAGTGTTTTTTACTGTACATGCAAAGTTTTCTGCTATTATAGGAGCATGCAAAGACTTAATTTTTTTTTTACCATTATTCCTCAGCATGCATAAAATTTGGATTTGTGTTGTGTTTAAATGTTAGATTCAAAAAATAAGATTTCATTTTATTTTATGGGTCCGTATGTAAGATGTATGTATATATGATGTGTCCATGCACAATTGTGTGTGTGAGTGCAGGTTCACAGATGCCGTGGTGCTCATGTGAAGGTCAGAGGACATCCTCAGGTGCTGGTCTTCACCTTTCACCTTAAGGAGGGTCTCTTTGATGTCTGCACTGTGTATGCCAGTTTGAGCTGACCCATGAGCTTCCAGGAAGTCTCACAGATGCACATGACTGCACCTAGCTTTCATTAGGGCTCTCTTTTGATTGATGGATTGACTGATTGATTGATTGAGAGAGGGTCTCTCTATGTAGTCCTAGCTGTTTTGGCGCTCACTAGACCAGGCTAGCAAATTCACGAAGATCCTCCTGTCTCTGCCTCCTGAGGTTTTTTGTTTTATTTTTTTTTTGTTTGTTTGTTTTTTTTTTTTTTTTCACATGTATGTCTGTGCATCACATGCACTCCTGGTGCCCTCAGAGGTCAGGAAGGAGCACAAGTCCCTTGCAAGAACAATAAGTGTTCTTACCCAGTAAGCCATCTCTCTAGCCCCAAGTTTATTTTAATTTTTGTGTATGTCTGTGTGGGTGTGTGCCATGTGCGTGAGGGTGCTCGCAGAGGCCAGCTGGAGTTACAGGCAGTTGTGGTCCACCTGATGTGGGTATTGGAAACCAAACTTTGCTCTCTGAAGAGCAGCAAGCTCTCTTAATTGCGGGGCCACCTCTCTGGTGCCTCGTGTGCGTTCTAAGGTTAGAACTCAGGTCTTGACACTTGCGTGGCAAGAGCATTACCCACTGACCCATCTCCTCAGCCTAGAATGTTGGGTCCTAAAAATTGTTGTTTAGGGCTGGAGACATAGCTCATGGTTAAGAAGACTGGCTGTTCTCAGTACCCACAGGGCAGCTCACAGTTGTCTGTAACTCCAGTCCCCAGAGACCTAATGCCCTCTTCTGGCCTCCTAAGACATCAGGGATGCACATGCTGCACAGACATACATTCAGGCATAGCATCCATATAAAATAAACAAATACATAAATAAATAAATTAGAAACTTAAAAAATGTAGTTTATGATGCTTCCTTGAGCAGGGTATGGCAGCATACACCTTTAGTCCCAGTACTTGAGGAGACAGAGGCAAGCTGATCTCTGTAAGTTTGAGGCATACATGGTGAATTCTGGGCAATCCAGGGCTATACAGTCCTGTCTCAAAACCCAAACCAAAAGCAAAACCCAACAAACCAAAATACTCGATAAGATGTTTACTTGAATTTTCTAAAAAAACTGTTAAATGAAATGTGTTTTGGCTTGGCTTTAGGACAAGCATGCCCAACAGTTCTGAAATGACCTAGCCATAACTCTGTTCAGTATCATGTATTTATGTAATGCAGTTCTCAGCATCCATGATCATAAAATAAAAATACCAAACCAGCTCTTCAAAGTGTTGAAGATGCTCCTCATCCCACAGTACCAAGCATTCAGCCAACATTTAATTTTTAATGTAAATATAGACAAGCACACCATTTTATTAGTAGGCCAATTTGCTTTCATCTTTAATAATACAATTATATATGTGTGTGTACAATAAAGAGTTAAAAATAAATTTCTTTATTATTTACTACCAATGTTGATTTACATTCCTATTTTATGTACCTTTATACCTGGGTCACATAAAAATGTCTAAGGCAAAAAAGGTTAAGAGTAGAAAAGCTTAAGACTTTGGGCATGGTCATGTGACTTGCTTTGGCCAAATGCCTGATAGGAGATGTTCCATGAGCTGGGCACTTGGGATTGTTGCACACAAGGCAGAGTATCTTTGGCTCCAGGGAACTACGTTGAGCTGTGAGTGTCCCAGGTAGCTATTGGTCTGGTGTGGCCCCTCTCGGGCGGAGCAGACTTCTCCCTAGTCCACATCTTAGCTAGGTCATGTTCACCTGCGATAGAGCAGCACAGAGAGGTTAGCCTCAGACGCAGCCCGTGTTCTTGCCACAGAATGCCGAGTTGGGCCGTTCCTTGTGTTGTTTGTTGTGCAAATGCTGACTTAATCTACAGCTGCTCCTGAGCTCCTTCTAAGTGAGCTTTGGATACGGCATCAAAATACCTAGTAACATTACATATGCCTAGCCATTTTATAAATTATTATCACATTCACCATTTAGTTCAGTCGTTGTGGGTACAAGAGTGATGGGCATCAGTCCTTGATTTTGTGGTTAACGAGAGACACAAGTGTACGGTCACAAACTGAGGTAACATCCCTTGTGCAGAGCCCCAGGAGTCCATTAACAAGGGAGCGTGAGTCTGGCTGAGGAGTCTGAATATTTGCTATGGAAATGTATAGGTCTGGGTTCAGTACTCAAGCGTGTGAGTGAGTAATACCGACAATAAGGCCAATCATAAATGTTTTCCTTCAATTCCACCCCAGACGCTGCTTGAGGGCTTGCAAAGTACTGACTCGTAAGTGAGGTGTAGAAGCATGTGCTTGTCATCCCAGCAACTGGGAGGCAGAGGCAGGAGGATTGAGAATTCAGGGCTAGTCTGTGGGGAATAGGAATAACCTGTATAGTAAGACTTGAGGGATGGAGGAAGAGGGAGGGGAGGGGAGGAGGAGGGAGAGGGACAGAGAAGAGGAGAAAAGAAGGAAGAGAGAGAACCAGTTGGGAACAGGATAGGCTTTTGAACCCTCAAAGCCCACCCTTAGTGACACACTTTCTCCAACGAGAGGCCACACCTCCTAATCCTTTCCAAATGTTCTTACCAACTGGGGACCAAGCATTCAAATATATGAGCCTGTGGAGACCATTCTCACTGAAACCACCACACATATTTCGCTGCACGTATTTCTGGACTCTACATGCATGTGGTACCCATGGAAGCCACAAGAGGGGATCAGACGATCTGGAACTAGATTTACAGACAGCTGTGAGCTGCCACGTGGGTGCTGAGAATCAAATCTGGGTTTTCTGCGAGAGTAGCAACTATTCTTAAATGCCGAGTCATCTCTCCAGCCCTCAATCATTATTATTGATTATTATTTTATCTCCAGCCCCTTATTTTAAAATAAGACAATAAGTAGCTCTTAGCTCATGCACCAGCTGCCCGTTCATTCATTAGTCGGTTATCCCAAATGTATGAAGTGAGAGGCAGGTTAGCTTCAGACACAGCTCTAGTTCCAGGGATTCGGCAGTGAACAAGGTGAGGTCACTGGCCTCCTGGCTCCTGTGTCCTTTGGAAGAAAGGGGACATAAAGAACTAGGTAGATAACTATGGCACATATGATGTCATCTTCCGGCAAGGGTGGTGAAGGGGATGGAGTGAACTCCTAGTGACTAGTGACTGTGGTTGGGGTGTTGAGAGACTTCCTGGAAGCGTCATAGTTTTGGCGTACTCAGAGGAGCCAGAATGCTGCTGTGGGGAGGCTGTTAGTGTATTAACCTGTTTTCTGTTACTACAGTGAGTTAACCGAGCTGAGGTAAGTTTAAAGAAGAGAAGTTTATTTTGTTCACCGTTCTGGAGTTTCCAGGGCATAGCTCTGGCACCTGTCTTGGTGAGGATCCCGTGGTGGGTGACAGGCATCATAATGCTAGATGAATTAGTTGCTCCCCATGGCTCACTCAACCTGCTTTCTTATACAACTAAGGACCACTTGTCCAAAGGTGGCACTGCCCACAATGGGTTGGACTCTCCCAAATCAGGCATTAATCATGAAAACGCCTGACCTGCTTGCCTACAGCCTCCCCCGCTCCTGCACACACACACACACACACACACACACACACAACAACACACACACACACAAAAAACACACACACACACACACACACACACACACACACACACACACACACACACACACTTTATGCTATCTTGGCCAAGCAGAGTGGTGATTTCCAGGAGGAAATCTTCCGTAGATGGCTCTGGGCAGACTGAGGGCAGACCTGGAGAAGAAAGAAAGCAGGACAGGTGTCACACGTCCCTTAGTCCCTAGTCCTAGTCCTCATCATGCTTCTGACTCCCAATCCTACCCTGACTGAGACACGGCCTCACGAGGGGACGATGGATGATGCTGTAGAAGCTGTCCCTGGGACGATTCTAATAGCTGAGGCTTCCATATGGAGAGCTAGCCACACAAAACGCTGACTTGGTTGTCAGACTGAAGATATCCCGAAGTCCCAAAGAGGACTGAAGCTGCTCACTGGTCTCTAACCTGCCACATGTTCCTCTATAGCTGCCCGCTTCCCTCAGAACTCACAAGTCATAGGAGCCCACTGGGTACTTACAGTGTAGCTGTTGTGACTAAGAAACTGGATTTACATTAAATTCTGAGATCTGCTTGCCTCTGCCTCCCAAGTGCTGAACTGAAACGCATGTGCTGCCAACACACCTTCTGGTCAAATTTTAAATTTTAATTAATTTGAATTTACATGAAATAATGGATAGCTTTGGCTGGAGAGATGGCTCAGCTGTTAAAAGCACTTGCTGCTCTTTCAGAAGACCTGTTCAGTTCCCAGCACCCACATCAGGAAACTCACAGCGGACTTTAACTCAGGTTTCAGGGAGTCTGGTGCCCTCTTTTGGTCTTCACAGGCACTGCACACACGTGGTGCACATACATACACTTAGGCGCACACATACATATTAACAAATAATTCTTTAAAACAGGAGCTGATGGGGGCTAGAGATGGCTCAGAGGTTAAGGTCCTGAGTTCAATTCCCAATAACCACATGGTAGCTCACAACCATCTGTAATGAGATCTGGTGCCCTCTTCTGGCCTGCAGGGATATGTGCAGACAGAACACTGTATACATAATAAATAAAAAGTTAAAAAACAGCCGGGCAGTGGTGGCGCACGCCTTTAATCCCAGCACTCGGGAGGCAGAGCAGGCGGATCTCTGAGTTCGAGGCCAGCCTGGTCTTCAAAGTGAGTTCCAGGAAAGGAGCAAAGCTACACAGAGAAACCCTGTCTCGATAAACAAAAAAAAAAAAAAAAAAAAAAGTTAAAAAACAAAAACAAAAAACAAGAACTGATGATGAGTCTATTATTATAAGACTTTTAATTTTGATTTGGAAGAACTTGAGTTTGTAAATTTACATTTTCAAATTTAAATGACCTTTTTTTTTTTTTTTGACAGTGTCTTGTGATGTATCCCAGTTTGGCTTTAAAGTGTTAATCTTCCTGCCTCCTACTTTAGCTCCTAAATCCTGGCATTATAGGTGTGTGTTGCCACAATCAACTACTTCTGATGGAAATTATAGTTCAAATTGAGATGGGCTGAGAATGTAAAATAAATGCTGCATTTGAAGCATAAAGTATACTATTAATACTTTTTTAAAATTTTTATTTTTTTTATTTATTTTTAAAATTACACTCATGATATTCATTACTTACACTCATGATATTAATCACATTTGTGGTATTCATAGATTACATTCGCAGTATTCATTCAAATATATATATATATATATATATATATATATATATATATATATAAATTTAAATGTCGAATGTCATTTCTTGAAGAGGGTAGGAGGTCTTAAATACAGGCTTACAGCACAATGGGAGGACTCCGGAGGGCAGAAGTTCACTACTGATGTTTTACAATCTTGCATCTAAGCTGTTAACACCCATTATTCAGGATACACAGACAAGGAACTTCCCTTAAGCATTCAGGAGGGTGGAACCTGGCAGGGAATTAGCATTGGGAGGATATCAAGGTCAAGGTCCGCAAGCAAGGCAACAGTTACCCAAAACAGGGGCCAGGGCCTGCAGGTCCCCCTTTTATTGAAAAATGAGCTTCTGACTTGGGTTGCGTGGGACATCAGCAGGTCACCTTACTGGTCATGGAGATGCCTGCCCAGGCCACACAGGTGCTCTGTCTTAGGTTGGTGAGTGCCCTCCAGGCATTACCCGTCTCTGAATACTCATTATCATACCGGCTCAATCGTGTATGAGCTGCATGGTTAATTGCTGCCAAAGATCTCAAAGTGGCACTGGGCTTGCAATCTGTGTGTTCGATACAGAAAAGACCAACAGAGGTCCTATCTCACCCATAGCCAGTAGACTAAAGGCAACTGAGCCATTCCCTTCCTTAATGAGCCATACTGTACATTGGAGCCCTTGTAAGATAGTATCCCAAAAGCAACTGGAACTTGAGTTTATAAATTTATAATTTTCAAAGCCAATCGAGATGTATATAACTACTGAATTAAATTTATCATGCTCAATAGAATGAAAGATTAACTAACTGTGGTAGCTACTTTTGTTGCCAGGGTCTCCACTGTGCTAGCTGTAGTAAGCAATTATGAAATGGTAATCCCAGAAACAGTAGCAGCGGTGTGTGTCATTGTTATAACAGCAACAGTGGCAGCAGCAATGTCAAATTCTCTTCTGGATTGTGTGGACATCCACTGGCATGGATATAACTCCAGGAACACGAACCACCAAGGCCCGTTTTTCTTGATCCCAGCATGACTGTAGCTGGCAGCTCTTCTGGAGAATCCAATCTCATGGCTACAGTTCCTAGGCTTACATTAATGCTTGCCAAAGCTGGCCATATTGGGCTCTCAATCTCCATTGGCATTAGAAGGGTAGATTTTTTTCATGAAGACCCATTAGGTCTCTGTCATGTTGGGCTTCAACAGCAGCCACAGGGCGCATTCAGTGCTCAGGAATCCAAAGAGGAACCTCATTGTCCTGAGGAAAGACATAAACCAAACTCTGGGGCTACACCAACACTAGATCGGGTCTCCTCCATGTGCTAGTAGAAAGATCTTTCCATCACTCCAGAGGGTGATTTGCAACAGGAGCCCTCCAGTGCTTATCTGCATCGGATCCTCCAGCAGAATCCACCGATAAAAAAATTTAAAATATATAAAACAAGGGAAAGAATAGAATGTGGAGAGGAATGATGAGTCCCTAGTTCTCCTTTTTTTTTTAACTTTAGTAAAATGTTTGTTTGTTTAATATTTCAAATTTTTATTTATTTTTTTATTATTATTTAGTTAATTTATTTTTCTTTTCAGCTTGATAGAGTATGTATTCTTATCTTAATACTGAGATGTTTCATTGAGGTTTGCTCAGTAATTGAGTAAAACTGAAATTTATTTTATATATACTTTTTTTTCCTCCCTAAGACAGGGTTTCTTTATGTAGCCCTGGCTGTCCTGGGACTCACTCTGTAGACCAGGCTGGCCTCAAACTCAGAGATCCTCCTACCTCTGCCGGGATTAAAGGCATGTACCACTACCACCTGACCCAAGCATATTTTTTATTCAATAAAACACAGCAATTTTTCACTCTTTGAAAACTTGGTTATAAGAAAATTTAAATCACAGTTGTGATTGGCATTACACCGCGTGACCCTGGAATTCAAGACACCATCTTGAGAAGAGGGCTGCTTGTGTGTCTTTCTGACTCATGACTGAGAAATGAGGCTGTAATGAATCTGAGGCTTCCAAAACATCCTGGGACTATTGACCCTGCACGTGGTTGGTGGGTGGGCGTTGAGTGGGGGGGGGTAAGGGCAGATGGAGGTGGGGTCTACTCTCTGTGTGGGGTATTCTAGAATGCTCACTGAGCTAGCTGTCAAGGACAGGGAGAGCAGGGCCCCGATGGCCTGGGTGAAGGAAAATAAACACAAGCCACAGTGGAAGGGTACAGGAAGGCTCCCTGCACTTTGACGTAGAGTCTGCCCTGCCTGACATCATTAACAGCCCTAGTTGGCTTCCCTGGGGCTCTTCTCATAAAGTCAGAACTGCTAGTCAAGCGGAGGCTGGCCATCAGGGCTGAGGGAGAAGCTCTTTAGGATGGAGATTTCTTTATGGAAAGGGCTTTACCTACAATCTTAAACTTACCTCAGAGAGGATTTCAAGCAAAAACCAAACCCCTTGTCCATGCCCGCCAGTCCTTTGTGCACCTTTCTTCCCTGGGGTCTGGGGATAGCAGGGGCACCAGGGAAGGAGACAGTGGTAATTCACTGATGATACCATCCGGCATGCTAAGGCCATGCCCATCCTAGAGAAGTGAATCGGGGCCAATCCCAGGCTCTCAGGAGAGTTTCAAGGGACTGGAGAAATAGCCCAGAGGTTTAAGAACACTAGCTGCTCTTCCAGAGGACCCGGGTTCAATTCCTAGCACCCACATGGTGGCTCACAACTGTCTGTAACTCCAGTCCCAGAGGACCTAGCATCCTCACACAGACATATATATGCAGGCAAAACATCAATGCACATAAAAATACTCAATAATTAAAAAAGGAAGAGAGTTTCAGGCAGGCATAAGATTGAAAGTACATGATGGATGCTTTCTTATTCATTAATAAACCAGGGATCAATGAAATGCCTTCCTCTTCCCCTTCCCTGCTGTCCCTGTCCCTTGCATGTCTGGCTGCCCTTTGTAGCTTTATTTTAGACCATGCACTAGTAGTTTTCAGACTCAAGTGTGTGCACTGTGGGCATACATAAGGAACAAGCTAGAATCCTGGGTTGTTTTGGTCACATTCCTTTGTCTTATTTTTTAAAGGATGTTTAAAATGAGCTCACAGCTATAATTCTGGTGTCTACCAAGCTCAGAAAGCCAGTTGTCTGGTAATTCATTTGACCACTCAGCCTGAACTTACCTGAGTAGATAGTTGTGTGGCTGTCAATGACCTTTTCTTAGACTAATGAGTATAAATACATGGAGTAATCATCGGTGTCTCTGGATATCATAAAGCGTCTCACTGTGTGCTGTTGGCTTGGTTTTCCTTCTAGGATATGTGAGTACGGGGGTCTTGTAGAAATCTGAAAAGTTGGAGGTACATTTGGCTCTGAGCATTGGATGAGTGTTGTACTTGACGATAATTTACATAGAAATAAAGTTGTCGGAGGTGCAGGCTCAGAAGTGTGTTATCGTTTGTTTGTTTTTGTCTGTTGATAGGGTCACATGATGAGACTCTCAGCTCACTGCACCAGCCTGTGGTGACTGACACCTCAACAGAACCAGAGGTTTCCCCATAGCAGGCAGGTCTGGCCGGCGCCATGTGCCATGATTTCTTGATGCCCAATGGTTAGTCACCTTGGGCGAAGACAGGTGAGGAGAAAGATGAGGAGACAGAGGTGAGGTACAGACCACAAACAGAAAACATGAAGGGCTTGCTTTTCTTCCTCTGAAGAGCCCCACTACAGCCAGACCAGACGGCTCTTAGGATGGGGACTCACTGCTTCACTCTAGACGTTGATATTTTCCTGGCCATGTAAAACATTGTGATTGTTTGGGCGGCTGATTGAAGCCCTTACTCAAATTTTGGATGAGAGAGAGCATAAACCTGTGCACCTGCAAACTAAGACTCAGGTGGAGGTTTCCATGCGCCTGAGTCATGATGCAACCGTGAGCCATACATAGCAAGAGGGACCGAATAATGCAGAATCTTACGAGTAGATGGCGGGGCATCTCCCAGCACCGGCAGCCCATTTCCAACCGCCTTTAGTTAGTTTCCTCGGGTTCCCCTAAACTCGTCACAATATTTACCTTCAAAGGTCCAATTTTGAAGGGGCTTTTCCTAGCACTTCCTTGTTTTTGTCTCGAGGATGCGACAGCACCGGAGTCCGAGTCCCCTCTGGCTATGGCACTTGGGCATTGTTGTGCCGTTTTCGCCACCGTGGCAGAATGCCCTGGGCAGCGTTGACTTGAGGGCTTTTCCGTCGACTCTGGGGACAACGAGTGTCACTGTGACTCCAGTAAGTAATACCGGTGGCACAGGTAGATGGATCTGACAAGCGTGAGGACTAACAGCACTGCATCCGCCTCCCTGCGATGAAGGCTATCCATCAGAGCCTGGAATCTGCTGGAGCCTACGAGGGGACAAGGGAATAACATCCCTTTCTCCTCCACCGACAGGGGTAATAACTCCTCAGTCCCTAGGGACAGATTGTAAAAGCCAATAGCCAGGAGCTGTGAAGCAGGGAGGGTAGAAGGATTGAAAATTAAAGAGGGAGTGGAAATTTTGCGAAAGGCGATACTAAGATGGAATAAACCATCGACGCCAGCCTTTTAATTGCCTTGTAGTTGATGTGGGGGGTCGAAGACGTTCATTTTGTTGCTTAATTATTTTAAGGTGATTGTTTGAAGTCATGTGCATTAGATACAAGGGGGGCTTATTGCCTCCACCCCACCCCACCCCTTTTTTTTTCTTTCTGTGGACCACATACTCTGCTGATAGTTACTCGTCAGGAAGATACACCACAGGTGTTAGCCAGCTTACCTTGTTTAATCTGATGTCTTTATTGTGTCTTGCATGCTTTTGTATTTCTGTGGCCGAACATGGAGGGATTCAGTTTGTACCTGTCACAGACAATATTTTTCAATGGTTAGTTGGAATTTCTATTTTCAAGTAACCTTCAAAATGACTTAAGTACCCCATCTTCTTCAGGCTTCTAATGGCCACCGATAATAAACACATAGCTCCCGAGTCCGCGGTATTAATGAGCGCTCGGCGCTGTCTATGGCACCACATCAATAAGCGCGTTTGGGCCCCTCGGTGTTGCTCTGAATTAAACGTGGCGCACAGATTTAACTTTGTAGGCAACTGTGCCGTTTGGAAACAGATGCCTGCGGACACCGCCCGCTTTATGGGAACCACACTTAGGTAGTTTTTAAATTGGAACCGCTGTTTAGTTAGATCTCGGGACTCGGCTCACTGAAGGTGACAGAAACCCTCACTCCAGCTCGATGAGAAGTAGAGGCGACAGTAAATTTTTCACGCCGAGACAGGAGCTCTTGTTATAGGAGTCAGAACGGGGGTCAGGGCAGAGCCTGTTGATGATTGAGGAAAAGAGAAGTAAATTCATTCTGCCTCAGGCTCTTCGTCAAGTGCCAGCAGCTTCACCATTGAGAACTAGTCACCCGTTCTAGTCTTACGGCCCTAGAGGTCACTCGTTTGAAATAAATCATAGCACCGCGGAGGCGCAGCAACCTATTGCCACTCGGGATGAAATAAAAAAGAGGAATGCTGCTTGCAGAATGGAAATGACTACGAATATCCCACCACATGTTGCTGTTTAATGCAATATGTGGTTAGATATTGATCTCCCGAATCAAGTCATTAAAATGTGCAGTTTTTGTTTATTGGAATGAGGCAATTAAACGGCTCAGTTATGCTAGCCTTTACCTTTTCTGATGAAAACTATTGATTTCTTGCCACAGCTTTATAAGCGACAATGTTTTTGATTACTCTTGACAAACCTCCTTGGAGTGTTAATTAAAATTGTACCAGATGAGCAGGTGTGGGAGATCATTAGATGGCCCGGATCCCACATCCACACTTCATATTCTGCAGCCTTGCATAATGAATAGGGCACAAGAGGGGAAACAATATCTTCATCAGCAGAATTAGCATCTTCACTTTTTAAAAAACTAGGTGACATTTCACGTTAGGGCTCGGATGTTTTGAATCCTTGGCTTGCTCCTGCGACTCCATTTGACCCAAATTTCCTCCGTATGTTTTGCTTTAGTTCCCTGAGAATCTAGTGGGTTGATAGTTTTGCTTTTGAAATAGCAAATATTTAAACATATATTTATACAGGAAATTGAGGAGTCAAAGAAGGCATTTATTTCCCAGTGTTATGCAGATAAAGTCATGAATATTAATATGATTCCATTTAACACTTAAAACAAATCCTCCTAAGTAGAATTGAAAAAAAAAATTCCCATCAGTAATATCATTTCAATGTGATAAAAAAAATTTACTATCTATTTTTGGAACCCAAATAAAATATGATTATTTAGTAATATGCACTCTTGGAGACTGTGTTCTCTTGATTTATAATTGCACCTTTTTCCTTGGGACTCTTCGAAGATGCCTGCATTTGAAAAATTAGAAATACTCAGTAGTCATTTGTAAGCCCAGAAGCAAATAACATTCAAGTTTTTGCAAAAGTAGTAATCTTTACATGGGTAGTATTACAAAATATTATTGAATTAGTGCTTCATTAATACAGGAATCAAAGCAGGCCCTTTCATTTTTGTATCAAGCATGGAATTTAAATAAACGGAATTAGACGTTTGAGTCCTCTGTGATCTGGTGTATATGAGTAGCAGGGCAGTCTGCCTTCTGCAGATTCGCAGACCCTGGAAGAACTTTAAGAGGTCATCTAATCCAGTCCCCTGCTGCCAAAGGAGCTGTTTAAAAATGCACTATTTTTCATTAGTCTGGAATTTTAAAAAGGATTAATGAATTTATAAATGTATTATTTACAATGTTCTGAGCGTGTCTCTAACTGAAGCTAACTGCTAGACTTTGAAATGATAAGTTTGCATGTGTGCATTAGAATCCAAACTTCTCTTAAGATGATTGACGGTTTACAAAGTGTTTTCCCATTTGTAGTCTTTTATTTGATCAATAACTGCATTTTATGTCCTAGGAAATGTCTTATAATTTTAAAAAATAAATCTCTGGCTGAGTTTACTCAGTTGATATAATATTAGTAGGCCTAATGATTTGGAGCCAGGTTGTCATTTCATAGAATCTATATTATATCGAACTTCTAGAAACCTAAATTGTTTGTTGTGTTTTGTAGATGAAAGTAGAACACCCAACGTGTGTTTTAGTATTGAATTTACCTATATTTAGCTTCTAAGTCCTACCGACAGTAACTGTGCTTAGCAACTATTTAAGCAAAGTATTACAGATTATTAGCATACACATTCCCTTGAAGTTTGCTGAAACTAATCTTAGGAACTGTATCTGCTATTATTCTGCAAAACAGTGCTCTATAATAAAGATGGTTGGTTGGTGATTCTTCAGTCTGATCAGGGTTCATCTCTGCCCATGTGGCATCCCGGGAGCAAAGGATGAATACTAAAAGACCTGTATTCAGGGTGGACACTCTGACGGTTGGCAGTTTTATGCAGTATCATAAAATAGGCTCTCCCCCAGACCTGTGGACCATGTGCTGTCCATGTGCACCTCCACACAGGCAGCATGGGTCACCCCCAGGCTGATGGCTGGGCTCTAACAGGAAACACTGTGCACGAGTGAGCAGGAGTGCCTGACACGCACTTCTCAGCCTCAGAAGTCACAATGATGCTGCACCAATGGCTGAGGCAGAGTAAACGGTGTAGGTTTAAGGGAAAGAGTCATGTATACACCTAGTCTCCTGAATGGAGAATCAAGTTTAAGGGAAAGAGTCATGTATACACCTAGTCTCCTGAATGGAGACTCACCGGGCTTGAAGAGTGGAAGATGCCGGGGCTGTCTTTGGGTACCACATACCACATACGTGGTTTGCTCAAAACTATCAGAGGACACATTTTATTTTGGATGCAGCTTAGTTTGATAGAGGTATGAGGGAATGGGAAAATATAACTCTAAGGATTCACTACCGTTATTCCTTAAGACAATATGCTTTAAATTGTGTTTTACTTTAGAAAAGGGGAGAAAGATCGGCTATTTTTAATGAAATGGTGACCATAAAGGCACACACATACCATCATCTATCATCTAAGATACATTGAGAACTAAAGATGATGGATTACACAATAGAAACCAGTGAGCTGGCTCAGTGGGCAAAGGTGCTTGCTGCCAAGCCTGCTGACCTGAGTTCGATTCCTGGGACCCATCTGGTAGAAGGAGAGCGTAGACTCCTGAGAGTTATCTTCTGACCTCTCCAGGGGAGTACAGAGGAGCATGGGCATGCCCCGCCCTCCCAATAAATAAATGTGAAAAAGGCTTTAAACAGCAATGGTTATGTAGTCCAATTTACTTCAGCATCCTTTGAAATCTGTTAAGTTCTGATGAGAAGGAGCCTCATTAAAGAAAAAAACAAAACAATTTAACTGTCTGCTGTCTGTTGTTTATTGCTTGGTTAGACTCACAGTGTAATTTCTGGGACAATTGTATCTGATGTTTTCTAAAACAGAATTACTGTCGTGGAGTGCTCTGGGATCCTTCACAAGGTCTTTTATTCATTCAGAGAACACTTACTCTTTCTGTACAGTGCCAACTGCTGTTCCGGCAGCTTTAATGGTTATCCTCCGAATAGTTACCTCAGTGACATGGTGATGTGCATATAGATCGTATTCAGTATCAGATATGATAAAGAATACACTTCTAGTGATTGTGTTCTTGTCTTTTGAGCTATTGACAAGTAGGGTTTCTTTAATTCTGTAATCACAAAAACTGAAGCGGTTAAGGCACATTTTTAGAAGCTATTGGAAAGTTTCTTTTGCCTTTATGCTAACTAAGCCACACATTGTGCTTAGACTCTTTGGTAGAGTTTGTTCAATAGAGCATAAGGATTTCTCCTCCAAAGTAAATTACTTATCTATTAAATAACACTTTTTTCCCCCAGAGATAGGCACTGAATCCAGGACCTCAAGCATGCTAGGCAAGTGCTCTGCCACTGAGATTCACCCCCAGCCACGTTATTGTACTTTAGAAATATACTATTGTAAATTCTTATTTGCTAGTATAACAGCCTCATATTTTCAGTTACAGCTCTCAGCCAGCATGCGTCGAGCCGTGGCTGAGTTAGACTAGTCACTTTTGTGTGTGCCTCGATTCCTCAGAAGAAATTGTAGCTCCACCTCTCAGGTGAGCATCCTTCCCCTCCCGCCCACCCCCACTCAGTCTCTGCTTTCCTTTACCCGTTTCATGTGCACGGGATAAGGAAAGCGAGGGAACCGTGGGGGTGCTGGTAGCCGATGTTAGATCTCACTCATGCATAGATTTCTGCCTTCCACTTCCGCTGGCCATTGAGATTTGGCAGAACTCCAGATCTGGAGGGCTCGCTCGGCCTCCTCTCAGCGCACCAATCTGAGATCAAGTTGTTTCACACTCATTATCTAGTTGCTACATCTTCTGTAGGAAGTGAAATTCTGTTTATTCAACCATTTTGCATATGACAGACATAACACGACACCAGGGCTGTTTTCACCTCCAGCGCTCCTTGCTCCCCGGCTGCGGTTCTGCAGCAAGACTCACTCAGAGTCACTCAGACGGCAGTGACACTCGGGGAGGGGGGGGGTGTCCAGCAGCACCTTGTTAAGCAGGCCACAGATGTTCTACAACAGCCAAACCAGCTGCTGAGAGCGCCTGGGCAGATTTCTAAGCCCTTTCATTCTGTGCCGGGTACCAACTCTGCTTGGGTAAATCTTTCTACAGGGCAGCCTTCACCGAGTTGGCGCTCTCCTTTTTGTAGTGGCATTTCTCAGTCGAGTAAGTCTGCGGCATGCCACCTCAGGATGAGTGGCAGCGAGGCCGCTTTGCATGAGAATGCGGACGGCGTGTGCCCAGTGCATCACGCAGCGTCTGTGCAGGTGAGGGCGCCTAGGCGGGAATAATCATCTCTCCTTTTCTGCCAGCCAGCTGCCTTATGGTGAGGCTTTCTTCAGCGGGGTTTTAAGGGCTTGTTTGTCAGTCACGGTGCATGTTAAACAAGCAGAGCCTGGATCCCCCTAGGATCCCAGGAATTCTTTATTCATTCCTCCATATTGAAAGTCATTCCTGTCAGCTTGAGCTCTCCAGGCTGCCTGGAAGAACTTTGGCATAGTTTTCCTAACCTTTCAAATAGTCAAAGCAAAACTCTCCTTTGATAAAGGAAAAAAAAAAAAAAGGGACTTTGGCACACAGCCATTAAGGATGCAGGCGACTCAGCCATCCGACAGAATATTCCACAAAACACCGAAAAGTTCCCTTTAAGGTCCCCAGAGTGGACGGAGGCACTTCGCTTGTACTCAACATATATCAACTGTCACCCGGCGGCACCGAGTGTTGACTGAACACAATGGGACATCCAGATGGCCTAAACAAAGGGGACAAATGTTCGCTGCTATTAAAAGCTGTTTACATCAACTTCCAGGATTTCATGTAGCGAAGTTTATACGGTGTCACCGCTGAGGTTCCGACTCTCTCTCGCTAGCCAAGACCAGCCCTTTATAAACGCCTGTTGCATGCGGTTCAGGCACTTAAGCGCTCATGGAAAACGGAGAACAAGAAGCCGGGGAAATGGGGGGTGTTGACCAGTTTTGCTCTGTGTTAAGCGACTTGCCCACGTTCTGTCTTAATTATACTCCCGGCTCCACACCCAATAAGCCACAAGCAGACCCTCTTCTCTGATGGGGGTGAGTCATGGATGAATGGATAGGACCGCTATCTCCTTCTGCAGACAGAGCCTCTGAGTCGCCCTGGCTCCTCACTGGGGATGTTTACGTGGTCATGGTTTTGTTTTCTTCCTCTGAGGCACTGCGATATCAGGTCCTGTCTATTCAGGATTAATACACACAAGTGAGAAACCTATGTTTTGCTGTCTTCTTCCTTTGGCCTCACTATGGCACATCCTTACACATTCCAGATGCACAGGCTGCATTGTTAGAGGGTTGTTTTTGCCATTGATAACAATACTAACATGAAGGGTCTCCACAATAATGCTAACGAAAGAAGAATCTAGAAAACTGTCCTTGTATTCAGTTGTTGCTCACTACGCTTTCTCCTATAATAATATACTTGAACAAATAAGATATTAGTAGCATACCACTTATTAATTTGTCCTAAAATTCAAGGTCTGGTAAAAACATAAAGGACCTTCACAAGTGCAAGCTTACCAATTATTTTCTATGTAAGTAGATTATCGAGACACCATTTTATGTCACGTTGGGCTTAATTTTATGCCTTTAAAAATAATTATTCATCATTTGTTGTGTCATTTTGAAATGACCTTACTTCAAGTTTTTTAATGAAGCTTTTGAAAAAAGAGTTATCTTAGCTGGGCGGTGGTGGCGCACGCCTTTAATCCCAGCACTTGGGAGGCAGAGCCAGGCGGATCTCTGTGAGTTCGAGGCCAGCCTGGTCTCCAAAGCGAGTTCCAGAAAAGGCGCAAAGCTACACAGAGAAACCCTGTCTCGAAAAAACAAAAAAAAAAAAAAAAAAAAAAAAAAAAAAAAAAAAAAAAAAAAGAGTTATCTCGTAATGATTAAATTCAAACGCTTAAAAAACATGATGTATTGACCTTGTTTTCTGCAGCAATAGCCTTTGTCTTGGGATAGGATCATAATGGTACTGAGCAATGTCGTATGGCATGATGCAGAGCTGAATTTCACTGATAGGTAATGTCCTCAGTGAGAGATTAGTATGGGGGGCTTTATGAGCATGTCAAATTGGACTCCTCTCTACTACCCCGGGAAATTTTTGTTGGCACAATTGATCTGATAAACGGGGCCACTTTGATAAACTTGCTAAGAGCAGGTTCTGACTTCCTATGTTTTATAGGGATATTGCCCTTCCTTGTGTTAGCATATGAGATTAAAAGTTTTGGCTCCCATATTTAAGTTTAAAGAAAAGGACATTGTCCTAGAAAGGTGAGGTGAACTTCCTGCGTCAAGGCCTGTGACAGCCTTTCCCGGAACAAACTACTGTATTAGAGTTTGAAACACTGCCCTGACAATGTCTCTCTCTCTCTCTTCTCTCTCTCTCTCTCCTCTCTTCTCTCTCTCTCTCTCTCTCTTTCTCTCTTTCTAATGCCACCCAGGAGGCAGCTATGGAAGGAGCGAGAATATCATTCACACCTCTGTTATTGCACTACGAAGTTAATTTTGTGGCAGTTTTGTGTATGGTATTTTTCATAGATGTCTCCGAGGGCTTTGGATTTTGAGGACAGGGATGGCACAGATGTGAAAATAAAATGTGACAAACACAAGCTCCTGCTTTTGCCAAGGGTCAAACACTGTGCCCACTTCAGAGGAACCATTCCAAACCCGTCTGTCAGTCCCCGCGCAAGCTGCTGGATTTCCTGTTTATGCCTGCACTGAGCTCCACATCCGGCGAGCTTGCCTTCAGCGGCAGGTTTTTCCGCACACCCTGGGAGATCTCTTCCTCAAGCTGGCTCACTATTTATCATCTTAGTAAGCGATTGGAATTTTGTTAATTCCTGTTTTACTTCGTGCATGCAAAATGCTATCATTATCAGAGGGAAGATAATGTTACTTATATATGCTGCCCAGAGTCCAATTAAACAGCCTTCGTAAAACAAACCTGGTCAACCAGATGAGTGGACGGCAACTTCATTGCCGTCCAGGGTTTGGGGTATAGAAACTTGTGTTAACACCGTTTCTAACCTGACTACTTACTCAAAGTTTTAGTACCCTTTCTTTCCTGAATAGTTCAGAATTTAGGAATTGCCTTGGTTTTAGTCAAAAATGGAATTAGTGATAGTTGGCTGGTTGGCATCCTTCACCATCATTTTATGTTATGCTACCTCATAGGTATGTGGGGTTTTCATAATTTCTCTTCCCCTTATAACACTTTGTGAAGTTATGACAAGCTTGTTCATCATTGAGTAGAAATAATACATTGCTACCTAGTCATTCTTTCTAAGAACTTTTTGTATTTTAAGACAATACCAGCTGAGAAAAAAATGTTCTGAAGCTGGAAGTGTTGGTTTTCTGGACAGAAGAAGTTTCTGGGAGCAAGTAGAATTCCTGGGACCCCACTGTGATCATCTCAGCTAAAAAGGGGTTCCTTGAAGGCAGATCTGTGCAGTCTTGTTTGTGGGCTCATCAGTTGATATGGTGTACTTTATCAAAACATCCAATTTAGAGATTCTAAGTTAGTCTCTGTAGTGAGAATCTGTTTCTATTCTGTCTCAACAGATGCCTAGTTTTCCCTTTCTTCTGATTATGCAAAAAAAAAAAACCCCAAAAAGACAAAAACAAAATAAAACAACAACAAAAACCTGCTTAAATCCTTTTAACCAATTTTGAATTAGCGAGATCATTTTTGTGAATCCTGTATTTTCTTTTAGATTCTCTTGATGTTAAAAACAAAACAAAACAAAACAACCAACCAAACAAAAACTCTTAACAAGAAAAAAAAAAAAACATAAACTTCATCTCGGCTTTTTTCTCTCTCCCTCCTGTGAGCTGGCCGTGGTTGTCCTAGGGACCAAGTACCACTCAAATATTTGGATGGCAAATGTACAGATTATATAAAATTAACTCTGACAGGCTGATTTGAAAACACAGACAGAAGTGAATAGCCTGATTGAGGATGATTGCTTCTTAATAATTTTGATTCTATATTTTTGATTTCATGCTTCTAAATGCTTATTTGCGGTTTATGTTGTAATTATCACGTTAAGGCAAATGTTTTCGCCTCACAGGAAGGGATAAAGACTCTTTCAGTACACTGCATTCTGATTTATAAAAGAGTACAAGATTAAAGTTGGGAAGATTGTATTAATCTGACACTAGGTCTCCCTATAACGTACTTGATATATGATGTGATCACAGTAAACATGTAATAAAAAGTCAAGGGAGTATAGTACATCCGATATAAATGGGGGGAAAAAACCCAAAGACTTAGTGGCTTTGGATGTGTGCAGTGTAATGCCTGCTTATTTGATTAGGGCTGAAACACCTTTGCTAACAAAGCCCCATCACACTTCGCCATTGCTTTCCCAGGAGGAAATGTATTTAGTAATCAAAATCTTAGATCTGTAAAGTGTATATTTTAGTTCTAACATGGTTGTTTTCCCAGAGTGTTTCCTCTTCAGTTTTGGATATATGCACAGCTCTTTCAGACAGTCCTCATTATAGCAAGGTTTCCCCATTATCAACAGCTCGGAACTATTTATGTTTAGAATACTAGATAACACTATTCTTTCTGTGTCTCTCTCCGGAGTAGGATTCTTCATGAACTGTCGTGATTCGATGTTATATGACTGACTGATTACAAAGCAGGGAAAACTCCGTATCTCTGCAAGCGCTCCACAATCAGCCATATTTATAAACAGAGCTTCATCAGAAAGGGGATGATTCTGTACTGGCCGGAGAATGACTAAACACTTAAACCCTTGGAGAATCATGCTCACATTGTGTGACGCATCAGTACACATGTTTTATCTATCATCAAAAAAAGCATCCCATTTACGGCTTTTCCCCATGGTAATCAAGGTCAAAGGCAGAGAAAAATTGTATTCCCTTCAGGGGGCACATCAAGATAAGCTGAGTGGTTTGAGAAGACCGGCCTACTGGGCCAGGTCCTTTCTATGATAATAGTGTTGTAACTGCTGTAACTAAATTTGACTTTCCTAACTCACTGCCAAGACATTTGTTGACTCTTTTCTTGAGAAAACCTTGACTTCTAGTAACTGTCGCATAGGAGAATGGGATTGCTGTCTGTTGTCAGAACACTCTATATTTTTCCCCAATTGCTTGTCTTAAAGATTACTCTTAGGATTTATGTGGTTTGGTGATCACGGGCTCAGGAGATTTTTTTTTTTATTTAGTATCTAAAAATCATTTTATTAACTTTTTGTTTTTGCTTTTGTTTTTTGAGACAGGGTTTCTCTGTGTAGTCCTGACTGTCCTGGAACTCATTCTGTACACCAGGTTGGCCTTAAACTCACAGAGATCCACCTGCCTCTGCCTCCTGAGTGCTGGCATTAAAGGTCACCACCGCCTAGCTCATTTAATTAACTTTTTTAAGTGTTGGAAGCTGTAAGTAACTTCTAACATTCCCAGGTCAATCCTTAGGTAATTAATAATAGTTAATTCTAGCTTTTAATGCCTGGGAAGATCTAGGGAGGAAGCAAAGCATGGCTGAGGCTTCAAACACAAACAGGACTAGAAGTGTGCAGACACAAATGTGCACACACACAAGTGTGCAAACTGTGGAATACAAACTCTGAAGGGAGGGCGGAGTGTCTGGAGGAAGGCAAAAAAAAAAAAAAAGGAATGGGCTGCGGACTTCAAAATCTGTCTTAAAAATAATTTGTTTTTACTATTTTGAGTGTAATTATGTGTGCGTGTGGGCGTGTGCATGCATGCAAGTGCCTACAGAGGACAGAGGTGCGGAGTCTCTCTGGAGTTATAGGCGATTGTGAGCTGCATGGTGTGTGTTCTGAGTGTGAGTGAGGGGAGCTGAACTCCAGTCGCCAGGAAGAGCCTAAGAGGACATTGCTGCTGCTCCGTCTCTTCAGCCCGCTGCGGTTGGTTGGTTTGTAAAGCACATTTTGAAAAGCGCAAAACCAGGTTTCCAGCTCCCTCGATTCAAGACAGGGTTCTTTTGTTTGTTTGTTTTGTTTTTAAAGAATCTTTGACTCCATTTATTGGGCATGTACGGCCTGGATCACACAGAGTGGTTTGGAAATGGAGGTAACAGACTAACGAACAGAAGGGATTTGGGTCCTCGTCTTAGTCCATTCTTCTGTTGTTGTAACTCAGTACCTGCCATCAGGTGATTTAGGAAGAATAGAAACTCATTTGGCTCACAGTTCTGGATGCTGGAAAGTCAGGAATGTGGAGCCAGCATCTGGTAAGGGTCGTCTTGCTCTGTCATAACCCAGTGGAAGGAGGGTGGAGAGAGAGAACAAGGGTGTGAGCTTGGGACTCATCTCTTATAAAGCCATTGGTGTTGCTGTGGAGACCGTACTCCCATGATCTCATCTAATGGCATGGACCATGCCCCTAGGTCCCCAACTTGAAACAGCATTGTATATAAACTTGGAGACCACATTTCCACACATAAGCTTTGGAGGACACATTTGGATCACAGTACTCCTCCTCATCACGGAAGAGCTGGGCTGCATCTTGCAGGTAGAGGACTGACGGAGAGATCCACAGAAGGATCTCAGAGGAAGGGAGTCAGCATTCTTTTTGGGTAGATCATTATGGTGTGAGTATTGATCATGCACATCTGTAGGCCATCCAGGAGGACACAAGGACCGTTAGGAAACTACTTGTCATATCCCAGAACAGGTGTTGAAGGCCGTGAAGATGAGCTGGGGTCAGCAGAAGGTAAGAGTGTTCTAGTTAGGGTCTCAGATTTCTGGCCCAAGTTACCTGGGAAATAGCAAGACACATCACTGAGCAGTCTGCAGAGCAAAAGGTGGAGGAGGTGGCCACAAGGTCAGGTTTGTACAAACTAGGATTTGAAGGGGTCCACAGTCTAGTGGAGGTGTCCTCTAGTAGTGAGGTGTCCAGATCTAGGACTTGAGTGGACCAAGAGAGTGCTGTGCATAGTGACTACAGGCTGGTTGAGTTCCCTCCCTCCCTCCCTCCCTCCCTCCCTCTCTCTCTCTCTCTGTCTCTCTGTTTCTCTTTGTCTCTCTGTCTCTGTCTCTCTGTCTCTGTCTCTCTCTCTCTCTCTGACTTCAATGTTGGATATTGAACTGAGGACCTTGCCATACTAGGTAAGTGTAGTCTCCTCTCTTAGTTCTTGAGTTGGCTTGAAAATTTCCTTTAAAAGCTTCTTGGATCGATGGGGCTGGAGAGATGGCTCAGCAGTTAAGAACACTGGCTACTCTTCCAGAGGACCCAGGTTCAATTCCCAGCACCCACGTCTCTGTCTCTCTCAGCTTACAACTGACTGTAACTCCAAGATCTGACACTTTTACATAGACATATGTGCAGGCAAAACACCAATGCTAAAATAATAAAAATAAATAATAACAACAAAAAAAAAGCTTCTTGGATGGAAATCTGTTAAATCTCCTACCTTGTGGGCAGGAGGCAGAGAAGGAACTGCATTGCAGATCCTGAGGAAGTAACAGTTGATCATTTATCTGAAAATGCAAAGCTCTAACAAAGCCCTGGGTAGGAAGGGGTAGGCGAGGAGCTTTGGGATGGCACCTCTGAGAGGTCCGAGCTCTTGAGCTCAGTGTGCCCTCTGGGTACCAGCATTCCTTCCCCCCTCTCCTGGCACAGCTCCTCAGACCTGTCTCCTCTCCGCTGAGATCAGCGACGTTGGCACAGCAGCTTCCTGGGTTTGCCACGGTCTAGAGACTGCAGCACCGTTCTGGGGCACAGCTGCTGAGACGTGGGGAAAGACAGATTCTGAAAGCCTTATTCTGTTGTTTTCTGTCTGTCCAGTTCATTTACACACGGTTTCAAGTCCCGAAAAAGCTTTGCTAATTAATTGAGACAGGGTTTTATTTAGCCCAGGCTGGTCTTGAACTTGGTATTGTTGCCTAGTGTGGCTTTGGACGCCTGGACCTTCCACTTCCAATGCCTAGGACTGAGACCACAGGCATGTGCCATGCACAGCAAAATGCCGTCTTTTAAAAAACAAAAGAAATCCCCAGGCATTGGACCCTAGCTTAGAAAATGAAAAGAGATTCCTATGTATTGGACCCTAGTTTAGAAAGTGAAAATTTCTTGCCGTTAAAATCTCTTCCTTAGAGGAACAGCCCTCCCAGATGATGGAATGCTATTGATTTTTCATAAAGGTTTAATCAGAGAACACAGGACAGAGACTTTGCCAAGTTTGCTATCAATTGTAGTGAGGAACGGAGTGAGGTGTAACTGGCTAGAAATGCAAAGGAAACCTGCAGAGGTATGGAGGAGTTGAGGAGCAATTATGGGAGGCAGGCCCCCTTCACCATCTTGGTGAAGTTTTCCTGAGGAGGTGGCTGAGCCCCAAGTGCCAGTGCCCTTGGACTCCAGCATCCGTTATCACTGCTGCGTGAGGATGTGGCTTTTTTCTTTTCTTCTCTTTTCTATTTTTTCAGAGCTGAGTACTGAACCCAGGGCCTTGTGCTTGCACTCTACCACTGAGCTAAATCCCCGACCCCAGGATGTGGCTTTTTTAAGGATGTGAGATGAGTAGGACCAATAGTTCGCTCTGCATCTGACTCAGCGTTGGGGTTGGGCTTTTATTATGCTGCTCAGCGGTCTGTTAATGGATAGTATAAATTACCTATTTCTAAGCAGCTGCTGCTCAAGGTTCGTGTGATGCTGCCCTGCTGTAAATTGTCTAAACGAATGCAGATACATACTTTATGTATGATGTGATCCCTTTTCAGAATGACTGCTCTTTATCTTCAGAAAGTATCCAAATTTAAGATTTTTTAAAAAGTCTCCTCCCTCCCTCCCTTTCTTCCATCCTTCCTTCCATCTTTGTGTTGGGGATTGAACCCGGGCCTTGCATTTACTAGGTGAATAGTCTACTCCTGAGGAAACCTCCCACCCCTAAGACCTCTATTTTCTCGCATTTGCGCTGAGAGTGAAATCAATCCCAGGATCACTTTTCTCTTATTATCAAAAAGTGACACCGGGGCTGGGAGTGCAGAATGCTCACTTTGTATGCATACAGTCTCAGGTTCCATCCCGAGCAACACACAGGCACGCGCGCGCGCGCACACACACGTACTCACTCACTCACTCACTCACTCACTCACACCACAAGGCTGACCCCTTAAAAGACTCAGACTGTATCTGTCAATGAGCTAAGGATTTTCAGCCTCAATAGTGTGTGTCATGCTAATCAATCTTATAATAATTAATGTCATTGCCATGGAGCCTGGTATACAAAGTCATACTTCTATGTTTTTAAATCTATTTTTTGTTTGTTTTGTTTTTGTTTTTCCAGACAGGGTTTCTCTCTGTAGCTTTGCACCTTTCCTGGAACTCACTTGGTAGCCCAGGCTGGCCTCGAACTCACAGAGATCCGCCTGCCTCTGCCTCCCGAGTGCTGGGATTAAAGGCGTGCGCCACCACTGCCCGGCTTAAATCTATTTTTTTTTTAATTGAAAATAGATCCTTCTCTCATACAATGTATCCTGACCACGGTCTCCCTTACTTTCACTCCTCCCAGCCCCCCTCACTTCCCCTCTCCCCCAGATCTGGCCCCCATCCATCCGTTTCCCTTCAGAAAAGAGCAGGCCTCTTTTCTGAGACAACAACCAAACACAACGAAACAAGATACAATAAGACAAGGAAAAACCCCTCACCCTGAGGCTGGACAAGGCAACCTGACGGAAGGGAAAGAGTCCCGAGAGCAGACAAGAGTCAGAGGCACACCCGCTCCCACTGTCAGGAGCCCCCCACAAACACCACGCTGACAGCCATCACATACACACAGAGGACCTGGTGCAGACCCGTGCAGGCCCGGTGAGCGCCGCTTCAGACTCTGTGAGCCCAGGTGAGCCCCGCTTAGCTGATTCAGTGGGCCGTGTTCTCTTGGTGTTCCCTCATCCCTCTGCCCCCCAAAGTCTTTCTCTCAGTCTTCCTCTGGGTTCCCCAAGGAGAGGAATCCGATGGAGATCTCCACTGCAGACCTTCTCTCCATCATACTTCTTATCACTGTTTCTGAGGAGGCACAGAAGTTAGTTCAACTTGAGTTTGCTTTTTTTCATTCTCAGTTGCCACGAAACCTTCCTCTCCCTGGGAAATCTAGGCTATAGTGAGATGATCTCAGAACCTATTCTCTGATAACGCCAAGGAGCAGGGAATCTGTGTTCTAGTTCAAGAGGCCCAGACTTCAATGGGACTCAGAGGGAAAATAACACCGGCAAAAACACTTTCAAAACACAGCCTTACAATGTGGAATGCCAGTAAGTTACAAGGAAATTGTGCAACTGCTGTGAACATTACCTAATTATAGCCCAAGAGTGGAGAGCCATCCTGCGGATACATAATATCATTCCGCTTAGAGAAGTACTAACGTGCTGTTAATAAAATGCCATATCAGCTTATACGCCCATGACTGCTAAAGAGTTTCTCAAAAGGAACTGGAGAACCAGAGTGCAGCCACGTGAACTTTGGACTTTGGACAAAGCTCTTTGAGAATGGGTTCCTATAACTAAACATTTAGAACCACCATTCTGTGGTCAACAAAGTGAGAATGCTAGAGCAACCGCTTTAACTTATTGAGGATGACAATAATTTTAAACACCACTATTTATTAACCCTTTTCTCTTGGCAAAAGGCTTCATACGCCTTAGCAAATTCAGTTGATTGACCTCTTTGAGCCTGGCTATCATGTTGAGATGGTATCATTTCATGTCTCTTCTCTTTCTCTCTGTATGTGTGATGTGTGCACACATGTAGGTGTGAGGACAGAGGAGGAAACTGTGTGTCCTGCTGTACCAGCCTCCAACTTATTCCCTCGACACAGGGTCTTTACTGAACCCGGAGTTAAGCTGGTGGCCAGCAAGGCCAAGCGAGCCTCCCATCTCTGTCCCCACCCTATACAGTGGGGGTTACACCTGCCTGTAGTCATGCCCGTTTTTATTTTTCCTTTTTTATATATGGCTGCTGGAGATTTGAACTCAGGTCCTCAGGCTTTCCCAGCAAATATTCTCACCTACAGAGCCACCTCCCTAGCCCTGATTCTTTTATAATCCATTTGAAAGAATAGTACGTAAGGTAGTTTGTCCCAGATGACACAGTGAATGAGTGGAGGAGCATAGGTTCAGAGTCACCTCCGCTGGCCAGTCTCACTCATCTTAGTCTGGGATGGTTAACTGAGCCATGGTCAATTCTGAGGCTCAGTGCAACAAACACTGTAGCTCTCCAGACGGAAGGTTTTTGGAAGCAGGGAAGCAGGCTGCCCTGTAAAGGTGTACAGATGATGAGCTTTGCTAGCTCCATCAAAGACCTTGCTGGGATCGACCCAGGTTCCCAGGGTGTCTCCTGGGTGCTGCTGCAGGTCCTGGAACCTGCATGTGTTCCTAGAAGTGCTGTGGAATAATTCTTCTGTATACTGTGAATATGTATTGCTCTCATTAGTTAAGGAAGAACTGACTGGCCGGTAGCCAGGCAGGAAGTATAGACAGGACAGCCAAACTCAGAATGCTAGGAGGGAAAGGGCAGAGTCAAAAGAGACACTGAGGGAGCAAGACATGCTGGAGAAAACATAAAGCTGTGAGCCGTGTGGCAATACATAGATTAATAGAAATGGATTAATTTAAGTTGTAAGAGCTAATTAGTAATAAGCCTGAGCTATTGGCCGGGCATTTGTAATTAATATAAGCCTCAGTATGTTTATTTGGGAGCTGCTGGTGGGACAGAAATTTCTGTCTACATAGATGTCCCAAGGTCTCCTCAGTGGGTGGTGTATTCATCCAGATGCTTGTCTTCCAGAAAGCACCTAGAGGCACAGATTTCTGAGCTCCGTGGTTGACTTAAAATATTCTGGTAAAACTCACCTCCATGGCTCTTCTCATTGAGAACCTTGTCCTGATCCCCTTCTGAGGTCTTCATGCTGGCTCTGGCAGATTGAGGGTCTGCATGTACTCAGGGACAGGTTGAATGTGCCTTCCCCCGGGAGTGGCCTCCCCTTTCTACCAGGTCCACTCTCCAACCATCAGCTGTACAGGTGCCCCAGGTCCATCCAGGTATCACAGCCCTGCTCTAATCCAGGGTGACCGGGGAATGCAAAGAGCACTTAGTTACAAAAGTCTTTGTTACTTTTCTGTTGCTGTGATAAGACACCGTAAGTGTCTTAGGCTGTGCTTTGTTACTCTGAAGAGACATCACAGCCAAGGCAACTCTTATGAAAGGAAAGCCTTTAACTGAGGCCTTGCTTCCTGTTTCAGAGGTTCAGTCCATTATCATCATGGTGGGAAGCACAGCGACACACAGGCAGACGTGGTGCTGGAGAAGGAGCTGAGAGTTCTACATCCGGATCCACAGGCAGCGGGAAGACAGAGACACTGGGACTGGCTTGGGCTTTTGAACCCCCAAAGTCCACCCCCAGTGACACACTTCCTTCAACAAAGCCACACCCACTGACTCCACCAAGGCCACACCTCCTAATCCCTCTCAAGTAGTGCCACTCTCCGTGGACCAAGCATCCAAATCTATGAGCCTACGGGGGCCATTCTCATTCAAACCACCACACCAAACAACGTAGAGAAGGAAGAGTTTATTTGGGCGTACAGTTACAGAGAGACAGGAGGCCATCACGGCGGGGAAGCATGGCAACGAGTGACAGGCATGGTGGCTGGAGCAAGGAGCTGAGAGGTCACGTCTTGAGCCCAAGCACCCAGCAGGAAGAGTGAGCAGGAAGTGGCAGGAAGCTGTTCATCTCAAAGCCCAGCCCCAGGGACTACTTCCTCCAGCAAGGGCCGCCACACCTGAACATGCACACACAGCACCACCAGCCGGGGCTAAGTGTTCAAACGCCCAAGACCACGGGAGACAGTTCTCCTTTCAGACACTGCGAGCACCAAGTGAGAAACGCCGTCCCGAGAAACGCCGTCCCCAAGAAACGCCGTCCCCGAGAAACGCCGTCCCCGCCTACCTCAACCCAGTGATGGGCGGAGCTGATCTCGAAGCATTTCTTGAACAATTTCATGATAAAGTTTGACCCCAATTTTTCTTTTTCCTTTTTTTGAAAATAGACCCCCCCCCCCCCCGTATACTATATCTGATTATGGGTCCCCTCCCTCTCCTTTTCCCAGTTTCTCTCGGCCCCTCCTCCCACCCGAATCCACACACTTTCTGTCTTTCATTAGAAAGCAGTCTTCTGAGGAATAACAATAAAGTGAAACAAAAGCTGACAGATGACTAAACAGTCAGAAGGACAGGAGCCCAAGAAAAGGCGCAAGGAACAGCTGGAGACCCAGAGGCCCTCTCGGTCACCCCCTCAGGAGTTCTGTAGAGACCAGAAACTGGAGTCTAGAACATGTATGCAAAGAACCAGAAGGGCAAAAGGAGAGACAGATGAATACATAAAAACGGTGAGCTGGAGGGATGGCTCCGCGGTTAAGAGCACTGGCTGCTCTTTCAAAGGACCCGGCTTCCAGCGCCAGCACCCACCTGGTCACTCACAACTGTCTGTAACTCCAGTTCCAGACGATCTGACTCCCTCACACGGACAGACACGTAGGCATTGGCACACACAATAAAAATAAGAAAGATAAAATTAAACACAAAAAGCCCTGACATGACACGGGTCACGGAAGCATCACAGAGGCCGCGGAGTTCATTCTCTGCTGGTCATCTACCGCTGGGCATGCGGCCTACCTTAAGAGTAGTCTGTGTGCCCAGCGAGACGCCCTTGGAGGAAACTACATTTTCATGGCAAGTGGTTATCACTTGGAGACAGCTTCTGGGTTAAAGATGGAGGCACGTGTCCACTTCTCTTTTCAGCTCTAGGACCCCATCTGGTGTAGACCCACACAGGCCCTGCGCATGCTGCCTCAGTCTCTGTGAGTTCACACGAGCTTTGTTCAGCGGATTTAGGGGCCTTGTCTCCTTGGTGTCCTCCACCCGCTCTGGTTCTAACACTCTTTCTGCCTCCTCTTCCACAGGAACTCTGAGGGGAGGGATTTGATGGAGAGATCTCATTTAGGGCTGAGTGTTCCAAGGTCTCTCTCTCTCTCTCTCTCTCTCTCTCTCTCTCTCTCTCTCTCTCTCTCTCTCTCTCTCTCTCTCTCTCCTGTCCAGCAGATTTTTCAGTCATTCTTGTCTTTATTCCAGTCAGCACCTACTCTGCATCGCTAAAGCCTCCAGCTCTGGGGACACGGCTGAGAATCATATAAGCAAAGTCTCCATCCGTCTTTATTGGAATTCTGACGACAGGGAGCGACAAGATCCGACGGCGGCGGTTCGAGCTATACGTCGACATGTTGTTGATCAAACGACATTGAGTGCTCAGGTAGTTCATTCAGACCGGATGGCCGGGCGAGGTCTCTCCGGGTGACACTGAGGGTGACTTTCAAGCCCCGAGTGACTGGCAGCATTTGGTCCCGTGGAGACCCGGAGAATGAAATTTTAAGGGGGAAGGAACTGAAGCTGTTCAGAGAATGGAGGGAGCACGTGGTCTGGAGCGCGTGGCTGAGGGGAGGCAGGTGAGTTGGCATTCAGCTGCTGACGTAGGACAAAGTCCTAGCTGTTCTCGCACCTTCCCAAAATGTTTGCACTCGGGGGTCACGTTCAGTTCCTGCCCGAAGGTGTGGAGCCCTGTCAGGTGCTGAGAGTGTCCCCCAGAAACCTCACTCTTAGGAGGAAGTTAGAGAGGGATGCAGCCATTTTCACGGCAAGGTGATAAATGTTCTGACAAGAGGAAAAGCCCTGGAACACAGAGGAAAAGCATTAACCCTGGTAGAGCGGTGGACATCAGGGAGGGCTTCCTGGAGGAAGCAGAGCCTATTTGAAACTTGATTACAAATAGCCCCTGGCCTGGCCAAGGTGGAGGGAGAGTGTTCCAGGGGAGGAGCAAGGGTCAGGACTCAAAGGATGGCAGAGCTGTTTGGAGATGTATTGGGAACAGAGCAAATAGTAAGTGCTCCGAATTTTTACGAGATGAGCTGATTGTACTTAGTAAAATAATATGTGGATACATTTTTCAGTCATGGGAGATCACACAATGTCAAGAGAGAAATTAAGTTCAAAACATCTGTAGTTTGCACAGTAAAACTTTCGCTCTAGAGAGATTCTTGAATCCAAGGAACGATTTTGTCCATTCAGATTTTTCTCACTAATGGAACCGGAGGCCGAGAACAAGCGATCTTCTTCCGTTTCTCCCTCAGTGCTGTGTTCTTCTGGGTCACACCCCAGGTACAGCACGCGCCACTTGTTTTCAGCCACAGAGCTGCGATTTTGAAAGCAAGCTATCTTGGTAACAAAGGATGTGGCAGGGCCAGGAAGGAAGGGCAAGAGGAGACGAGCGTTACCAGGGAAGCCATGGTGCCCAGCCACATCTCTCTTTTCCTGGGGAGAAGTATTTGGCCTCTGAGAAATGTCACGTGGACATCACTTTGTTCCACCTGATGAATGCACCAACCGTGAAATTCCGGAAGTGTAGAGTCCTGCTGTTTCTCTCGGTCGGCACACCATCCTCGGAAAGTGAAAAAGGAAAGGAATCTGCTCATTGTAGGAGCAGTCAAAATGCCGCACCCTGACCCTGACAGGAAGGGGAGTTCTCACGTGTGTTGTTCCTGTCAAGTGTTCCTGTGTAGTTTTGAAGTAGTCAAGGGAGGAAGGCGTGCAGCCCACGCAGGGCTTAGAAAAGCTGACTTACCGTGTGAGTGTGCTGTAACGGGTAACTCACGGCGGGTAGTCCTAACCTCCACACGGCAGTCACTGGCTTGCTGGCGGATGGCTTTGCAAGGATGCCACGTGAGAAGGATGCGCTTGTCAGAGCTTTTAGATGAGTGAATCGGCCGGGAAGGGGCTTTTTCCTACATTGTGAAAGTTCAGTCCTCTCTGGGTGAATGGCTGGTTGGTAGGAGAATTAAGGCAGAATCTTCTTTTAACTCAGGTGAATTTGGGTTCACTTCCAGTAATTATGAATTTGTGTGCGCACAGAAAGACGGGTGTCCTCAGGAGGCTGGCTACTCATCGCACCTCCTAAAGAAAGCTTCGGTGAGCCTGTTAGCTCCTAATTCCCTTTTGGAACTTGGACTAAAATCACCAAACATTTTGTAGTATACAGTGT
The DNA here is from genome assembly GCF_004664715.2 of Peromyscus leucopus. NCBI lineage: Eukaryota > Metazoa > Chordata > Mammalia > Rodentia > Cricetidae > Peromyscus > Peromyscus leucopus. The sequence goes on along the minus strand of NC_051076.1, from coordinate 52,087,670 downwards.
GTGTTGTGTGTGTGTGTGTGTGTGTGTGTGTGTGTGTGTGTGTGTGCTTTAGAACTAACAGCAGACTGCAGAGTCTCCCTATCTAGTACTACCCATACTTCTCTCTATACTGATCCATTAAAACGATGCAACAAATTTAATGTCAGGAAAAAAATTACTATAGAGAGGGATGAGAAAAGAGGCCAGAAGTTCGGAGATCAATATTTTATTTTACAGGTCTGTTTAAAGGGCTAGTGCCAGGGCTTCACCTGATGCCATGTCCTTTATCTTTGCCTGTAACTGACCCAGCCAGTTTGTCCATAAAGCTCAGACCCATATAAATACACACAATGGTGCTGGGAACGTCTCAGTCTTTACAGTGAATATGGTAATAAAGTCTGTTCCCACTTCATGGACACCCTGTATTAAGCAGCTACTTTATTTATTTATTTATTTATTTATTTATTTATTTATTTATTTATATTTTATTTTTTGTTTTTTCGAGACAGGGTTTCTCTGCGTAGCTTTGCGCTTTTCCTGGAGCTCACTTGGTAGCCCAGGCTGGCCTCGAACTCACAGAGATCTGCCTGCCTCTGCCTCCCGAGTGCTGGGATTAAAGGTGTGCGCCACCACCGCCCGACTTTTTTTTTTTTTTTTTTTTTAAGATTTATTTATTTATTATGTATACAGAGGAGGGCACTAGATCTCATTACAGATGGTAGTAAGCCACCATGTGGTTGCTGGGAATTGAACTCAGGACCTCTGGAAGAGCAGCCAGTGCTCTAAACCTCTGAGCCATCTCTCCAGCCCTAAGCAGCTACTTTATAAGAGGTGTTTTTGTGAGAGCAGTGTGTAGTGTGTTACAGGCCTTATCTTCTGACCTTAAGGCTAATGCTTTCTCCCCCACCCCCACCCCCACTTCTCATCTTGCCCAGAGAAGGTGTTTGTGTCTGCATAGGGGGTGTGTGTGTGTGTGTGTGTGTGTGTGTGTTCGCATGCTGAGGATGAACTCAGGTCCTCATGTTTGAAGCTGCCTGTCCCAGCCCTCCAGTGTTTATGTAGTTGAAGTTATATAACATGTTATAGAAAGGTGATAATACAAAGAAGCAAGTGAAATCAGTGAAGGAACTGTCAGCTGCAAGGGGTCAGAGGTGGAGGAATTAGACACAGCCTCAGGGAAGGCAAGAGGGCTTCCTGGAGGAGGAGGGCTTTTTCAGCTGTGGTTTTAAAGAAGCAGCATTTGGGTCCAGAGCAGAAGATGAGAAAGAGCAGCTATTTTCCACAGAATCGTCGCCAAGCCCAATAATGAGTTCCTCTGAAAGCGTTGCTGAACTTTTGGGGGTCATTCAGTACTTCCTAGGTCTCTGGGGCCCCTCAGAACCCTGGGGTTCATCACGGTGTATAAGCATCCAGACTCTCTTTCTCTCTACCTCCAAGACTGAACTGCGGGCACAGTTGGCACCTCATCTTCTTCCAGCCCAACCTGATTGGAGCCTCATAGTCCCGACGTGAGGGTCTTCGCTGTCCTCCGTCTTCTGTGTGCGTCTCCCCGGCCTTCCCCAGCCCTTTTCTCTGTGTGCTGATTGAGACTGAACTGATCCTTGAGCTGGAGCATGGGGCAGGAAGCAGCATGTGCTGAATCCTCCCTTCTCGCCTCATCTATTCTCCCGCAGCTGGCTCCCTCACAGCAGTCTTTCAACCTAGACAGGAGAGAAAGAGGGAGAGAGAATTCAATTCTCAAATCAGGCGTCGTCGGGATGAGGAAAGACCTTCCTGAGAGGTATTCAGAAGGCCCTGGCCTGATAGAGTCGAGTGGGTGTTGTTCATGGGTAAGAGATACAATGACCATCCCAGTGTGGGTGCTGGGCAGCAGCGCTGACTCACTCGGTGAGGCTAAGCTGTGCAGTGGGACCTACCCTGAGAGACAAGGCTATCTCCCAGAGACTCCAGAAATATGCTCTTCCTTCTGCCTGGAAATGGATTACTTTTCTCTAAATAACTCTGATTCTGCACTTACTTTTTTTTTTTTTATTGTATTATTTATATGCAGTACTGGAATGGAATCCAGGGCCTTGTACAGGCCAGACAAGCACTGTATCACTGAGCTACATCGCTAGCCCTTGGTTTCCTGAGCCCAGATTTCCATCTGTAGTCCAGGCTGCCCTTGGATTTGTGATTCTCCTGCTTCAGCTTCTCATGCGCTGATAAACTGTAATCAGCCAGGACCCGTTCTTTGTTTGAAACAGGGTCTCAGAGCCCAGGTTGGCTTTGAACTCATGATCAAGTGTTGTGGACTATTTTAACTAGGCAAAAGTGTGTGACTTTTGTTGATGCTGCATTTGTTTAATGATGTAAGGATGTGTGTTTTATTATGTAAAGATGTGTTGCATCTGTTTCACCGTACCTGCCCAAGGCACCTGATTGATCTAATAAAAAGCTGAACAGCCAATAGCTAGGCAGGAGAGGGATAGGTGGGGCTGCCAAGAAGAGAGAATAAATAGGAAGAGAAATCTAGGCTCTGGAGGAAGAGTGAGAGAAGAAGAGAGAATGAAGGACACACCCTGGGCAAGAAAGCCAGGCAGCCTCCAGCCAGCCAGACATAGACACAGCAAGAAAGTAAGAAAAGGTGGAAAGCCCTGAGTCAAAAGGTAGATAAAGAGAAACAGGTAAATTTAAGTTAAAAGAGCTAGCCAGACCGGGAAGAGGTGAGGCACACCTTTAATCCCAGCACTCGCGAGGCAGAGCCACGCGGATCTCTATGAGTTTGAGGCTAGCCTGGTCTACAAAGTGAGTTCCAGGAAAGGTGCAAAGCTACGCAGAGAAACCCTGTCTCGAAAACCAACCAACCAACCAACCAACCAAACAAACAAACAAACAAACGAGCTAGTCAGAAACGGGTCTAAGCTAGGCCAAGCATTCAGAACTAATTATGTCTCCGTGTCATGATTTGGGAGCTGGTTGGTGACCTAAAAGAAAAAGCCTCACGATTAAGATGACCAAGACCCTCTTGAGTCAGTCTCTCAAGTGTGCAGTTACACCAGGCATCATTATTCCCCCCCCCCCTTCTTCTCTGACAAGGTCTCATGTACCCCGGGCTGGCCTTGACCTGATCCTGCTTTCCCTACCTCACCTTTGCTGGGACTACAGATATGCACCAGCATGCCTAGCTGGCTCTAAACTGTCTTAAGAATCAACTTTCAAAAGTTGAATTCAAAGAGCTGTGGTTATTAGACTCTCAGGGTCTTCTTTAAGGAGGTTTGCTGTAGGGTTAGCCGCTTGACTCCAGCGTCTGGTCTTCCGAGCATACACACACTCATGCATGTGTGTGCGTGTGTGCGTGCGTGCGTGTGTGCATGCGTGTGTGGGTGCGTGTGTTTCTATACTACACACATTTGCTGTTCATACCATTTCTGAGTGGAACCTCACTAAGGTTAAACACTTGAGATTTACCAAGAAATATGCTTAAAATTTCCCTGTTCCTACTAACCCTCTATCTGTTGTAGGATGTTCAGTTCTACTACTCTTGTTCCTTGGCCAATTTTTATTGTGCCAAAGTTAATGAAAGCTCAAGGCTGCCAGTTAGGAGATCTGAGATATATCTGTATCACTGTCTGTCTATCTATCTATCTATCTATCTATCTATCTATCTATCTATCTATCTATCTATCCATCCATCCATCCATCCATCCATCTATCCATCTATCCATCTATCTATCTATCTACCTATCTACCTATCTACCTATCATCTATATCTATCTATCTATCTATCTATCTATCTATCTATCTATCTATCTATCTATCTATCTATCTGCCTACCTATCATCTATCTACCTTCCTTCCTATCTACCTATCATCTATCTATCTATCTACCTATCTATCTATCTATCTATCATCTATCTATTTATCCATCCATCCATCCATCCATCCATCCATCCATCCATGCTCCCTCCTCCTCCTGTGTGTGTATGTCCACACACTTGTATGACAATCAGGAGGAGACTGTAGAGACTCTGGTAGATCAGGGAGGGTTTTTTTTTTTTTTTTTTTTTTTTTTGTATTTTTGTTTTTGTTTTGTTTTTTGAGACAAGTTCTCACTTTGTTGTTTAGACAGTAATCCCACTGCCTCATCCTTCCAAGTGCTGGGGTTATGGGTGTGAGCAACCATGTCTAGCTCATAAAGTTTTGTATAAAAGCAAACACCCCTAACAGTTTCCTGAGGTATGAGGGTGTTGAATTTCCTAGAACTGGAGTTATAGATGGTTGGTCGCCATGTGGGTACTAGGAACCAAACCTGGGTCTTCTGCAAGAGCAGAAAGTACTCTTAACTGCTGAGCCATCCCTCCAGCTCATGTTTATTTTTTTGATAGAGGGTTTCCCTAAATAGCCCAGGTTACCCTTGAAGTCACAGCAATCCCCCTGCCTCAGTCTCCCAAATTCTGGGATTAGAGGTCTGAGCTACCATGCCTGGCTGGATAGGGTATTTTTAAATAAGTTTTGAAGCAGGTATAAATTTGGGTGTTGAGCAAGTAAACAGCGCAGAAGGTCAACCAAGGAAACAGCCTGGAGCTGCTTATCACCAGGACCGGTGGTCTCATATTTCCTTTGAACACGTACTTTACTGTGGAAACTTAAGGGAAAAAAAATCATATTCACTGAGAATAAGTTTAAAAAATACAAAACTTATCTTGATCTTTCTAGCTGTTGCTATGGTTTTGAGTAATCCATCATTAAAGCTATGGCACTCCAATGATGTATTAAAGTAATATATCATAACAATGCCATGGCTTTGATGATATATTAATGTAATACATCGTTAAGGCGCCATTGGCCTCATGATGTATTACTCAAAACACTACCATTTGGTTAGATCAACACACAGGGACTTGTGTGTTAGGGACAGGAGAATGGCAAATGATTTTAGACTCAAGCACGATTGAACTTCTCAGAGATGTCTCGCCCACAAAAGCAGTTCTGTGAGATTGGATGGGCTTCAAAGGCTCACCCAGGCATGGTGGGGTTGAACCGCCAGTGAAGGGCAATGGAGACATCTGCTCTGACTGCCCTGGCAACTCGTGCCTGGGACCCAGATGCAGGGAAGAGCATGGGGAGGCTGTGCCTAGCAACAAGCTACCTGTGATGCTTGTGTGCCTCCTTTAATTTCTACTGAGATGCAAAGTCTGGCACCCCAGTGAGAGAGACATCAGGAAAGTGAGGGTGGTAGAGAAAAGGGGGGGTGCCTGGGGGGGGGGTGGGGGTGGCTGGGGCAGCAGCGGCTGGTGGTGGTTGCAGACACAGACTCGTTGGCCTGACTCTGGAGCTGTGACGGGCTGATGCCTCTGGTTTTATGGTCTCTGTTTAGGGAAGTTATGTTTCTTCAGCTTTAAAGGGGAAAATTAAGAACAAACTAGCTTTCGGGATTCCCCTTTATCCCTTCCTCATCCTTCATTCCTATCCGTCCAGCACCCAGAGGTGGGATTTGGGAGATCAGGTCTGGAAAAACTTTGGCAGCTGTCTTGTTTTTTCAGGGTGCTGCCAAAGGCCTGGACTACGACTCAAGGAATATGGCCCTGGGAGAGTGCTCTGCTGGTGACCAAAAACTCAAGTCAGCCCAAATCCCCCATCAGCATTTGGGCTGACTTCCTGACTCTTATGACCAGCACAAACCCGTATTCTTTCCCGTGACCAGGAGGTCACCACACTGCCCCCACCCTTCCAATGGCTTCTTATTGCACTTAGAAGAAAATCCAGTCTCTCTGACCTGAAACTCACATCTGTGCAAACCATGGCAAAGTAAGAAATTGTGACCACATCATTCTTACCCTTCCACTCTACTCATGCGGGTAATTATTGAAGCATACTTACAATGATCGCAGGGTTTAATGTGAACACAATCGCACATGGAAAGACAGTAACACCCTCTAATTTGTATTAGCTTGTGGACCCCTCAACCTAGAGACTCCCAGTTAAAAGTATGTTTTGGAAAAATTAGAGTGAGAAAAAATGGTCATGCTTGCACCCTGCTATGTTGGAAGGTTTTTTTTTTTGTTTGTTTGTTTTTGTTTTTGTTTTTTGGTTTTTGGTTTTTGGTTTTGGTTTTTCGAGACAGGGTTTCTCTGTGTAGTTTTGGTGCCTGTCCTGGATCTTGCTCTGTAGACCAGGCTGGCCTCAAACTCACAGAGATCCACCTGCCTCTGCCTCCCAAATGCTGGAATTAAAGTCATGTGCCACTACCATCCAGCCTATCTTGGAAGTTTTTATGGGAGAAAATTAACTTTCAAATAATTTCATTTTACAATGAAAAAAGAATGATGTTCCAGAGAGAGATCTGAGAGTCTGAAAGTTGATGAAACTACCTTTTGGGCCCTTGTAAAGCAACCGACTTTTAATTGTGACTAAATTAACTCATATTAAGACTTCATTCATTTGGTATATTGCCCTTTCCAGAAGCACTTGTAGTCCCAGGAATACTCATTGACAACACTGGAATATATCAAACTTGAGGAAATATGAAGGATGATTCTTAGAAGCATTTAGAATATCCCCAAACTAAGGAAGGCTCTAGCTGAACTGGCCTTCAGTCAATAAATGAAAACATTAATTGAATATTTTTTCAGCATATTCCACACACAGTTGTTAGAGAGGCAAAGGTGGCCCAGATGAGAAACAGATGATATAAACTCCCCATCCCACCCCACTAACCAAAGAACTGAAAGATGGATGGTGCAGACTTAGGCACAGTTTGGAAGGCAGAGCCCAGGAAGAATTTTTTTGGCCACTGACATCAGCCAAGTTTCTTTTGTGCGGGGTACAAGCAGCAGTATGGCTGACCCTGCTCCCAGCTGGGTGTGGGAGACACTTGAATTAAATAATTCCTCAGTCAAAACTAGAAAGGAAAAGTGAGGGTCTCAATAAGCTTGTGACTAGGAACCTTTCCTATATGAGGGCATCAGTACAGGGCTTCCTCAGCAACCTTCTCCGACACTAAGATCTTAAGGATGAGGATGGAGTTTGGGGAGAGGATGTGAGATGTTGGGAGGGGACAACACTGGAGGGGTGAACAGGTTTGTAGGGCCAGTGTGTACGAAGACTCAGAGGTGGGATGAGATGAGACAAGTTTGGATAAGACAACTTAGTTGGAAGAAAGCTAGTACAGCAAGAAGGGATATGGAGGACAGAGAGACTGCTATGGGCTGAGGCTGGAGGATAAAGCAGGACCAAACCATGAGACCCTGCTTGAGACCTTGCTTAGGCTTGCTTCCCTTGGAGAACAAGGGAACAGTTTTGAGTCAATGGTAGACTCGAACATAAAAGAGGCAATATGCTGGACGTGGTACATACCTTTAATCCCAGCTTTGAGGAGGCAGGTGCAGGTAGATCCCTGTGAGTTCAAGGCCAGCATAGTCTAATAGCTAGTTCCAGGACAGCCAGGGCTACATAGAGATACCCTGTGTCAAAACCCAAAGTCAAACAAACAAGACGACATTGGCTTCTGTCAGAACATCCTGGGACAGAGAGATCATGAGGACACTAATCTGAGGCTCAATGTAATTTGGGTGAGAGATGACACTGACTTGGACCAGATGGTGACAGAGACAGCTCCTTCAGCTGTCTTTTGCCATATGCCACGAGAGTCACATTAGATATTGTGTAAGACCTGAAACAATGGTGGCTTTGATATTGTTTTTTTTCTCAGGGACTGAGTTTTAGAATATTTTCTCCAGATTGTACAGATGAGGTCACTTAGTCCAGGTCACTGTTGGCAATTTACTACTGAGATCTTTCTTCCACACAACTGCTTGTTTTTTACTTCATGCTTTCAACTGTCTAGTTGGTCACAGAAACAACTTTTTTTTTTTTTTTTTGCTTTTTCAAGACAGGGTTCCTCCATGTAGTTTTGGTGCCTGTCCTGGATCTCGCTCTGTAGACCAGGCTGTCCTCGAACTCACAGAGATCTGCCTGCCTCTGCCTCCCGAGTGCTGGGATTAAAGGCGTGGGCCACCACCGCCTGGCTAACATATTCTTTACATAAGTAATAATTTCCCCTCTCCCCCAAGATGGAACCCATGGCCTTTCAAGTGCTTTGCCAAGATACCTCTCTAGTCATCAAACTTCCGTGTGAAGATAGATAAGTCATGTAATGGCATAACAGATCATCCCCAAATAGTTTAAACAACACTGAAGCCTTTGGACATCAGAGAGCTGCTCTGTTCTTCTCTGGTGGTGCTGGGGAACAGCGCTACAGCCTCTTGCGAGCTAGCCGAGCATTGTGGCGCTAAGCTTCACCCCCAACCCATGACAATGCACAGTCTTTGGGTCAGGAACACGGCAGAGGCTGAGGTAAGCGGTTCTGGCTCAGCTTCTCTCGGGAAATTGCAGTGGTGCGGTCCTCTGAAAGTCTGGCTAGGTCTGGGGGAGCTCCTTCCGGGGTGGCTTGCTCATGTTGGGGGGCTGTGGGCAAGTGGCCTTAGCTCCCTGTCACTTGGTTTGAGTTGTCCTTTGAGTGTTCCCACTGTGTGACACCTGAGCATCCTTTAGAGTGAGTGGGTGAGCGGCAACGCTCTTCTCCGGTTAGCCTTCGGGGATGGTTCCATCCATCATGTATGCGGTAGACTAATGGTGATTTAGACCAACCTATTCAGTGTGGGAAGGGACTGGGAACTTCCTGGGGCATGAGTGAGGTAAGAGGGGGGGCTATCTTAAAGGCTGGCTCCTGTGTCATGTGAGAGACAAGATGACATTCCCATATATGCATGTTTGCATAGGGGAAAGATGAATTAGACAAGTTACCTTGAACATTTGCCATTAACGATGTTTTTATTTATCTATTTATTTGAGGCACTGTCTCTCTCTGTAGCCTTGGCTCTCCCAGAACTCTCTATGTAGACCAGGCTGGCCTCAAACTCACGGCAATTTGTTTTTAATTATACTTTTGTTTCCAGATCCTGAAAACTTCCATCTTTAGTTAAAAATGAATATGAATTTCCTATAATTAATTATTATTGCTGTGGGATGGTTTGTATGTCAATTGTTTTGATTGGTCAATAAATAAAACACTGATTGGCCAGTGGCCAGGCAGGAAGTAGGTGGGACAAGGAGAGCGGAGAATTCTGGGAAGCGGAAGGCTGAGGCAGAGAGAGAGGCCAGCCGCAGCCATGACCAGCAGCATGTGAAGACGCCAGTAAGCCACCAGCCACATGGCAAGGTATAGATTTATGGAAATGGATTAATTTAAGCTATAAGAACAGTTAGCAAGCCGGGCGGTGGTGGCGCACGCCTTTAATCCCAGCACTCGGGAGGCAGAGCCAGGCGGATCTCTGTGAGTTCAAGGCCAGCCTGGGCTACCAAGTGAGTTCCAGGAAAGGCGCAAAGCTACACAGAGAAACCCTGTCTCGAAAAACCAAAAAAAAAAACCAAAAAAAAAAAAAACAAACAAACAAAAAAAAAAAAAGAACAGTTAGCAAGAAGCCTGCCAAGGCCATACAGTTTGTATGCAATATAAGTCTCTGTGTTTACTTGGTTGGGTCTGAGCAGCTGTGGGACTGGCGGGTGACAAAGATTTGTCCTGACTGTGGGCAAGGCAGGAAAACTCTAGCTACATATTATATACAATTTGAATTCACTCAGGCAGATTAAATGCAGAAGGCAATAAAGACCTAGTTTAGATTTTAGATATTGAGGTAAGGGATAAAATCCCATGACCCCTAAAAGGAAAAGTCTAAACTCATGAAAAATAGAAACAGCAGCGCAGGAAATGAACAACAACAACACATACTACCTTTTGGGAGTAAATACCAAGGTGGTTTGACCCCAGTTTCTCTGGGTTCAGAGAGCACATGTCAAGGCAGAGGTGGTGTGTGTAGGGTGGATTGAAATAAGGAAGATCAAATGGGGGGGAGAGAGAGAGAGAGAGAGAGAGAGAGAGAGAGAGAGAGAGAGCGAGAGAGCGAGCAGTGCAGATGAGCTGCTGAGAGTGCGAAGTCCACATAAGCTTCCTCCTGACTGGAGGCTGCAGGCTCGATTGCCGATTGCCGATGGCTCTTCCTTTCAGCTCCCCACAGCCAGTGTGTTATGTATGCACAACCGAAAATCCACGGGACTCTCGGCGAAGCCAGCTCTCAGGCCTCGTATCAGTGTCGAGCTCGAACGTATTCCTCTCTAAATTCATCCAGAGACCGAACAATGTGGGAGGTAGGTACGTGGAGTGGAGCCACGTGACCGGGACCAGTGTGGCCTGATGGAGGAAAGTACAGACTGGGAATATGGTTCCTGGTAACCGTGCTTGTCTAGTGTGTGTGAGGCAGGCCTTGGCTTCCATCCCTAGCACTGTGGAAGGAGAAGTGGAAAGGGAGGGAGGGAGGGAGGGAGGGAGGGAGGGCAGAGCATCTCCAGTCCTCACAACCCATGAGGTATCAGTCCCTACCCAGATGCAGGTCCTCCCACCTCGCTGTATCAAGTCCTCCACCTCAGACATCCAGCTCCCACCGCTGTCTCTCCTCACCGCTGCCCATCATGCTTGTGAATTATCTTTTGAGAAAACACCAAGACCGAACCCAGGCCTGCCTGGCTCCCGTGGGTATGCAGATGAGTGGTCCGGGCTGTGTGTTTGTTGTGGTATCTCGAGTCCACACAGATGTGGAGTTAGAGGAACAGCTGAATAACACACACCGCAGGCTCTTCCGCTTGAGTTTTGCCTTGCCTTTACTTTGTGCCTGCCTTTGAGATCATTGAGACCAAAAAAGTCTAACACCGAGATGCCTCTGGGGTCCCCAGAGTCCTGCCAAGCTTGACAGTCGGACACAGGGGCACTGCACGGAGCCAGGGCTGGCTGCCACGGGTCACTGCCAGCCTGTCACTCTGCAGGGAAGTGACAGGAGGCATGTTCACAGCTAACAGATGGCAGCGGTTCACCGTGCCCTTTGATCTGGGGAGAGCGGCTGGTAAGGTGACTGGTAACGACTGTCACTTTCCGTGTCAGGCTTGCTGAACAGGTTTGAGGCTGTGGTAGGTGTGTGTGGCAGGGAATACGGCATCTTCTCAGGGCAGGTGAGCCTGAGATGGCCAGATGGCTGGAGGAGCTGGCAGTGAATGAGAGGGACAGATGCTGAAGCATCTCGATCCTGAGCTTGCTGGGCTCACAGGGTCCTGACACTTTCGGGGCAGGTGCTAATGACCGGAGAAAAATGTGGCTGCCTCTAAATGTCCTGTCTCTTCCTGCCTGACAGGTTTCTGGGCTGGAGGTGTCTGCAAGCATGGTAGAAATTCACTTAAAAAAAAAAAAACAATTAAAGAAATTCAGTTCTGCACCAAGAGTAGGGAATATGGAGTTGTGGGCGCAATGGAGTCACGTGCATCTTAGTCATGTGACTTCCCTGTTGTGCATAGCATGAGACCGGTTTCTCTGTGCCCATCCCTGAAGAAACGTTGGAATTGACATGTTGGTACTGCGATTGTCTTATATCTATAAAATGCCTACATCTTAGCTTAGCTATATCTATAAAATGCCTACATCTTAGCTATCTATATCACAGCTACTAAAACTAAGACTACATGGAATGAGTGTGTGTGTGTGTGTGTGTGTGTGTGTGTGTGTGTGTGTGTGTGTGTGTATTCATGTGTACATGCTGGCATCCTCCTCAATTGTTGTCGCCTTAGTATTTTTGGGGGGCAGGTTTTCACTGAACCTGAAGTTCATCGATTCCACTAAGGCTGGCAGGCCAGTGAACCCACAGACAGATGCGTCTCTGCCCTCCCAGTGCTACTGTACCTGGCTTTTACATGGGTCCCGAGAATCCAAAATCAGGTCCTCGCTGGGTGGTGGCGGCATGTGTCTTTGATCCCAGCACTCGGGAGGCAGAGGCAGGTGGGTCTCTGTGAGTTCAAGGCCAGCCTGGGCTATAGAATGAGTTCCAGGAAAGGCTCCAAAGCTATACAGAGAAACCCTGTCTCAAAAAAACAAAAACAAAAACAAAGACAAAAACAAAAACAAACAAACAAACAAACAAAAAACCTCAAAAAACCAAAAAAACAAAACCAAAAAACCCAACAACAACAAAAATCGGCTCTTCATACGAGCAGAGCAGGCAGTTTAGCCATCTCCTCAGTGCCCCGCCCCGCCCCGCCCCCCAGTCATCTTTAGGACATTGATGCCATACAAAAGTTACATACATATTGAAAATGAGAGTAATGAAGACTATTGAAGAGTCCCATGTGGTGTGCTATGTGGCATACGACGGCAGCACAAACACTGGAGGGTTATCATTGATGTCCTCCACTATGACATCAACAAACACTTCGGCGTGAGCGCCAGTCAGGGAGTCGGTGGCCTGTATGCTCAGCTTATAGGCTGGGTGGGACTCAAAATCCAGCGGTGCTATGACATTTATCACGCCAGTGTTGAAGTTAATAGTAAACTGACTAAAAGGGTCTCCGTCGGTGATGCTGTAGAATACTTTCAACCCTTCCGGGCTGTTGGCTTGGACATGGACCACTGGGCTGTGCATCTGGATGTTCTTGGAATCTCTGCACTGTAGAAGGCCTTCTCAAACACAGGCATGGCTTTGTTCATGACGGTGATGGGAACCAGAACTTCGGCAGAGAAAGCCGGGCTTCCTCCGTCCTTGGCAACCACCGTCACAAGATATTCTTTATTTAAGGTGTCATGCTCAAATTGCTTTTTCAGAGAAATGTCCCCAGAGGGTCCGATCTGGAAGTGGTCATGGTGCTCCTTCAGGTAGTAGTGTACCTCACCGTTCCTGTCACCGAGGCTCTGTTCTTTTTGGCTCCCTGTTTTGGGCTGGGTGGGAGGGTGAGGACACGTGGACCAAAGGACAGAAAGCATCGTGGTAAAGGCTGCCGGAGGATACTGCGGGCATTGCCAGCGGTGGAACAAATACCTATGGCGCTTCTAATCTGTTGAGATTCTGCGATGAAACCGATCGGCCCCCAGCTCACAGCAGCTCAGGGAAGAGTGAGAATTTACAAGCTCATATAAACTGGAAAAGTCTTCCGCGGGCTGGATGCAAGGGTGTCATGTCCACAGGAACCTGTCTCTCGTCACACAGTCTGTCTTCCTGTGTTTTGCTATATTTTCAGACAAGTCACTGCCCAGGTGTCGGTAACAATGGACATGTCAGTTCCAGACATTTGCTCTGGCGGCCATGCTCTCAGAGATTATCTCCTTTGTCCACAAGCCCTAGTAGTTGTTCTGTGGGAGGGCGCTTCTGCCATCTTTGGGTAGTGTCTCTCTTGGCACCCATTATGACCGTTCTTCTGGGGCAATGTCCAATCTTGTAACTGGAGGTCATGGTCCAGCCCCCAACATGAAACATAAACTGAGGGTGGAGAGAAAGTAGTTCCCAAAAGGAGAACATGTCTTCGTGCCAAAAGAAAGGGAAAAGGATATTGTACAGGCAGAAAGAAGAGATGTGGGCTGGAGAGATGGCTCAGCGATTAAGAGCACTAACTGTTCTTCCAGAGGTCCTGAGTTCAATTCCCAGCAACCACATGGTGGCTCACAACCATCCATAATGAGATCTTGGTGACCTCCAGGCATTCATGCAGACAGAACACTGTATACATAATAAATAAATAAATTAAAAAAAAAAAAAAAAAGCTTTTCCGGTGGTGACGACCTCCCTACGAGAACATGCCTCTCGCAAAGGATCTCCTTCATCCCTCTCCAGAAGAGGAAAAGAGGAAACACAAGAAAAAGCACCTGGTGCAGAGCCCCAATTCCTACTTTATGCACGTGAAATGCCCAGGATGCTATAAGATCACCACGGTCTTTAGCCATGCACAGGCGGTAGTCTTGTGTGTTAACTGCTCCACTGTCCTCTGTCAGCCCACAGGCGGAAAAGCAAGGCTGACGGAAGGATGCTCCTTCAGGAGGAAGCAGCACTGAAAAGCACCTGATTCAAGATGAGTGGGAACCATCCCAATAAACACATTTTGGAAAAGAGAGAGAGAGAGAGAGAGAGAGAGAGAGAGAGAGAGAGAGAGAGAGAGAGAGAGAGAGAGAGAGAGAGAGAGAGATGTGCTGCCAAGGGCTTATGTCTACAGAACCCATATTGTCCCGTTCTCACTTCCCATGAAGCCAGGGGCCACAGGAGCCTCAGGACACAGCATGTCCTTATATCCAGCCACCTATGGTCATCCTATGACGTAGAGTCTCTATCACTTTTCAAGGCGATTTCTTCCTTTAAAAGTTTTTTTTTTTCCCCTCTTACACTTCATGGTACAGAATTTCAGATCAGTTCTAGTTTCCAGTCCCTAGCACTGAGAGAAGTAGGAGTTGTAGAAAATGGATCTCTTAACACGTATTTCCTCCGTCAGTTAATAGTTTCTCTTTTCAAAAATGAATTGTATCATATATTCATATTACTCTACAGCATGATTTTCACTTTGTAAATATTGATTTTTTTTTTTGCATGTCAGCATGCAGAAATGTTTTCTAGAAACCACTTAATATCTCCTAAGATGGAGGCACTGTAATGTGTTCAGTCATTTTCCTGCTCATGGCTGTTTCAAGCAATTTTGTCATGGGCAGGCCTGTATACACAACTTAGTACCTTTTTGTAAGTACAGCTGCTAACTAAATTCCAAGAAGTTAAGTATGTTCAAGGTTACAGACAGGTATGATGGCCCAAACCTTTAATTCCAGCACTAGGGATTAAAGGCAGATGGATTTCTGTGAATTTCAAGACAGCCTGGTCTACAAGGTGAGTTCTAGGACAGCTAGAGCTATATAGAGAGACCCTGTCTCAAGAAAAATATGCTCAAGGCTATACAGATTTTAACTTTTGATAAGAATTAACAAATTGGGCTCCCAGAAGATTGTCAATATCTTTTCAATTCCAAAGTATTTTTTGTGTGTATGTACCTGTTTGTGTTTATGTGTGTAGGTACATACATGTGTAGGTGTACATACATGTGTCTGTGTGTGTACCTGTGAAGGTCAGAGGACAACACTGTATTGTTCATCAGTCATTATCTACCTTTAAGAATTGGAGATAAGATCTCTCACTGGCCTGGAACTCACCAAGTAGGCATGCCTGATCAGCAAGGCCCAGGGGTCCTCCTCTCTCCGCCTCCTGGTCCTGGGTTTACAAGTACATGGGTCACCACAACTGGCCTTCCCCCCCCCCCACCCCCCCCCCCCCCCCCCCCCAAACATGGGTTCTGGTCATTGAACTTAGATCCTGTGCTTGCAAAGTCTGGACTTTACAAGTGAGTCATCACCCTCCCCCTCCCCCAACGGCAGGGGGTGTTTGTACATCTAATACCACTGGGTATCTCTAAACTTTTTATTATTACTAATCTGATAGGTAAAATGTCATGTTATTGTTTTTATTTACATTTGACGCTTTTAAAGATTTATTTTATTTTATTTTGGTTTTTCAAGACAGGGTTTCTCTGCATAGCCCTGGCTGTCCTGGAACTCACTCTGTAGACCAGGTTGGCCTCAAACTCAGAGATCCACCTGCCTCTGTGTGGTGGTATTGTGTTCCCCAAAATATTGTGTACCTTAATGAACTTATCTGGAGTCAGAGAACAGAAAAGTCACTAGTTAGGCAGTGATAGCACACACCTTTAATCCTAGCATTCCAGAGATAGAAATCCCTCTGGATCTCTGTGAATTCAAGGCCACATTGGAAAAAGCCAAGCATGGTGACACACACCTTTAATCCCAGAATGCCAGCCTTTAATCCCAGAGAGTGATGGTAGAAAGCAGAAAGATATATAAGGCATGAGGACCAGAAACTAGAAGCATTTGGCTGGATAAGCATTTGGCCTGGTTAAGCTTTCAGGCTTTGAAGCAGCACAGTTCAGCTGGGATTCATTCTGGATGAGGACTCAGAGGCTTCCAGTCTGAGGAAACAGGACCAGCTGAGGAACTGGTGAGGTGAGATAGCTGTGGCTTGTTCTGTCTCTCTGATCTACCAGCATTGACCCCAATAACTGGCCTCAGGTTTGATTTTATTAATAAGAACCTTTAAGATTCCTGCTACACCTCTGCCTCCCAAGTGTTGGGATTAAAGGTGTGCGCCACCATGCCTAGCTAGATTTACTTTCTGTGTATGAGTGTTTGGGCTGCATGTATGTATGTGCATCACACATGTGTCTGATATTCATGGAGATCAGAAGAGGGTGTCAGATCCCCTGCGACTGGAGTTACGGACAGTGAGCTGCCATGTGGGTGCTGGGAACTGAACCTGGGTTCTCCTGCTCTTAATCACTAAGCCATCTCTCCACTCCTGTCTGAGGATTTCTCCTGCTGTGAAGAGACACCATGACCACGGCAACTCTTACAAAGGAAAACCATTTAATTGGGTGGCTTACATTTTTCAGAGGTTTAGTCTGTTATCATCATAATGGGACATGTGTGCAGGCAGACATGGTGTTGGAGATGGAGCTAAGATTCCTATATCTTGACCTGCAGGCAACAGGAAGTGGTCTCAGACATTAGGTGTGGCTTGGACATATATGAGACCTCAACGTCCATCCCCACAGTGACACGCTTCCTCCAACAAGGCCACGCCTACTCCAAGAAAGCCACACCTCCCAATAGTGCCACTCCCTGTGATCTTATGGGGCCAGTTACATTCAAGCTACCACAACTCCCTCATTTGCATCTTGACATCTCAAATGATAGCTCTAGGGATATAGCTCAGTGTCAGAGCATGTATCTAAGGCCTGAAGTTCGCTTCCAGCTCTGTTTGAAATAAATCAAAGAAGGGGAAAAAAGAAGGGAGGGAAAAGAAGTTACACGATAGGCCTAGTGGCCCCCTTTCCAGGATCACCTTGACTTTGAGGCCAGAGTAAGACCCTGTCTCAAAGCTACAAAAACAAAAGATTACAATAGAGTTGGGACTTTTTCGATATGTTTAGTTATTTCTATATCATCTCTGTGGATTTGAAATCTCTTCTTTCTCCCTACCTTAACATATGAGCCGCTGGGTCACTGCATTGGTTTTCCTTCACAGACTTCATTACTCTGTGCAGGCAACCCATCTACACACTCAACATGTATGCAACATCAGAAGCTTAAGTCTGGACAAACGTGTGTCATCCTGTGGTACACGGCCATTTTCCAGGTGGACAAACTGAGGTCTAAGGAAGCACACTTAATTGACCGAGGTCATACCTAGCGACTGGTCTCATACCAGAGTGCAATTTTTTGTTTGTTTTGTGTATGCGAGTGTTGTGTCTGCGTGTGTGTTTATATACCACATGCATGACTGGTATTGTTGAAGGCTAGAAGAAGGTGTCAGTTCTCCTGGACCTGGATTTATAGAGGGTTGTAAGCTGCCATGTGGGTGCTGGGAATTGAACCTGGGTCCTCTGAAAGAACAGCCAGTGCTCTTAACCACTGAGTTGTGTCTGCAGTCCATTGTGGAAATTTAGACCACTCATTTTGGTCTGTCACCATCCTAGGGGGCTTGTTCTGTCTGTCACCAGAGTACCAACAAATCAGTTTGTCCAGCCTGCGCTTCACCAGTAGTGTGGCTTACGACACCTTTGTGCCATAGAGGAGAGTGAGGCTGCAGCCTGAGTGCAGCCTGGGGACCTGCTGTGGGGGCCAGCCCTTGCCCTGCCCACTTAACACCAGCTCGGGATAAATCAAGAAGGAAAATCCAGTAGCCGCCGCCCTCTACCCCCGCCCCAGTCTGTGCCGTTACTTGGATTGTTAAGCAGAATGGAAGAGACACCGGCAACTCAGTTATGGGATTCGGTATTATCCCTACCCTCCAGTGAGCTATGCAAATCCCCATGAAATTAGAGCCCTTTCATTTTGATCTCGAAGTTGGACTTTTATCTCCCTTCTTCTCCTCAAGGAGCTCTTAAATAATTACTACAACCGAGTTTGAGTCATTAGGGGAATTTAAAGATGAGAATTGTCTGTTACAGACTAACCCAGGGGATTCTAAGCACTGTCCAAACTCCACAGTTCCTGCTAGTTTATGTTGGAGTTTTCCTCCGGGTACAGGAATGAGCCTTTTTGTTATTTTTTTTTTTAAAAACTCATCCTTTCACATGTGATTTGGACACATCTCGCTCTCCTTCCCTATACCCGACTCTGGAACTAGAAAGCTTGGATAGTTTGCCAGTCAGTACACCTGGCATGCTACTGCCCACTTGTCATACCAGCACCTGGGAGCTGAGACAGGAGGATTGTGAGTTCAAGACTAGCCTGGACTACTTAGACAGATTCTGTCTGAAACAGTTTTTTTTTTCCCTCCAGTTGATGGAAAAGACATGACTTTGAGGAGAAGAACTGAAACAAAAATGACTGGTAATTAAATGGTTAACCTACACGTAGTTTCTATTAAGAGGCAAAAGAAGTAAAAAATGAAAAAATGATGAGGTTATATTAAAAAAGCAAGGCATGTGTGTCTTCTAAACACTGTACCCGACAGGGCTTTTGTACGCAGCCTCACATTTTCCCAGCCTCACATTTTCCCTCTTTCTGTCAGATCCATGCAGCTCATCACAGTTGGGCTGGGGGCTGACTGTGCTGTTTATTCTCCGAAAGAGAGTTCTTTCATGCCTCCCCCTTTCCATTTCTTAATTATTGGAATACCGCACATTCTGTCCTGATACAAGAAAGTTCCCGACTTCGTGTCCGCCGAGGAGAGCATAATGGATACAGGGAACTCTCCGAGCCCCACGGGATGGGCCTCTCCAAGTGCACTGGTAAGAAACTGTGTTAGAATCAATCAAATTGTACCCTTGACTTCAGCTAAAGGCAATCTGGAAACTGGCTGATTAGGTACTAATACGTGTTCTTGCTTTTAGGCATTAGCTTGCTGTGGAGCTAATGGCGAGCGTCGGGTAATTTAAATAGAGGCTGAGTGGAGGAGGCCAGGGCTGCAGCAGTGCTGGTCCCGGATGTCAGCCAACCAGTAGCCCATCCTGGAAGGCTAATGTCACTGCCTGGAAGGTGACCTGTCAAGCCTTAGGCTGCAGGCTAAGGAGTGTGGATTTATCCACTTCACTGCGAGTTTCATCTGGAGCAGCAACACTAGATGGCTGTGCGGCTGTCGGAGGGCTAAGAGCTCCGTAGAGGGTCGTTCGAGGAGAGGCATTAGAAACAGAAACAACCAGGCACACTGGGAAGACAGAAGCAGCCACATAGACGGGCAAGAAACAATGGGGGAAGGGAGGAGTCTGCCTGGATGGTGGGGGAAGGGAAAACCACAGAGGGCAGAGGGCAGGGTGGGCTGCTGTGGTCCTGGGAAGGGCGGAGGGTAAAGCTTTCCCTACCTGGGTGGTGGTGCACGCCTTTAATCCCAGCTCTCAGGAGACAGAGCCAGGTGGATCTCTGTGAGTTCGAGGCCAGCCTGGTCTACAGAGCGAGACCCAGGACAGGCACCAACACTACACAGAGAAACCCTGTCTCGAAAAAACAAAACAAAACAAAATTTCCTCTCATTAACACAAATACCAGGCTGTGGTGAATTGACGTGCCTCTTAGTTACCATTAGAAAGCCAAAGATGGACAACATAGCAAATGTCTAATCCAGCCGCTGAAATATCTGTATACTCCATATACATATATATGTATATTCATACTAGGTTTCTGAACCTAGGCACTCATATATGCTAGGTAAGTGCTCTACTGTGATCTATATCTCCAGGCCCTTTAATACTTTTATTTTGAAATAGAAGCTCACTAAGTTTCCCAGGCTAGCCTTGACCTTTTGTGATCCCCCTGCCTCAGCCTCCTAAAGAGTTGTTAGAGGCCAGGTATCTGATTTCTGTCATATTTCCTAGGTCTGCCTGCTATCGTGTGTGTGTGTGTGTGTGTGTGTGTGTGTGTGTGTGTGTGTGTGTGTGTGTGTGTGCTCCAGTGCCAGGCAGTGCTGCTGACCCTGGTGGGCCCGGGAACTGGACACATTTAACTGACCTGTCTGTGACATGGAACTCTGGACTCTGGATTCAATTCAATCCCCTTTACGAGGGTAATTACATCAGTTTTGTTCTCCTTGAGAATCAGAAAGTGACTGACTTCCAATTAGTTGTCTAACCAAGAAATGACTTTTGTTTTGTTTTGTTTGAGACAGGGTGTAGCCACGGCTGTCCTGGAACTCGCTCTGTAGACCAGG
The DNA here is from genome assembly GCF_004664715.2 of Peromyscus leucopus. NCBI lineage: Eukaryota > Metazoa > Chordata > Mammalia > Rodentia > Cricetidae > Peromyscus > Peromyscus leucopus. The sequence goes on along the minus strand of NC_051076.1, from coordinate 52,067,586 downwards.
CTGGCCTTGAAATCAGAGCTCCACCTGCCTCTGCCTCCCAGGTGCTAGAATCAAAGGCATGTGCCACCACCTGATGAGAAGTGATCTGTATAGTCTGACAAGGTGGGAAGACACGCTTGCAGTCTGGCTGTGGATTGGGGACCACTGGCCTCAGTCAGGAAAGGCAACATCTGTTGCTTGTTCTCTGCTAACACCTGCTATAACCTTTCCCAGTACGAAAACACCATGCAAATGGTCCAAGTCATTGAAAAATATTCAGAAAATGGAAAATAACATGCATTTTCTAGCTCACTCTTTACCTTCTTTCCTTCCTCCTTCCTGTTTCTTTCCTTTTGAGACAGGGTCTCACTATGTAGCCCTGGTTGGCCTAGAACCCGCTCTGTAGACCAGGCCGTTTCTCCTGCTCACAGAGATCTGTCTACCTCCCGAGTGCTAGGATTGGGGGTGTGCACTATCATGCCTGGCTCTTAAAATATGTTTTAAAAAGGGTTTTATTTTGATTGTTTTAAATTATGCATATTTGCATTATTTTAAATTCTGTATGTGCCGATGAGTGTGGGTACCTGCCGAGGCCAGAGGCATCGGGTCCCCCAGGAGCTGGAGTTACAGGGGGCTGTGAGCCACCTGACATGGGTGCCGGGGACTGAACTTGAGCCCACTGGAAGAACGGCACACTTTTATTTTAACCACTGAGCCATCTCTCCAGCCCCCGTTTTCTTTGTGTTAATTTACTAGTTCCAAATCTGCTCCAACTCTCTTCCTTATAAATACATACATACATACATACATACATACATACATACATAAATACATAAATAATCTTACTTAAATTTTGTTGTATACGTGTGGCATGGCGCAAGATCACAAAGAGCAGAGGGTTATTACAGTGAAGAACACGAGTGTGCCCAGGCCTCGTGACCCATCAGTAAGACCAGCCGGAGCCTGTTCATTTGGTAAAAGCCCTGATTACGGTGCCGTTAACTGTGGCGCTCAGGCCACACGTGAGATTCCAGACTTGTTCTTCCCACTCGGCTCCTTCTCTGTGTTCTTGGGCCAGCGTCTCCCATTCCCGACCGCCTCAGGTAACCACTGCTTCGCTGGTCTCCTGGAAACTCTGCAACATTTGTTTGCTTGCCTTTTTGTGTGAGTATAAGCATTAAATAGAAAGGACATCAACATTCCATTTACAGTCACCTGAAAAGAAGATTGTAACTTGTTAAAACAAGCTACTTTTTTTTTTCCGTGCTTTATTTTTTAGACACCATTTTCTTGTATTTTTTTGAGATTATAATTTAATTATAGCATTTATCCCTTCCCTTCCCTCCTTCCAATCTCTCCCATGTACCCCTCTGGGGATTTCAAATTTGTGGTCCCACGTTTGACTAATTATTGTTGCATGCATATATATGTATATGTATATGTATATGATGTATTGCAATGACCACAGGAGCTCAGGTGTCTATCTGAGTGTTATCATTGGGTATACTCTCAGAATGGAGGTCAAAGGACTGTATGATAATTCAATTTTTACTTCATTTCGGAACCTCCATACTGCCCCCCGGCCCCTCAGCTGGGGGCTGAACTAGCATCCTCTCACATAACAGACAAGTGCTTTACCACTGAGCTGCCCCACCCCGGGTTTTTGGAGAAAAGCCATCCTAAGAGGTAGGCACACACGCTACATTTTGTTTTTTACTCCGAATATTGCAGAATATATCGGTATACTTTTCTGTCTTATTAAACATAGCATGGTGAAAGTAATTTCGTTATCTTTCAAGGACAGGGAATTTAACAATGCATATAAAAATTATGAAAGCATTTCAGTCTTTATTCTCTGGTAATTCCTCATAATCCAGGAATCCGCTTTAAACACATGGAAATATTTTTTGCTCTAATATGCAAAGTTAGAGCTGGGAAGTATTTTTTTCTTTTTCATTAGTGTATACTAATTGCCCAGAACAATGAAGTTTTGTTCTGGTTTTTTTTTTTTTTTTTTTTTTTTTTTTTGGTTTTTGAGACAGGGTTTCTCTGTGTAGTCCTGGCTGTCCTGGATCTCGCTCTGTAGACTAGGCTGGCCTCGAACTCACAGAGATACCTGCCTCTGCCTCCCGAGTACTGGGATTAAAGGCCTGCGTCACCACTGCCCAGCTATAAACAATGAATTCTATTATGACATTTTATAAATATATATAGTTTTTTCATCATATCTGTATACCCATTTCCCTTCTTTGTACCTCTCTCCTCCTCTTGCTGATTCGATCTTTCTCTCAAAAGGTCCCATGGGCTGAGGTCTTGGGGCAGCCATGACCTATAGCCCTCCTGATAAGAGTGCAGGTGACCCACAGCCTCTAGCTACTGGACCTTCGGCTGCCAGCTCAAGGTTCCCACACCGCCAAGGCCACGTTCACCCAGGCTGTCCTGGTCATGAGCTCTCTGTGACACTTTCAGTGAGCCTCTAGGATACCGCTTTGTCTCTGACGCCTTTTCCTTCCTTCCCCTCCTTTTAAAGCATGTTAAATCTTACGGTGTAGAAGATTCTCTCTGTGTCTTCTACTCCCTTTCCCTTCACGAAGAGTTTCTCCCGGTAATTCTCCTGCACCTCTCAACCCATCTTAGCCTCTGCCTCCTAGAGCATGTGAACTGGCAGCTCCCGGGATGGACAGGAGTCAGGTAAGAAGTGAGATCAGCAATGGCCACATGGAGAGGGCAGCCCTCGGGGGAGGGGAAGTTAGCTGGTGCTGGGAAATGCCAGTTTGAAGCGTCAAGACAGATGTCAGCGAAACTAGCTGGGGAGGTAGAAGCTACAGCACACAAGCAAGCCTGTCTGCTTCCTCACACCAGCAGCATCCATTCAGGACTTTAATCCGTAGAAATCATGAAGGGGCTTGCCAGGGATCTCAGCATTAACACTGTAAAAGTTTAGGGGGTGGGCAGGCGGAAGTGTGGCCTCTGTCCTACACAATAAAGCCCCTGAGTTCGCTGCTGGGGGAAATACAACAACAAGAACCTACCTCCCCCCAAAAAGCAAAACAAAATAAGGGGTGTGGGACCATGGGGACACGTGAAATATACCTAAGGACAGAGGACCCTCGAAGGTCCTCATGGAAGGAGTTCAGGAGGAGGGCGATGTACGGCTGGCCTCAGGTTGACAGGTCCACAGCCAGTCCACACCTTGGTTGAGTGTGTCTTCAAGCTAATGCAGGATTTCTTTTGGATGCACTCATCCACATTCTGTGTGTGAGCAAGGAAATGGCCCGCCATCACCTGGTTCTTGTAAACCCTCTGTCCAGTCCTTACAAACTCTCAGGGTGTTCCTTTGGAGTATTCTGGAAACTGACATACTCTCAGCACGTTTCCTGCTGCCCCTCTAGTCCCCGTCATGTTCGCCAGCTCCTGGTGACAGTTGGCAGCTTCCAGCTGTGGCCCTCCATCCAGCCTACTCTGCCCCACAGTCCCTTCTCCATGAAGGTGCCAGGTCCTACCCTGCCCCTTCCCACGCCCTCTGTGCCACGGCCCCCTCCCCCTCTGACAATATTCCTCGGAGCACCTTGCTCCCTTTCCCTTTGGCGCCCCTTGGCTATTTCTCAAGCCTGGACGGCCATGCCCCTGCCCCAGCACCACTGCATCCATCCATTCTCCTTCTGGGAAACCCTCCCGATGTGCAGGAACCCCGCCCTCTTTCTGTGGGTGTCTCCCTGGGTCCTTCCCGTGGCACATCCTCTCCACATCGTCGCCTTTGGTCTCCTTATCACTTGACACCATCGGCCCGTGTGACGCATGTTTCGTATTCTGCCTCTCTTAGTCTCTTCCCCTGTGAATCTCAAGCTCTAGGAAGCAGGGGTTTCATCTGGCCATTGCTTCATTTGCAGGGCTCTGAACAGTCAGCATTGGCTTACTAAGTACTGCACAAAAGGCAGTTCAAAGAGTTGGTGTGGACGGAACGCCACGGGCAAGTGATGTCAGAAGAATGAGAACCATTATAGTCTATTGTTTCCTCCCACATTTCCCACAGCTGTTGAGTGTGGCTCCTTTTTGTGGTGCTGGGGAATTGAACCCAAGGCCCTCACATGTACTGCAAGCAGTCTACCCCTGGGGCTGCATGCAACCCCAGCACTCAGTTTTCCCCTTGTAAAATCCGTTATCAGAGTTGCGTAGAACTGTGGCCCTGTTAGATGAACAGACCTGCTTTCCCCGCCGATGCCCGTGTAACTCAGAAGAATCGTCAATCAGCAAATGAAGGCCTTAATGAGGCCTTGGCCCACTTTCTACTATTCTGGTGCTGTTTGCTCCCTTCCCCTCCCAGTTTTCGTTTTTGGAGAGATTGTGCCGCTTTTGAGCTGACAAAATACATTATAAGTTGAAGGTTACTTAAGTGACCAGCCCAAATCCCAAACTTCTAGCTAAAAGCAAACATCAGAGAACCGTTTCTGTGAAAGTGGGCTAGTGTCTTTACATCACCGTGTGGTCCTTTGATAGTGGGCATGGATGAAACTCCCACAGTAGTGAGAGTGTCACAAACTCCAGCCACACTGTACAGAACAGGAATTTGGAATATGCACTATAATTGTCAACACCTACTCTCTTTGAGGACAAGAATGGCGTAGGACACGTATATTGCATGCAAAGGCATATCTGTGGATATGAAATATAGACACAGTTTTTGTCAGCTCTGCAGAAACCTGGAGACACTGGGGAAGAGGGAATCACAATTGAGGAATTGCATTTATCATATTAGTCTGTGCAGTATTTTCTTAATTGCTAACTGATATAAGAGGGATAGTTCTATATACCCAGAATGCCGTGGGTAGAACTATTCCTGAACAGGTGGGTCCAGGCATTTGAGAAAGGTGGCTGAGCAAGGCAGATGGAGCAAGCCCATAAGCAGCATTTCTCCACAGTTTCTGCCTTGGACTTCCTGGATGATGGGCTGTAGAAGGCAAGATGAAATAAACCCTTTCCTTGCCAAGTTGCTTATGGTCATGGTGTTTATCACACCCAAGTAATACACATTGAGGCAAATCCATAAGCAGTTTTTCTTTCTTTCTTTCTTTTTTGGGCATTTTTTCAAGAATTTTTTTTCAGAATTTCCCTGTGTAGCCTTGGCTGTCCTCAAATTCGATCTGTAGACCTGGCCTTGAACTCACAGAGATCCGCCTGCCTCTACCTCCTGAGTGCTGGGATTAAAGATGTGTGCCACCGCCACCTGCACGATTCTTTAGTGAATGCTGTTAATCATAGGTGAAATGTTTGGGGTAATAAGCCTGCCATGGCCCAAGGATTCAGGGCTCTGGAACGTGAGTATGAATTGCTCTCAATAAATTCCATTTACAATGATAATGGAAGCATGATTTTCTGTGTAATGATACATAAAATAGTGGTATGTCCCCTCTCCCCAAGAAAGACTGAAAAACCAGAGTTGGGGAGGAAGGAGGAGGGGAGGACGTGATGGTGTCTTCTGGACATGACAAGACTATTGTACTCATGAACTCACAGCAGCTGCGGCTGCCCATGCAAGATCAAGCCAGCCAGCTTTTAAGCACAGGGGGAGGAGGAGCTTGCAAGCGCCCACTCCTAGCTGAGGAGCTATTGATGAGTGGTGGTTTCCAACAGACGGGGAGATAGTTTTCTCTAAGGAGTTGCCCCTAGTAGGTTGACCATGCTTAGACTTCCACATCTCAATCCATCACTGAAGGAAGTGAGGACAGAAACACAGACAGGAACCTGGAGGCAGGAGCTGATGCTGAGGCCATCGGGGAGTGTGGCTTACTCTCCATGGCTTGCTCAGCCTGGGAATGGCACCACCCAAAATGGGCTGGCCCCTCTCACACCAATCAGTAATTAAGAAAATGCGCTACCGGCTTGAGTACATCCCAATCTTACAGCGTTTTCCTAATTGAGGATCCCCCCTCTCAGATGACTTTCACTGACTTCAAGTAGACATAAAACTACCCAGTACAATTTATAACATGTATAGCTAGAAGCACAGGTGCTTGTGAGCTGACATCCGTGTCAAGAACTGAACTCAGGTCCTCTGCAAGAGCTGTAAGCACTCTTACCTGCTGAGCCAGCCCTCCAGCTCCTTGAAGTGTGTGTTGTGTGTGTGTGTGTGTGTGTGTGTGTGTGTGTGTGTGATAAGTTTTTTCTAATCGAGGCTAGAGAGATGGCTCAGTTAAGAGCACTGACCGCTTTTGCAGAGGATCTGGGTTTCATTCCCAGCATCCCACATGGTGGCCCCAAGTGCCTGTAACAGCAGTCCTAGGGGATCCTCTGTCCTCTAACAGCAGTCCTAGGGGATCCTCTGTCCTCTACTGGCCTCTGTATATGTTCATGTAGTGTGTAGCAAGCAAAACACCCATACACATAAAATAAAAGTAAGGTTTATTTATTTATTTGTTTATTTGTTTATTCATTCATTCATTCATTTATTTGAGACAGGGTTTCTCTATGTGTAGCCCTGGCTGTCCTGGAACTCACTTTGTAGACTAGGCTGACCTCGAACTCATAGAGATCCACCTGTCTCTGCCTTTATACTGCTGGGATTAAAGGTATGTGCCACCACCATGCCTGGCAAATTAAAGTAAAGATGAATAAAAAATTTTCAAGAAAGTCAAGATGTGTATTTCTTCTTCAAGATGAACGATGGGTTGTAATATTGCTTCTCAAATTACTGGTTTTCAAATATTGTTAAAATCAAGAGAAAAGCCAATACTTGATTCAACTCCAGCTCCATTAATTATGACTAGTTGTTGAGTTGAAAGCTTTGGCTGGGAGCAGTTTTCGGACTCTTGGTGGGAAGTGGAGTCTCCCAAAACCTCATGGGAAAGGAAACGGGATGGTCATGGATTTCCCTCCTTAGACTTGTGGGATGCTTCATTACATTGCTGGAATGTGTGTGTTCTTATGCTGAGATATTTGTGACCTTGTGACCAGTAGGGGTGTGAGTGTGTGTGTGTGTGTGTGTGTGTGTGTGTGTGTGTGTGTGTGTGTGTGTGTTTGCATGTGTGGATGCTGCAGGTCCAAAGTTGACACGGTATGTCTTTATTGATCATTCTCCACTTTATCGAGCCTGGGTCTTTAGCTAAGCCTGTAGCGCACTAATTTTAGCTGTCTAGTTAGTCGGCTTTCCTCAGGAATCCCCTATCTCTTCCTCCTGCAAATCAGATAAACAGACAGACAGCCATCCCTCCTGCCTGGCTTTTACTTGGGTCTGGGACTCCAAACGCTAATCTGCATAGCAGGGGCGCTATCCACTGAGCCACCCTCCCAGGTTCACATTACTCTTTTTAAAAGATGATCAATGGATAGAAACACATGAACTATGGACCAAAGGCTGAGGGGCCCCAGCTGGATCAGGCCTCTGAATAGTGAGACAGTTGATTGCTTGATCAGTTTGGAGGCAACTAGCAGTGGACCAAGCCTGTGCTCATTGCATGAGTTGGCTGTTTGAAACTGAGCTATGCAGGACACTTGCTCAGTCTGGAGAAGGACTGACCTGCCTGGACTGAGTCTACAGGTTGATCGCAGTCTCGGGGAGGCTTGCCCTGGAGGAAGTGGGAATGGGAGGTGGGCAGGGGGGGGGGGGGGGGGGGGGAGAATAGGGGAACCGTGGCTGATATGTAGAACTGAATGGTATTGTAAAATTTAAAAAAAAAAAAAAAAAAAGACGATCCATCACTAAATGTGGAGCTCGCGCCCTTTGGCAAGGCTGCTGAGCCAGCGAGCCTCGGGGATCTGCAGTGCAGGAGTCACGGGCCCATGTGGACGGACGTGCCTAGCTTTTAAGTGGCACTGGAAGTCACAGCTCAGGTCCTCGAGTTCGGAAAGCATTGTTCTTATCTCGCTACCTTGTTTGTAAGCTCTGTTCTTTCTGAAAGTAGAAAGCAGGTCATTCGAGAGGAAGTGGGCTGTGGGAAGGAAAGAAGAGTGCCGCCTCTGGGCATCGGAGCCAGGACTAGAACCATCGCTGTCTCTACTCCTGACCACAGGGTGGCAAAAATACCACTTTCCTGTGCCCGAGAAGAGTACCGTCCGAAATTGTCCAAGCAAAGACATCAAGGGCAGTCGGCAACCTGGGGAAAACCAAGATGGCCGCTGGTTTGATGCCACGGACGCCTGACTTGAGCGTTTACCTCTGCCGTCCATCCCCGTGAGCCTGGAGTTTCTTTGGGGGTGTCAACGGATACACAGCTGATGGATGTGTGCCTGTGTTGGCGAACTCACTGCCACCCTTTTTCCCCACACACCAACTGATGTTGAAGGAAGACCTTCCCACCTGTGCCACTGACGCCACAGACCACCCCCGCCCCCAGCCCCGATGGGGTGACAAGAGCTGCCTTCCGTTCCCAGCCTCTTGAGAAATAAGAGAGACAAAAGACAGGGCACAGGCCTCTGCTTTGTTCTGAGAGTCCAGGAGCAAATAGATTATTTACGGGGAGTGTTCTCTGATTGCAGAACAAGCAGGCTTTGGGGTTCCGCATGCCCAGGCATTTATGCTCAACCGTGAGTATGTGTTAAATATGTACAGTCCCGCGTTTCCTTGAAGTCTCTTTTTCTTAAGACTTCAACGTGCTCCAGCTCTCATGTCGGGTTCCCTCTCGCGTCTTTGTGTCTGTGTGAGGCTTTGTTGCACATCGGACTATATTTGGGGACGTTTTCTGCCGTGCTGGGAAAACAGGAAGTTGCCATCTTTGGGGACCGTGAATCAAAGTGGAGATGGAAAACCCCTTTCTGGGGACACTTTCAACAGGACCCTCCGAGTTCCTGCTGCACCTGCTGAGAGTGAGCATGGGTGGTGTTACTGGGATGCTTCAGTAGAGTGGGTATAGACACATATGTGCATGCACATAGGCATGCTTTGAAATACACCCAGGGAACGCATTGTTGGGTAGTGTATTGTGAGAGTGACAGAAAGTGTTCTTTTATAGATCAAGATGGCTCCAACCTACGCCTCTACGTGATGTAATCTTATGGGACCATGGCTGGATATTGTCGGTAATGTGGTTATGTGGCACTTGACTATAATTATTTGGTATCAGCTTCAAACATGATGATGCCTTATTAGGTCACACAGTGTTCCCAGAGCAAGATGGCACAGTGACAGTGTCCACAGCAGAAGCAGAGACGCTCTTCTTGTTCCGTGCTCACCCTAGCTCATGGGCTCGTTTGCTCAACTACTGTAACTGTGCCCTTCCCAGCCCCTATTACTCGTTTTTTATTTTTATTTTTGGGGGGGTGGTTGAGACAGGGTTTCCCTGTGTAGTTTTGGTGCTTGTCCTGGATCTCACTCTGTAGACCAGGCTGGCCTCGATTCGAACTCACAGAGATCTGCCTGGCTCTGCCTCCCGAGTGCTGGGATTAAAGGCGTGCACCACCACTGCCCAGCTACCTCTATTACTCTTAACATTTCGATTCCTCCATGCTTGAGCTCATCCCAATGTCTGTTCTGGGCCCTCACCTCCTGGCCTCCTTCTCTCTCTCTGTGGATCTCCCTTGGCTTCTGGTCCTTTATGCCTCCTCTCTCAGCAGCTGTTACCCAGCTTTTCCGCCTGTGGAAGCAGCATCCATATTTAAATACTGCCCCTTCCATGAAACCCTTTGTGGCCAGTAACGCTTTAGACACAGATCTGCATTTCAGGGTTCGAACCAACCAGCTCCTCTCTTGAGTTCCCTTTACATTTAAGGTGGGTCAGGTGTGGTGGTGGTGACCTTTGATCTCAGTACTTGGAGAGGTCTAAGGCAGGCATATCACTTTGAGTTAGAGGCTAGCCTGGTCTACATAGCAAGTACCAGGATAGCCAAGGCTATATAGCAAAAACAAACCACCCACCCAGCCCCCAAACACAAACAAACAAAAGCAGAAGCATCAAAGGGAAATCAGCAGACCCAAGGGGGTGCATGTGCGAAACACACAAGAGGTGCGTGTAATGAAACGTGCACGGCACGTGTGTGTGAAATGCACACAGTGAAACGTACCTATGATCATGTTTTCCACCCTTTGCTTCTGGAATGTCTCAGCTGAGGTTGAGAAAGGGGAAGGTTCTTCCCCAGGTGCCAGGTGACGAAATGAAAAAAAAAAAAAAGAGGTAGACATTGTCGCCTCCACCAATGCGTACTGTTTCCTAGATTCTCTGTTCACACCAAATGAAGGGTGTGACTCACGTTAGAAGCCTGGGCTGTGTGTTCTGATGAGGCCTGTTTGCCTCCCAGCCCTGTCACTTACCAATTGTGTGACCTTTACAGTTGAAGTCACCCCCCCCCCCCCCCAAAAAAAAATCTGAGTTCCTACTGCGCTGGTGAGAGCAAGCGCAGGTGGTGTGTTTCTGGGCTGTTTCAGAAGACTCCATATACATTTTTGTTCAGTGTTCATATATGCGCATGTACAGAGGCATACTTTAATACATGCCTGGGGAATGTGTTGTTGGGTCTGTGCTGTGACTAGAACGATGCTAACCTTGGGGGAGGGGCTGTGAGAACTAAGGGGGTGATGGAATGAACTGAGGGCCCGGTCAGTGTTCATCATCCACACCCTTTAGCTCCTGAGTGGCAACAGGTGCGGCTGGGCAGGCACGGACTCTCTGCTGAGCCGCTGATAAAGGGCTGGGTGGCCTCCCCCGTTCCCCCAACTTTAAGACATCTCTGAGATGTGAGCATCGGCTGTACACTTCACAGGAAGCCTGGCAGGAATCCAGGCCACACAATGGCCGCAGAGAGACCTGATACTCAATATTAAGACCACAGTGTGGGAAGGGAGGGGAAATAAAAGCTTCTATGACAGCTCTCGGAGACACAGCACGAGTTTCCACACTTACTTATAGAAGTCCCCTTCCCTCTCGGTGGCACACATCTATCTCATCGTGATCCTAACTTATTCTGGGGGTCAAGGCTTTGGGGCAGAAACCTTTAAACAGGGAGTGCTTTGATAACTTCCAGTGGAGAGGAACGTGAGCCGCAATGACATGTAGCCTGTGTCCTCTTCAGAAGTACTGCCTCCCATCTGCACCCCCCCCCCCAAACTTCATGCAGACAGGACATTCTCAAGTGATTCCAAGGCCACTGATCAAATTTAGGTATGTGAGAGTTGGGGACGCTGTTAAGTAATAGTATAATCAGGACTCATGTTTGGCGAAAAGAAGGCCATTTCCTATTGGGATGGTCCATTTACAAAGGTTCTTGGCTCTGTATTCTCATTTATGTGAGACTCAAAGACTATGTTGTGCATGTTCTCAAAGCTCCAGGCAACACACTCCTGTTTTGTACTTTATCTTGTAACTATGGGTATTGAACCCAGGGCTTTGCACACATGAGCTAAGCGCTCTGCTCTGAGTTAGAAGCCCTGTGCAATGCTGTTTTAGACAGCTGTGGTTAGAAGTCCACCCGTGGAAGTTCCTCTTGAGAAAAGAAACAGGTTGTTTCGTTTTTATTTTGACAGCTTGCATTTAAAAAAAAAAAAAAAAAAAAAAAAAAAAAAAAAAAAAAAACCTACCTGCCACTGTTGCTTCTTTTCAGCCCTAAACAAAACTGTCATATGCTGTGGATATTGCTCTATATAAATAAAACACTGATGGCCAGTGACCAGGCAGGAAGTAGGTTGCCAGGCAGGAAGTAGGTGGGACAAGGAGAGAGGAGAATTCTGGGAAGCAGAAGGCTGGGGGGAGACACTGCAGCCACCGCCAGGATAAGCAGCATGTAAAGACTCCAGTAAGCCACCAGCCACGTGGCAAGGTATAGATTTATAAAAATGGGTTAATTTAAGATAAAAGAACAGTTAGCAAGAAGCCTGCCACGGCCATACAGTTTATAAGTAATATAAGCGTCTGAGTGATTATTTTATAAGTGGATTGTGGGACTGCGGGGCTTGGGGAACCTGGAGAGAAGCCCTCCAGCAACAGGCATAGGGTGGTGATGGCACATGACTTTAATCCCAGCACTCAGGAGGCAGAGGCAGGCCGATCTCTGAGTTTGAGGCCAGCCTGGTCTATGGAGTGAGTTCCAGGACAGCTAGGGTTACACAGAGAAATGCTGTCTCGAAAAATCAAAAGAAAAACAAACAAACAAACAAAAAACAAACAAACAAAACCAAACCCTCTCAGTTGAGGGAGGGACAAGCAGCTTCTCAGGGTGTCGTGGCGTGTGCTTTAGGGAAGGCTCTGTCTAGTTAGTGCCTCCATGGGCTCTGCAGTCACACAGAACCTGGTGCTCCGACACTTAGAAACGGCCCGGCTTAGCCAATTACAGCCAGCTTTAGTGGCCTAAGTCATAAGAGTTGAGGGCTGTGGTGGGCATACTTGTGATTCCAGCACTCACGAGGCAGGAGGGGTTGTTTTCAGCCAAGCTAGAGGAACATAGGAAGTTAAAGGATCGCCTGGGCTACGTGGTTAGTCTGTCGTAAAATACAAAAGATTGTTGTGAGGGTTAAATCATGTTTGTATTATTAAGATAAAGTCCAAGGAGGCTGGAAAGATAACTCGGTGATTAAGGGCATATCCTGCACTTGAAGGGGACCTGACTTTGGTTCCTAGAACCTACATTAAGGTGTCTTACAACTGCCTGTAACTCCAGCTCCAAGGAATCCGACACCCTATTCTAGCCTCCTTGGCTACCTGCACTTAAACATTCAGGTGTGTGCATGTGTACACACACACACACACACACACACACACACACACACACACCACTTAAAAATTAAAATGAGTCTTAAGAAGAAAGTAAAGCTTTTTAAAAGAAATGCCAAGATAAAGTGGCTTAAACCGTCTTTTCTCTCCCATCCAAAGCTGGCCCCGCGACACCAGCAGGTTGTTCAGGGAGACTTCCATGTGGTTGCTCCCCGTGTCCGTTCTCTGGGGTCACTGTCCACACTGGGGCCTGGCCGGGGAATGTGGCTCATCTCTACTGCAGGAGAAGACTCTGCTCCCCACCTTTGCTCCCACGTCACTGACACAGCGCTGCCTTACTCACGTGGACACAGTAGAGAACAGGGAAAATAGAGTCTTCGGAGGCCAGGCTCTGAGTGAGGGAAAAGGGAGTTTTGGTGGACAAGGAACAATTTTCCCACTATACCCGGCACCCTGTTTAGCACGTTGCTTAAAATAAGATCCTATCATCAATTATCTTCGATATATATTCAGTGTATTTCCTCAGTGAGATCACCACCTGGGAAATACTAGATATACTCAGCCATTGCTTATTAAGTGAGAAATACAAGTCAGCAGACTGATTCTCCTCCGGAGTCCTTTTTAGGGATGGTGGGCTTCAGTGGCACAACAGAGGTATGCTCTCTTTCGTAATATGGCAGCTAGGAGGAAGGGCTGGGAGAGCAAGTATCGTGACCTCATCAACCATGGTCACGTCTGTGGTGCATGCATGTATGTATGAGGGAGTGTATTCATGAATGCTTAATTGTGTGTGTGTGTGTGTGTGTGTTCTTGTGTGTGTGAGTGAGTGAAGGGGGTGCATTTATGAATGCTTGTGTGTGTGTGGTGCTTGTATGCATGTGTGTGTGCACGTGTGTATGAGAGAGGTACATTCACGCACATGTGTATAGAACAGGGGTTGACTTGGGCTATCCTTATCATTTTCCACCTCATCTTTTGAGACTGGATCTCTTCACTAAATAAGAAGCTCGTTGCAGCTGGAAAGGATAGCTAGTTCACCTCCAGGATCTACTTATCCCTGTTCCCATCCATGCTGGGATGATAGGTGCACATTCCCATGTCCAGCTTTTATGTGGGTGTTGGGCATCTAAACTCAGCTCTTCATGCTTGAGTAGATATTTTCTACCTTTCAGACTAGGTATGAGGAGAGGACCAGAAGGGTGGGCAACCTCTCCTCAGACAACAGAAGCCAGAGAAGCAGGTTTTGCTTACAGTCCTGGGGATCCACGTCAGGGCATCATGTGTGCCAGGTGAGTATTCCATCACTGAGCGCCATCTCTAACTCCATGGAGAAGGGTTTCTCAAAGAGTAGACACAGTTTCTTTTCCAGAATGTTAACTGTTGCCTATGTGTGAGGCTGAATCAGTCTGTGTCTCACAGGCTGTGACTTTTCTCCTCTGTTATACATACTGAAAGGAGCTTTGGGGATTCATTAGCTGGTTCTCAACTCGACATAGCACCACTCTAGCAAACTTGAAAGGTACAGGCAGATTGTCCCTGGAGGTAGGAGGGGAAGGTTCTTTTTTTTTTTTTTTTTTTAAATTTTTTTGAGACAGGGTTTCTCTGTGTAGCTTTGGAGCCTGTCCTGGACTCGCTCTGTAGACCAGGCTGGCCTCAAACTCACAGAGATCCTCCTGCCTCTGCCTCCTGAGTGCTGGGATTGCAGGCATGCACCACCACCGCCTGGTTAAGGTTCTTCTTAAAGTGTTGGCTAAGCTATTTGTCTGGCCATGTTGGAATTGGGCACTGCCAGGTTCCGGGGGGTCAAGTGTTGGCTAGCCACCCCGCAGCGTCACATTCTCATCACTGTTGTCCTCTCTGGCCTTGAGTGGAACAGTTTCTGGAAGATCTCGGCCTCTAGTACAGGTGGCCTAAGTTTTGGACCCCTTTGATGGTTAGCAATTTTTGTTTTAATTTTTGCATTGTATGTGATCTTTCATGGCAGCACCTGCCTATCTTCCTCAGACAGGTTTCTCCTCTCTGGGGTCACACAGTATAATTCTAGTCTCTCTCACATCTCCTTCTTCAGATGGCAGGCCGTTTTCTGTAAAGAGAATGTTATTTTCACTGCCTAGTTCCTTGAACTCATGTTGTGTAGGCATGTGATGGTTAGTTTTAACTGTCAATTTGACACAGCCTGGAATCACTGGAAGAGAGTTTCAGTGAGGGATTTTCTAAGCAAGGTTGGCCTGTGGAGGATTGTTATGATTGCCTTCATTGATGTGGGAAAGCCTGCTCTGAAAATGGGCAGCAATATTGCCTGAGTTTGGGCCCTGGGCTAAGTGAGAGTGTCCAGCTAACCAATGTGCATGCATTTGTTTCTCTGCTCTTGACTGTGGATGTAATGGGACCAGCTGCTTCATGTCCCTGCAGTGATGGTTTCGCCCATAAGTTGCTTATTCAATAGGCTATTTTATCACAGCAATAGGTAAAGTGGAAGCAGGGCCTGGTTGGATCTCTCACACTGAAATAATTCTCTCTTGGAGGGAGGGAGGCAGCTTGAAACTTATTGGTCGTAAGTTCTGGAAATGACAAACCCTCCTTTGCTATGGATATCTGTATGCTGTGAATGTGTTGCTCTGATTGGTTAATAAAGTGCTGATTGGCCAGTAGCCAGGCAAGAAGTGTAGGAGGAACAAGCAGAGAAGAGAATTCTGGGAAGAGGAAGGCTGAGTCAGGAGTCACCAGCCAGAGACAGAGGAAGTACCAGTAAGCCACAGGCCACGTGGCAACTTACAGATTAAATGAAATGGGTTCATTTAAGATTTAAGAACTAGATAACAAGAAGCCTGCCACAGCCATACAGTTTATAAGTAATATAAGTCTCCGTGTGTTTACTTGGGTCCAAGCAGCTGCAAGACTGGCGGGTGAGAGAGATTTGTCCTGACCTCGGGCCTGAGCTGGACTAGAGAAAACTCCAGCTACACTCTTTCCCAAAGGAGCTAAATAGAGCTGACTGCCAGTTGGCCAGGGAACTCCAAGAATGCAGCTTTGAGAGCGGGTACTCTCACAAAGTAAGAGGGACTTCAAAGTGATGTTGCTGCCTGTGAGCCACCCAGGCTTCTGTCACCCCAGAACTCACCAGTTCTCCAGTAGACTACGGCAGGATTGTTTCTTTGGTCTGTGTTCACTCATGTCTTCCCAGGAAAAGTCATACATCAGTTAGCAACAGGAGTAAAATTGCCCTTGAGAGGATATGAAATACCCTTGTGATATGAGGTTTAGGGCACATGGGCGTCTCCAATGGGCACCAGGGCATCCCGGTCTGTGTTCCACTAAGATGTGCACTGTCCAAGTTGAGGCAAACGAGGACTGCTGTAGTTAGGATACTGAATGTCTCCTAAAGACCTATGGGCTAAAATCTTGGTCCTTGGGGGTGATGGGAATTTTAGGAGGTGGGGCCTTGCGGGAACCCCCCAGCTTCCCGAAGAGAACTGTAAGCCCCCCGGCTTCTTCCTATCTGTTTTGCTTCTTGGCCACAAGGTGAACAGTTGCCTCATCAGGTGCTTCTGCCATAAGGTACCGTCTCTCCACAGGTGAGAAACAATGGGGCCCATTGATCACAGGCTGGAATCTATAAAAAAAAAGTCTGAGTCACCCCCTCCCAGAGAAAGACCACAAACAACAAATACCACAGACCACCCCCATCTTTTCTTGTTAATTATCGCTGGCATTTTAAGTTTTAGAAAACTAGCCCAAGGATTACTGTGATGGTCTGTGGGTCTGTGGGAGCTTTAATTTCTTTTGTGTGGAAATTATGGGATGGATCTCTCAATGTCTGCACTGAGCCAGAGGCTTAGAAATAACTGAGTCATTGCACTTGCCCTGATGTGCCTGTTTATTTTTATTTTTTTATTTTTAGGTGAGGGCAGGGGTCAGGTATGGCAAACAAACATGTGACGAGGACGTATTTCACAGAGGTGTGAGCCTCAGGTAAGTTGCACCAGATGGGGACAGAGGTCTGTGTCTGGTTGGAGTTCACCTGCCATGGGGAAGAGCGTGCAAGGGCACGGAAGCAAGACAGACCGGCCTGCGCATGGGCAGAGCAGCCATGGTTCTCTGTGGCTGTGGCTGGGTGGGGATGGGAAGGCTAGACTTGGAGGCAAGGAGTGGCCCAGTCAAGAAAGGCCTTGACCCTAGTGAGGGAAGTTCGTATTGGGGCGAACCTATTGGGCTGGCTGCTGGACGGAGTGAGGTTGAGAATGGACGGACTAACAGCAGGAGTCTAGCCGGGGATCTGTCGCATAAATTCAGGCCAGAAGGGGCACTGAAGCGGAGCAGAAGACTGTGGCTGAGAAACCTGGCGGGGCTTCAGCTCCTGGTGCAGGAGTGCAGGGAAGCTCTAGCCAGCCTGGCCATGGCTAACGGAGTTGGTCTTCACCCTCAGAGGGATGTCCCAGACCACAGAGGATGGGGGATGGCACTGGCTCGTACACGGGTGATCGTCTCTCAAGTTGATGAGCTAAGACAACTAGGTGTCTATACCTCATTTGGCGACGCTCCTTGGTTATTTTCAACTAACAGGGTCTTAGTGAGAATCTGCAACCTGACTTGCTATAGGTAGCTGGGAGCTTGGCTGGGGAGTAGTCGAAGCTCCTGATGCAGCCTTCGATCTGCGAGATGGAACAGGTAGAGTCCAGTTCTCTGCATCCTACTGGGTTCTCCATGGTTCAGCTTCAAGCCCAGCAGTTAGTCTAATCATAACGCCCCCCCCTTTGCCACCCTCCATTTCTTAGCAGCAAACAGGGAAGGCTCTTCTTCAAACAAAACCACAAGCATCGCCCGACACCACTCACCACATTATTAATTCCCAACTTAACCTAAAACAAATGCTTACGTGAAGCAGTTAGATTTCTTCAAGAATATTTATTTTGAGTGACTAAACTGTACACTTCCTGTTGAGCACTAAGGAAAATTGGTCTGTATTATTCCAGGGAAATGTCAAGATCACTAAGTGTTGTAGCTTTCTGACCTGTGTTCTGGTGAACAAAGTCTCCACATGGTTCTCATAAAAATATACATCAGAGATGGCTTCAAACCGAACGTCAAACTTAGTTAAAGGTACAAACCCCCTCAAAGTTATTTTGAATATCCTACAGAACAACCAAGCGCCCATTGGTATGAGTCATTTTCCAGCCTTTGGGCGCCTTGGGCTGCAGCAGATTTAGCAACTTGGTGTGTGTTATTCTAAGGATGGAAGTTGGGCCCCCTTGGCTCTGTCAGAATGACCTCTGCCAGCTGCCAATAGTCTCTGGAGAAACTCTCCTGCTTTTAAAAAAACATTAAAAACCCCCGATGTTCTCACCTCAGCTGATCTGGGTGATAACCTGGGTGCAAATACGTAAGAAAGGTGTAAGTCACAGTTCAATTAAACATGAACATATATTTGCATTTTTTTGGACATGCCAAGAATCATTTAGGTTTTCCCCCCCTGAGGGTTGACAGGGGAGGAGGGATTTGTAGAACAGTCTAGTAGCTTAAAATCTGTTCCATGCTGTGTATGTGCACATGTGGATACATCTAACTGGTCACTTTTTGGAGTATCCTATAAAGGTTAGAATGCCTGATGCAGGGCCGAGGGCACCCTGCCTGCCTTAGCTGGTGGAGGATGAGAAGAGCACAGTGGAAAGGGGAGGCTAAGGCTAGTCTTTGATGTCTTATCATTAAATGGTTTGTGACTCTTGTAATACTTTATATACATGCTTTATTTCCAAAGGGAATTTTTGTAGCTGTTTCAGTTGGCGTTGAATGTCTCTAAAAGTTGGGCAGTACTGAAGGAGGGCTATTTCTTTAACAATTTTTAGACATTTTATTTTTAGGGTTAAACTTCAGGGAATCGAAGCTTTTAGGGTTCTGAGGGTGATGTTCTGTTTGCATGTGCATGTGGTGTGCATGCCTGTGTGTTTGCATGTGCATGTGGTGTGCATGCCTGTGTGTTTGCATGTGCATGTGGTGTGCATGCCTGTGTGTTTGCATGCGCATGTGGTGTGCATGCCTGTGTGTTTGCAAATGAAGGCCTGAGGTTGCTCTGGTGTCTTCTGTTGCTTTCCACTTTCTGAATCTCATTTAGCTAGCTAGCCTGTCTTGGGAATCCTGTAGCTGGGGTCACAGGTAGGATGCCTGTCTGCCTGACTTTTACTGGGTTCTGGGCATCTGAACCTTGGTCCTCACATTCGTACAGGTACTTTACCATGGAGCCATGCTTCCAGCCCCTGGTTCTGAGGTGACATATACATACCGATGCCTGCTTTTCTCTCTTATCTTTGCCTTTGATGCATCTTTGCTAAGAGAGAGATCTGCAATGGCTGTCAAGTGCTCCCACTGGACGGGGGTAGGTATCGCGCAGAAACCCTGGCTTGCTTAGCAGAGCCATGAATTCCAGCATTGCTAACTGCAAAACACAACACAGTCCTCCTCTGACCAATGTATTGGCTTGTTCAAAGAGCTTTAATTAAAATGAAGCTGTCCCGAGGACCTGAACTTAAAAGGCAATTTGGAAAGTTATTAGGACATTGTTCGGTAGACAAAAAGTTATATTAAGAGTTTCGTGCCAACGGTTTAAAACAGTAAATGGCGTGTCTCACTTTATGTTGGAACTATGGTGCACAAACTGAATGTATGGATTCCATTCCCAGGCTGTTATTTAATTACTAGATGCTTTCATATCCAACACAAGGACAACATAAAGGATTTTAAAAGTTACCAGGTGGGCATATCAATATTTATTGAAATACTGAAAAAAAAATCCATTTTATTGAGAAATTCCTGGCAAGAACTGACATGACAATATGTATTTCACTGATACAGTAAGAAAACGTCAACAAGTAACCAACTTCACACTCTGAACACGGCATGGATACAAGTCCCAGGCAGCGGCAGAAGAGCCATAACCCACAGATTCAGACAGTACAGATTGTCTGTTTACAGGAAACCCAGCGCAGCTGAAGACCTTCCCACTTGAGTCTGCCTTTGTTAGCAACTCCTGTTGTTGGTAAGTTACAAACTGGCTACCAACTGGCCCTGGACACCTGGCCAGCTGGGAAAGGGCCACCAATGCTAGCCCACACATGCTTAACTGTTTCTGTCCTCAGCATGGATGTGGCTATTGCCTGGCTTTCTAACCAGTCTTGGGGTAAAAGCAACCAGGTTAACAACATAGCAATATTTGACAATTTTAGGCTTAATATTCAGCGGGGAGTACAATATATTTAAAATAAGGAAACATTGATTTTTTTTCCCAATGTTAAAAACCCTCCAAATAACCATCCTCTTAGCTTCTACCCATGTTGACATCAGGCTTGAGCTCTCTCATTAACCACTGATATCAACATGCCTTCCTTTTCCATGTGCCTTTAACCAACTAGGTTTTTAGTGGGGAGGAACTGCCATGCTTCTATTTTATTTAATGCTTTGGATCTGAGCTCTGATTAATGACTTTCCATCCTTCATTGGACCATGAAGATAAAACACTGAGAGTCAACGCCCAGCATAGCTAATGTGCATCCCTCATGACGATGGGTATTAGAGGTGATTAATAAATGTAATAATATAATCTTCTTTGTACACACTGAAGTAGTAAACTAATATCTTTGGTATACAACTTACAATGTTTGGAAAGGAAAACCAGGTAAGATTCCATCTTGTTAAGATGACTTCAAAACAAGAAAAAGCTACAAGTCATGTGATTCACAATGGATATTAAATAAACTACAGAAGGATTATGGGAATTTCCAGACATGTAATCAAGTGGATGGTTTTAATCATTAAGACCCTTCTAATACCCCTGAACTATGTTCCACTAACTTGAAGACATGCTATAGTAAACACATATTTGGTTTCTTCAGTCTTGGCGCTATCTTATACAAAGGGGAAACCCGAGGAACAATAAATTAGCATCATAATTGTCTACAGTTGAAACTATGATATACAATATAAATAAACTATTCCAAAGCCAGAGACATTTGTGAAAAAAAAATTAAGGGACTGGGAGATACTTTTACTTTTTTACAGTTTCTACAAGTGATTGTGCTGCTGATCTCAACAAATGACAGACAAAATGAGAGTCTCATTCTTGATTTTAGTGTCTCACGACATACAGTAATTAAGTACTGTTGAAAATAATTACTAACCAGAAAAAAATAACACAAAAGAAATGACTGCTTTTGCTCTCTTGTATCAGAGTCCCCTCAACTCCCCCCAGGCCCTAAAGAATGTGTAAACACTGTATTTTGTTTTGACTTTAAAGTACTAATACTTTATTTTCAACAACTGCTGATCCACATCTGCACAGCTCCCTTTTAGGACCAGGAAGTGAGGCCAGGCTGCCATCCCTGCGGCCATCGTGTGTTAATACTGACAGCATTGTTTGGAGGGTGTTTGCCATCTCTGCCCTCTAGTAATTTTCTTCTCCAGCAGACTTTGGTCTATGACTCAGGCCATTGCCGCTCTCTTCCATTGCCCTTTGTAGGAGACTTGGATGACTCTACTCTCTCTCCAGGCCATGAGAACCGCTGCTTTCGCACCCCAAGTTTAGGAGGCGCTCTACCCATGAACCTTGAGTCAAATGCCTTCACGCTCAACCTTCCTTTCGTGTGGCACTGCTTAACATGCTTTGACTTTGCGGTTACTTACACTGTGACTATGTGACATCCCATCCCAGCAAAAGATGTTTAGTGTTTTATCTGTAAGTGAACTACAAACCCTGATGACTAAACAGACGGATGTATACTAACAAGCCTCTTAGGCAAAAATTCTTATGAAACCCACCCATGCCAAAGCCACATTTCAGCAACAATAGCAGAAATAAGATCTAACTTGCTTGCTAGGAGTATTTGCTTAATTTATTTGATTTCCTTTCATATTTATTAACTAATGCTTATATAGAGGAGGGATACTGCCTGCTTTTTTTTTTTTTAAATTACAAACACAGGACAAAACAACTTCAGAACATATTTAAAATGGCAAGCTGACATATTTATACATTGTTCTTATTAGCTGTTGGCAGGTTTAAGACAGACATTCAGAACTCATGATTTAGTGGAGCTACTACTGGGTGTGGCTGAACAAAGTCCTTAGTATAGCTTCTGAGCTCACGGGTCAGAAGGTGTAGGGCCTTCTGGCGGGGGGAGAGGGGCTGCCAAGGCACAGCCCGTGTATTCTTTTTTTGAGAGATGTTCAGCTTCACCATGGAGGAATTCTGGACAAGTCCAATTAATAACACCGATCAACTGCTGAATTTATTAATAACAGATCAGTTTAAATGTACAAGAATTGTCCTGACCATTTTATTCTGATGTGGTATTGGACTCCGTCTGTGAGTTCAATCCACCCCATTACAATGTCTTTCATATGAATCCTTTGGAGATGTGAAGCCTTTGATTCACAGTTTGCAGTACAAATACCCTGACATATCATTTATTTGCTATTAAGTATTTGATTATTATGCTTTTTAAAATTCAGTGTCTTTAAACCACGCTTGATTAAGCATTGCTTGGAGCAGTTCAGAGTATTACGCTGTCTTCCTCCTCCTCTTCTCCCTCCAGTCTCTCTCTTCCTAGAGCAAGCGTCTAGGGGCGGCCACTCAGGCTCTCTTTGCGTGCAGCATCTCGATGAGAAGGTTATTGTAGGGGACATCCCCGTTCACGTGCTTGCGGTAGAGGTACTCTTCCGCCTGCATGCTGAGTGCCCGGATTTCCGGCAGTCGAAGAAGCAGCTGTCCGAACTTCTCCGTTTGCTGGGGGTAGTTACAAACTGTGTAGTCCATCAAGGCAGTGTTCACCTGTTCCTGGACATTTTCCACCAGCTGGAAGTTCTCAAGATTCTTGACATCTGCATTTAAAAAAAAATAAAATAAAGACAAGATTTCAGTGTTTTCGTTTTTTTTTTTTTTCTTTTACTGAGTAAAGCAATGTTCAGTTAATGGTTGTCTTTTCCTCTTGAGATAAAGTGTGTGTTATATGCTGCTGAATAGTAAGGAAGCCCTGCACACCACACTTCCTGGGGAAAGGATCGCAAAAAGAGCTTTGCAAGGAGGTCTTGTTGAAATTCTGCATATACCTCAAATCAATTAGACACCAATGGGTTTTGAGCAAGGTCAACTCTTCTCATATCTTACAAAAGGAAAGGCTTGAGGATTCTGAAAGTAGAGGGATCATAAT
Source organism: Peromyscus leucopus (assembly GCF_004664715.2). Lineage (NCBI taxonomy): Eukaryota > Metazoa > Chordata > Mammalia > Rodentia > Cricetidae > Peromyscus > Peromyscus leucopus. Next base: position 52,044,779 of record NC_051076.1, on the reverse strand, counting down.
ATATTGCCAGCAAATGAGTCCCTAGAGAAAGACCTATCTTAAACCAGTATATTACACAATTCATATAATTCTGTATTAATTTTTCTGACCCAAGGTGAAATCTGTGTCCAGGGTGTGATGTAGTTAATTCTAATAAAAAGTGACAAGGTTCTTGTTTCTGTTTGACATTTTCTAAATGATTCTGAAAGCCTTTGACTTGTCTAGCCTATGCTAATGAACCATCTGGTACACTCCAGTGACTGCCAGCTGAAGGTTCGCTACTGGGAACTCTCTCAGATACATATCTCAGTGACTAATGATCGTTATCAAATGAAAGCCTTGTCCTTTAGGCAGAATACAAGCCAGGATGCTTGGTACCCTTTAACCTGAATGCAGTTTCATAAGGCCGACTCTTTTTATTCCCCTGGTCCTGGGTCACGGGCATGAAGAAGCATGGGCAATCCATCCTGCCTAACTCCGGGTGGTCATCCATTTTTAAGCTATCTGACCTAGAGGTCCTTCTACATATTGAACAGGAAAGACACGGTATCACAAAAGTCAGACTCACATACAGATACACACAGATGATAGACAAGGGAAAGATGGAATGTTGGAATTTCACTTCTGGAGTTTATTCATGTCCACTGTATAACTTTTATATGAAGTGTGTATAGAAGCTGCTGGAAAAATATACAGATGTGCATGTGTTTATATATATATCTCACAAAGAGTAAACAGACACAGCCATCCTTATCCTTTATTTTCTAATTGGGCAAAAATAAACAACATTTTGAAGTAAACCAAATACTACGAGGAAAATGAGTAAAAAAAGGTTAAATGTGATGAATGAAAGGTCACTGTTACCATAGTAACTCATGGCGAATATGTTAGGTGCGTTAAACTAGCCTGTTCTTTGCCTGTGGGCCTCTTGTCTGTCTCCACAAGGCTGCCTTGTATGTGCCTCTAAACTGTGTTCAGGAGGAGCCGAGTGCTTATATGTGACTCTGTACTAAAAGTTTCTCTCTATTACCAAGTCTCTGGCCCAGATTCAAACCAGTGAGAAATCGTCAAGAAGTAGATACAGAACTTGGAGTTGGAGACCAAATCCTAGCTCAAAGTGAGAGAGATGGGAGGCGCAAAAATACTTTTATTTACTAAGCAGGACAACCAGACAAAGGTACATGGAAGCTTTGTACCATTTGCGGCACCTGGCATTTGACACAGCAGTTTACAGCCAACCAAATACTGCCATCTTAATGCGGAATATTTGAAAAGTGGGTTTCAGTTACTTAAAAATATTTAGAAATATGGCTATGATCTAGAGTTGTGCTTGGTTCAAAATTACCAAATGTAAACGATCAGAAATACCTTCGATGTGTTCTACTTCAGCAGTAAAGAGCACGCTACATGGAGTTATGTGATTTAAAGATAACTACACTTCATTTCACGTGACAGTAAAGGATGCGCACGAGGCGGAAAAGCTAGAAATAGTTGGAGACCCGTTGGAAGGATGTAGGAATTTGAGCAGTATGAAATATAAAACAAGAGTATTTGTCTACTACTATTCTAAGCTGAGCACTGAAAAATTTCAGATTATCACTTATGGCTAACTTCTGAGAATACTGGTCCAAACTGGAACTTTCTCCGTAAAGTTCAAAACGTTTGCAGTTTTCCATATAGGAGGAGAGTACATAGGTTTCACATATTTTGGCCAAATAGACATCCCCCCTCAATTATGAGGGTTGAATTATCAGTTGACTAAATTATCTCCCCAAGCTACTTCAATGACTTTACCATTAACTGTAATAAAAATGCATGCTGTTAATTGTCCCAAAGACTTTTGGCTATGCAGGCGGCAAAGATCCAGGTACGTAAGCTGTAAGATTTTTAAAAAAGCACAGGAAAGCCAGGCACGGTGGCACACACGTGCAATCTCAGTACGGGAGCAGCAGCAGGATTGTGGATTCCACGCCAGCCTGGAGTACATAGTGAGAACCCGAGAGGAAGAAAGGAGGAAGTCGGAGGCGGTGCTGGTGCACTGGCTCCCATTTGCTGGCAAGCAGCTACTGGATTGTCGCACTCTTGCCTGCCCTGAGCATCCTCCATCTATTAACTGTCCATCTCCCTCCAGAGACTGCAAGCTGCTGGGGGTAAGGACCACACATTAGTCAAGGGATCCTCAGAAAACACACTAATTACCGTTCTTTACATTGTTGATGTACTTTCACAATATGGTTATAATCGTGAAATGATGACCTTTTTCCTGATGCTGTGAGCCAGTCTTTTCAATTAGAAACTATTCTTTTTTAAATTTACACACACACACACACACACACACACACACACACACACACACACACACGTTTTTTTTTAACTGTAACAGAGTATTTTAAAAGTCATAATGTTCACTAGTCAAATCACACTGTGGTTAAGTTTTGTGGTCCAAGTAGAAAGACTTGCTGTACATGTTTTACCAATGAAGGTTTCGATTCCCTGGTTGGTGTTGCCATGGGAATCATGTCTGCAGTCTCATGGGAACTACAATTCCTCCCTGGGGTCCCGTGTCTCTTGAATCTCTGGGCCTGACAGATTCTTGGTTTTTCCACCTGATCTAAATCGTCTATAGATAAGAGCTCATAAGGACCTAAAAGCAACAGAGGAGGTAAATGCCAAAAGATAGGCAAAAACACCTCCTCCCAGAAACCTGGAATTTTCTTTGATGTGGTTTGTGTGTATTTTTTCTTTAGGAAGGGTTCAAAAACTTGAGTGCATTCCTACATAACCACTAAATAATAATAATAATAATAATAATAATAATAATAATATTAATAATATAACCTAAACATTTAAACATAACCTCATCTCCTTTCATGAACATTTACCAATGCAATCAAGTTAAATAGGCAAGTACTGAGACATGCACTTGAGTCCCCTCAGTGAACAGCATTGTGACACCTCTGGATTTCGGCAGAGGAACCACAGCTGGAAGAAAAGAGTGACACCCGGCAAGAATTCCCACCGGCCCTGCGGCATTTTCCACCTGATCTCCAACATCTTGCATTGGGCACTCTGCACGCCTTTGGAATTTGCATCACCTCCCTTCTCATACGATTTAACAAACACTAGTTGTTAGCGCGCATTCTGTGCTGGAGACTGTATGTAAACAGGCAGAGGCATCCCCAACCTCTTCTTACAGTCTTTAAAATTTGATGACTAGCAAGAGCATTTTGCGCTCCCCTGTAAGTACCAATCGCTTATCTGTTCCACTTTATTCACTCAGGGACTAATTACCAACTTTTTCCATGAAGCACATTATGATAAGCTCACAGTGGGGTGCGCAAGTGGTCCCCCCCCCCATCCTTATTGAGAAGTAAACCCTTAGGCCTTCATGAATACATTACTGCGCCGACTCCTCTTGTCATGGGCAGGATTCAGCTCTCTCTGAAGATGAACCCTGGCCTCCCTGGTCACTGTCACAGGACAGCCAGAGACCTTACAGCTGCACACACTGTCAAAGACGGGTCTTTTGCTGAGCAAGGGGCCTGGCAGGGACCAGGACTGAGTGTCTTCTCCTGAGATACAGCCTTTTCAAACAGAACTCGGGGGAAAGACGGACTGCTTTGCCTTGAAGCTTTTGGAGGGATGGGACAGGATATAAATACATAGGTATTGTCACGTGTTTGTCGGCAGAGGGCCTTTTCCTTTGAGACAGAGAAAACTTTCTGTGAGGAAGTTCTAAAAGTAGTTTTAGGGGATAAATTTGAATACTTTGTATAAATAATTTTGTAAGAAGGTTGGAGAGGAAGGTTGTGCTTTATATGAACAAAATTCACCCAGGAAAAGAAGGGCTGGGGAGAGGAGGGGAGGGGGTCTTTTGAGCAGTTGCCTAAAATCAGACTCATCTCAGTTTCCAGTAAAGCCTGGAACTCAAGATTTCAAAGGCATCGCTAGAACCCCTCCACTGTGGTAGATGATATGCTTGGTAAGCAGGAGCTACCTTTACCAACCTGAACACACAACTCCATGCCTTCAAGCAAATTAGTAACAAGAACCATAACCCTTAGGAGGGGCTGTGCTCAGAACCACAAACACCGGCAGTTCTCAATCTGTGGGTCACTACCCCCTTCAAACACCCTTTTAACAGTGGCCGCCTAAAACCATCAGGAAACATAGATATTATATTTACTTTACAATTCATACCAGTAGCAAAATTACAGTTACTAAGTAGCAACAAAAATAATTTTAAGTTGGGGGCCGCAGCAACACGAGCCGTATTAAAGGGTTGCAGCATTAGGAAGGCTGAGGACCACTGACATACACAAAGTGCTTGCACCCTTTACATTTGTAGAAATAGAGGCCCTCACAACGGTGGGACTTTGTGGTCTACAAAGTGCTCTCTCTAGCATGCCTTACCTTTCACGAATACATGATGCACTGATTCATTCCTTCAGAAAAGCCTGCGCCAGATGTTGAAGATACAGGACTAACAGTCCCTGTGTTAAACAGCTCATTTAATGGGATACAGAGAAGCAGCGGGACTTTGGAACCTCACTGGATGGACATCTAACTCAGGGCTCAAGGCTTCTGGTGGAGATGAGAAGAAGCCTGAAGAGTTCTGAGTGCTGGGAATCAAACCCAGGTCCTCTGGAAGATTAGTCAGTGCCCTTAACCGCTGAGCCATCCCTCTAGCCCACTTGTTTTGAAAGGTTGAGTAGGGGTGAACTAAACAAGAGATGGAAAAAAAAAAAAAACGTCCTGCAGATAGTGCCTGACACACAAAACCCCAGAACAGGACAGAAGGAATCCATCCTTGGAACACCGAGGCCGCGCAATGTACAGGTGTGAGGGAGTGAATGGGTCAGGCAGGGATGGGTCAAGGGGGCTGTGTGTCAGGCAGCCTGGATTTTCTCTAACGTGCTGTACATGCTCAGGCTGCACAGGAAGAAATGCCCCCCCCCTTTGTTTTCAAAAGGGCGCTCTTCTAAAAGGATAGGAAAGCAATCGGTGCGTGCAGGAGCAATGGACAGGAGGGTGTAGGCTCACGAAAGAGCCCAGACTGGAAGCCACTGGGGGACAGAATGGCCACGGGAGTGACGCTGGACCTGAAAGGCATCACAGCTTGTGGGCCCTGGATTGAGCAGGCACCTGGAGTCCCAGTGCCTTCCAGGTTAAGGAAGTTGGCAGCCAACAGTAAGGCATGAAAAGGGAGAAGTGATGTGAGGAGTTTGGGGGGGGGGGAGGCGTGCCTAGGCTGAGTGGAAGCACATGTGACATTGGGAGATGGCCAGAAATACAGAGGCAGACTAGATCCAGCAGAGGGGTTGGGGCCGATGGTCTAGAGCTGAGTCTTGGTGCGGGGCGAAAGTGCAGGAGTCAGTGCGAAGGTTTGGAAGAGGCTGTGTGGGCTCTGCGGCAGGACCACTTAGGAAGGGTCGCTTGTAAGAAGGTAGACACGACACACACGATGAGAGTCAGACTTGGAGCTATTCAGTGGGTTTTCCAAGATGTCAGTAAGACCCAGAGAATAACAGAGAGGCTAACACTAACCAGCACTAACCAATGTGCCTAGTTATTTTCTTAAAAGTAAAACTCCTCATGAATTCTCTTAGTCTCATGGAGAACATATTCATATTCCCACTGACATGTGTGTGTACATGATGTGGAGAGGGTCACGAGCCACAGTCCATGCTCAGGTCAGAGGGTAACTTTGTGGAGTTGGTTTTCTCCTTCTGCTTTTATATGGGTCCTGTAGATAGGAATTCATATCACTAGGCGTGTATATAGACATACTTGCTAAGCCATCTTACCAGCCAACATTTTCATCTTTCAAAAGAAAAAAGCCTAAGGCTTAGTTAGTGATTCAGCCAGGAAAAGCAGACCCTTCGTTTATGAGCAGGTATGTCTTACCCCATCGCCCTTAAGTCCGTACCACAGGACTTCCCTTTGGCAGAGTCAGGACCTGAGTCTTGTGAATTTCTAATCTGCAGATGGGGACATCCTGGCTCACCAAACAAAATGCCCCTCCCAAACTATTTGCACCTATGCAGGAATGCATCAGCTCCTGCTCCTGATGATCCAGAGAGAAGTTACCATCTTAAGTGCCACAGATCATTGTGAACAGAATCAGTTGTGACCGAAGACAGTCTAGCCATTGAGGGTGCCTTCAGAGGCATCACTGAACAAGGCCTACCCAACCCTTTCTGTCCGGGCTGTGAAGGTGCTGAGAAGTTCTGTGCTCTTGACTTTTTACATGAAGGCTTCAGGAAAAATGTCTCAATGACCGAGGGAGTTTCTAAGACCATTTGATCCCACGGTCCAATTTGAGTTCAACCAAAGTTAATGACAGTGGGGGTCTAATGTAGTTCATGACCAGCCCCACTAACAAGCCACTTAACTCCTCAGAACCAGCTTTCTCATGTGCAAAACATGGGATAATTTTCCCATTTTAAAGGGTCACTAAAAAGTAAAACATGGCTTCTTGAGTAAGCATGACTCTCCTGTGCAGATGACATGGAGACTGTGTTTGCTTCCAGCAACATGTGGAAGGTGGGTATGGTCTTTCTCGGCATCAATCAACCTGGTCATTTTTCCTACGGTTGGCTTTTCACGAGCAAACAAACAAACAAAGAATCTCTGATGGCTCGTTTTCCAAAATGAACAGTCGAGTTGGTAGAAGAAGTACTCCAGGTTTCATTCCGTTCTCAAAAAGATCACAAAGGGCTGGAGAGATGGCTCAGTGGTTAAGAGCACTGGCTGCTCTTCCAGAGGTCTTGAGTTCAATTCCCAGCACCCACATGGCAGCTCACAATGGTAGCTTGGGATCTGGTGGCCCTTTTCTGGCATGCAGGTGTACACGCAGACAAAGCACCCATATTTACAAAATACAGAAATAAAGGAAAAGATCATTCAGGGGAAACACTGCCAAAGTTTAGGTTCTTCAGGCAGCCACCTTCATCTCCCTGTCCCTTTTCAGGTCTGAGCAGCACCAGTCACAAACACACATGTTGTTGTGTGTGACATGCCAGGACACAGAGCTCAAGGAGCATGGATGTATGGAGAATGTCACCTGCAGCCATGTCTTCCCCATGTCCACGTCATAGAAAACAATACACCAGGGTTGGTGGGGTGGCTCAGTGGGTAAAGGCCCATTGCACGTGGTGGTTTGCATGAGCAATGCCTCTCATAGGCTCAGGGATGTGAATACTTGGCGGCTCCCAGTTGGTACTGTTTGGGGAAGTTGAGGCGAGGTGCAGTTTTGCTGGAGGAAGTACATCACAGGGGGCGGGCTCTGAGAGTTTAGAGACTCCTTCCGTTCTAGTTCACTCTTTCCGGGTTTGGGGTTGAAATGTGATCTCTGTTTCCTGCCCCTGCTGCCCTGCTCCCTGTCATGATAAACATATCCTCCCCCATCAGCCAAAATAAACCTTTCTTCCTGTCTAGTTTGGTCACAGGGTTTTTTTTATCTCAGCAGCCAAAAGTAACTCATACACTTTTGGAAAGCCTGGCAGCCCCGGAACCAACATAAAGTGAGTGCACAAGGCTGTCGACTGATGGTAATTTTCCATGCCCTACATATACATGTCGCACATACAAACACACAACAGTAATAAAATGTAAAATAAAAGCACCCCATTCCCAAGAGTCAGCTGCGCTCCGGCCAGAAGGCGTGTTCCTGACTGCCCCTGTGCCTTCGTGTCTAGTCTTGGGACTGTCTCTGGAGACATGCACGTGTCACTAGGTTGGACCAAAGGCTCTGTATTTGTGAACACAGAGTTGAACTTGAAGGTCTCCACTGGCACCCACACCCTTAATATTCCGCTTGAAAATGAGAGTAAGACTTGAAGACACGGAATTCTAATTTTTAACAAACAAGTCTGAACAGAGATCCACATTAGGCCACAGACCATCACTTGTTTTTGAACTTAGTATCTGAATGTTACTTCAATTTTCCACAATAGTGTTTGACTAAAATTATGAATTATTTCAGACACTGTTTAATACACACACCACACACACACACTATAGTTGTGATCTGACATGATGTACTCTTCAAATATGGGAACCAAAATAATTTGCACTAAGTCACCTCCCTTTTTGAGGAATCAAGGTAGCTTTTGAGGGGATACATTTAGAGCTGGAACAAGTTTCTGAACTAGCTCACTTGTGCTACAACAGGCCAGGCTTCTCCTCTGTGAGCACCGTGTACAGAACTCTGAGTGCACTATCCCATATACTGAAGAAACCCAAGGGCTCATCTGCCTCACTCAGCCAGCTCTACACAACGCTTGCCTTGTTTTGTGTCTACACACAGCTCGCATCTGCCTCAGGCCTTTCCCACCTGTGGTCCTCTCGTCCAGATGACTCTCCCTCTCTCATGCAAGAGTCACTTCCTCAATTCATTTGCTAAGGTCATCTCCTCAAAGAAGACTTTTGGGAGCAATCTTTATAAAGCTTTGCATTCCTCTCAAAACATTCTGCCCCCTCATTTTGTCCGCTCCCCACCCCCACCCCCACCCCCACCCCCCACCCCCGTTTAAATGATAGCAAAATACATTCTACCGGACAGTTATTCACAGTGACCAAAAGTAGAAGCAATGCAAGCGTCCACCCGTGAACAGAAAACTGGAGAAACAGGAGAGGAAGGCAGGGAAAGGCAGGTTATTCAGCCTTTGTAAAGAAGTGAATTCTGAATGACTGAGTCCTGAGGGCGTTCTGCTGAAAGGGAGAAGCTGCAGACAAGAAGACAGACGACCTATATGAGGAGGCTAGGTTTGTCAACTTCAGAAAGAATGGTGGTTCGGAATCATTGTTTAATGGACATAGAATTTTAGTGTTGCAAGATGAAAAGAGAGTTGTGTGGACTGGCTGTATAGCAACTCCCTTACCACCATGGAACTTCTCTTTAATAATAGTTGAAAATGAAGCTGGGTGCAGTGGTCCATACCTGTAAGCCAGCACTTGAAAGTCTGAGGCAGGAAAAGCATGAGATTGAGGCCAGTCTAGTCCACACAGTGAGACCTGTCTCCAAACAACTAACAAAAGGAGTGGGCTAAATTGAAATTTTATATCCACATTCTATATCACACATGGATATTTATAGCAGCTTGACTCATGATTGTCTGAAGCAATCAAGATGTCTGTTACTAGGTGATTGAACTAATTGTGGGAGTCTGCTGAGAGACTAGCTCCACCTTGCTCCTACTTTTTGAAGAGTTCTTGGGAGGAGGAAAGAGGAATGAGGAGATATTAGATAGAAAGATAGACCTAGACGACGAGGAGAAAGACAGAGAGACGCAGGATAGCTTCGGGAGGGCCTGGGTCAATACCCAACATCCCAGAGGTTTATTCAAAAGGACTTTTTATAATATGCCAAGGTGAGAGGCAATAGACCTCCCCTTGCAAGATCAAAGCACACCATATAGCCAAGTGTAGACCCTTCCAAATACCCGATAAACATGCCTGTGGCCAAATCATCTCCTTATGTAGCCCTACAGGATAAAGCAAGCTTTTAGATTATCTGACCCTCTGTGGGTTCCCATAACAAATAACTCAGACAATGAGAGATCTAATGCCAAAAACAGATGAGCCATGGAGTCCCCAAAAAGATGCAGGTGATCTCAACTCTAATTTTTAATGAAAGGAGCCAATTTGAAGATATAAAATACTCTATGACATTGAATATGACTTTTTGTGAAGAGCCAAGTCGGGGAGATGATGTAAGATTGGTGGTTGCCAGGGTGAGGAGGAGACAGGAATGCGCAGGGGGTACACAAAGGGTTCCCAGGGCTGTGGAAAGATGCTGCAGGACACATAATGGGAATTTGTATTGCTGTATTTTGATGTAAACTCACAGACTGTTCTCCACTAGGAGTGAACTCAATGGGAGTTGAGCTTGGGTGGCAACTCATGCCAATAAAGTTCCATCAGCTAACAAATGCATACTCCTGTGGGGCATGCTGCTGACTGGGAGACCAGGGCTGGGAAAACAAGAAAACTGTACTTGTTTCAATTTTGCTATGAACCCAAAACTGTTCAAAAGAAATTAGATCCAGTGCATATAGCTTTCTATAATCTAATACTCACAGTCTACTGCTTATGTGAGATGTAGCCCGTGGGTCATCTCTGTGTTCTTCCCATTAACTTTACTGAGGTCCAGAGGTGACTACTGCCCAGAATCTGATACTTGGATCATTTTAAGCTGTGTTCATACACTACTGTTGCATTTTGACAGGCTTATGTTACATGTGTATTTTTCTAGGTTTTTTTTGTTAGTTTGGATAAAGTCTTTTTGGTAATTTTTAAAACTTAGTATCTAAAGTAAAGCGTATTTTTTTTTCTTTAGTTTTTTAAAGTTGCCTTTCTTATCTTCTAGAAAGGCAACCCTAAGGGAGGAGTCATGGTCTCTGCAGTTGGATCCGCACGCAGCCCCTGGCAGATGAACAAATCTAACAGTCTCTTCCACATTCCAGACTAGCATCGCTTTCTCTTCTTTCACTCTTTTCTTTCCTTTTTTTTGGGGGGGGGGCATTTCTCAAGACAGAGTTTCTCTATGTAGCCTTGGAGCCTCTCCTGGAACTTGCTTTGTAGACCAGGCTGACCTCGAACTCACAGAGATCCACCTGACTCTGCCTCCCGAGTGCTGGGACTAAAGGCGTGCGCCACCAGCACCCAACTCTCTTCTTTTTTTTCAAAGCTTGCCAGGCTGCCATTCTTCCACACTGAATTCACACTAGCCTTTTGTTTTTCATAGAATTATTTCCTAAACAGCAAGCAACACACACCCTAATCCCATTATGTATTGTGCTGTCGGGGAAACAGAGTCAGCGGGAGTCTTGCCAGCTGTTTGGTATATTGTGCCTGCCTTTCTGAAATCCTTCGCACTCTCTTTCATGTAAGGACACCGTGCTCGGCATCTTCACCAGCTCTGTCAAGTTATGCCCATGCTGGAGGCGGCCACATCAACTCGGCTTTAGGCATACTTATGCCCTCTCTACCCAGATGGCCAGGGAGCTCTTGAAGTTCCCAATGTTTACAACTCAGCTCAATCTCCAGTGCTCTAAACCTGAACTTCTCCTGTCCTTCCTGGACCAGAATCCATCCAATTACAGATGTGTCTGGCTAGACCTCGAGTCTCAGAGGGAGACGCCGTCACTGCTCCTCTCTGCCAGCCCACACACCACCAGGTCCTGCTGCATCTGCTTCCTAATTACGTCTCGAGTCTCCCCTTTCCTCCCTGTCACCACCATAACTTGCCTTTATTGCTTCAGCTACCTCTTTAACTGTTCTCAATTCTCCCAGTGCCGCCTGCCTCCAATCCATTTTCTTCAGGGCAGTCAGAAGGATAGCCTTAAGTGGGGATCTGATTGTGTGCCTGAAATTCTCCAACGGCCTGCTCCTGCCCTTGGGCTAAAGATTAAAGGCATTCATCTAGCGTTTACCTCTGCAGTCTGATTTCACCCACTGTTTTCAGATGGGCCTGAGCCTGGACCCGTGCTGGCCCCTCTAACTACGATTTCCCTTCCTTCATTCCTTCACCTTCATCCTGCTAACTGGTCTTGATCCTCAGACTCAGGGCAGACACCACTGCCAGTGAATGACTCAGTGACACGTTCCATTTCCCCATCAGGGCACTGAGTGTTCCATGGCCACTTGTCTGTTCACTGCAAGACAGCAACGTGCCCAGCTCTAGCCTAGGATGATGTCTTGGTCTTTGTCAAATTAAACAATGTGTCTGCATATTTATTTCAGACACATGGCTCTTGCTTGTGTCAAGATCTTCTAAATACTCTGGGAATATCTTTCTCATTAAGCTTATTTCTTTTCTTATTTTCTCCCTCTTCTTTTTTCCTTTTTGACCCATTAGCCCTTGGCTCATCCTTGTCTCTGCTGCTAGGCATATTCTCTTGGAAAGAAGCCGCCTGCAGCCTGCCTCGTGTTTCTTAGTTCACACGCAGCACACACAGGCATACCCTCCGACACCCAGTGCCTGTGTTACTGAACTTAACAATTTCTATTGAGCTCCAAGGAACATGATGTACAGAGAAACTAATACGATGGGAATTTACTGAGCCTTTTTAAAAATGAGACAGCATTTTCACGACTAAGTTTACTGCCTTGTCAAACTCAAAACTAATTTCAGGTATAGTAGAGCACATCTCCTATCATTTATCTAGAAACAGTACAACTTGATTGAAAATGGTAGCAATTGAGTTCCATGAACGGTGCACAAGCATCTGTGTGAAGCTGTAAAGAGGTGATGTGTTTGGTGTCATGTTAGTTAGGGACATCGGATCAGGTGACACAGAACACTTATTTCTTCCCTTTTGTGCATTTTTAGAAATATGAGCTAGGGTCCTATCATGCAGCCCACACTAACCTAGAGTTCATGATCCTCAGTCTCGGCCTCTACAGGATGTGCCATTATACCTAGCAACATTTTAACATCTCTGTATTGATTTGCGATTTCATTTCCAAAATCCTTAGGGACAACTCCGAAGAACAAAGTGGTGTATGGCACCGAGGTTTCAAAGGCCAGCAAAGAGATCACATGGTATACAGTCAGGCGACAGTAACAAGTACCTCTACATTCATGAAGAGTGAGACAGAATGGGGACTGCATGGAAACTGACTGAGTATCTGGAAGCAAGAGACAGAATTTGAGTTGGCTGTTTGAAACCTGGAGCTTCTGCAGGGACGCTTGGCTCAGGCTGGGAGGAAGGGACTGGACCTGCCTGGACTGAGTCTACCAGGTTGATAGCAGTCCTGGGGGAGGATTTGCCCTGGAGGAGGTGGGAACGGGGTGGGGGTGGGGGGGGTGGGCTGGGGGTAAGGGGAGGGGGGGAGGAGGGAAAATAGGGGAACCCATGGCTGATATGTAGAACTGAATGGTATTGTAAAATAAAATAAATAAAATTTAAAAAAAGACAGAATTTAAAGAGGCATGCTACTTAATATTTCCTTGGTGCCCTTAAACTTCAAATAAAACGGTATGTGCATCAGACTTAAAGACAAGGTCTAAAGTCTGATAAAATAGGTGGGGGCCGCATTTCACATGTGAGCATCAGCACTGCAGCCGCCTTGGCTGGTCTTGGGAGTCACAATCCCTGTGTCTTTTCGTAGAGAACATCTGTCCCCCACAGAGTAGGAGAGAGCCACGTACATACCCCAGCCACACCTCCATTCTTATAGTGATATCCTGAAACAGTTGTGAGCCACATTTGCATCTGATTTCCACTCAGGAACTTTGGTGGTTTTTTGCAAAGTTTTCTTATTTTCTCAGAATAAGATATGAGGTTCAGTTTGTTCAGGTGGCAAGTCAGGACTATGAATAAACCAACGCTATCATATGAAAGGGAATTAAACAGGCAGATCCAAGTGGGGATATATTAAGCCAAATTTAAGCTCCAGTTGTGGAGTTTAGCCTCTACTAGATGTCTGGTTTGCCTCGGGATAAATTCAGCTTTCCAGCTAATCGAATGAGGAAAACCGCCTCAGGTATGATAAAATTTACAAGAGAGTGCAGTTGAACAGTTCTTGTTAAAAATATTAGCTTAAAGGCATTCTTATCGTCTTCGGGATGAAGACCGTAGTTGCATTTAATTATCTGACTTCAAACTTTTATGAACTTGGATCAAATATTAGCTCAGCCAATTAAAATATTATTTTGGGTACGTATGCCTATCAGGCCCAATTCCGGTTCACCTTGCTTAGTTTTGGTAGTACTTTGCAAGCAATATCAAGTTACAGAGAGATTATGTCTAAGAAGGGAAAAAAAGGTAACATTGAGCTTATAAGAGGCACCAGGCATGTTAGATGTATTCAAGGCACTACATTGAGAATAAAGAGTTGATTTGAACATTTCTCTATTTTGTAACAAGTCTAGAAGACAAAAGATGGAGCCTTCTAGATACTTCTACCCACACAATCAATACTCCTTCATAATTCAGCGTTTTACAGAAATCCCTTCATCCTTTGAAATACTGGTCCAGCCACAAGATACCCTACAATTTAGATTGCCAGGAGCTGCTTTCTGTTTCTGGGCTCTGCTACCCACGCACACAGGCTGCTCAGAGCCTGTTCTTTTTGCATCCTGCAGCCAGCTGCTCTCAGGGGAGCAAAGGAGGCCATTTCAGACAGAAAATGGGTATGGATGGATGGAAAGGGAGGAAGAAGCACAGGAAAAGGAGTTATTCCATGAGACCAAAGAACACCAGAATACTTGTTTTAAAAGTCTTTTCAAAATGGCAATAATGAATCATGAAGGCATTCAACATTATACAAAATAATGGAGTTGTGTGCCACTCATATTACCTGGGCCTCACTGTCAGGTGTCGCCTGTGCACAAAGGTCAAACAGAAACTTTCTGCTCAGGACAGTGAAGACACCAGAAGACAGATGCAGCCTCCACAGAACCCAGTAACAGAACCCATGGTGATACAGTCCTGCAACAACATCTTTGGAATGGTCTGTCTTCCAAGGTTCCATGCAGGGTATGGCTGGCTCTGACTGCGGGAGAGCCACTGCGTCTGGTTCCTTTCATTTCAAAAAACAAGGCTGAGTGGGCTGGTGCTCGCCCTTAGTCCCAGCCCTGAGCTAGAGGAAAGTGGATCTCTTGAGTTCTAGGCCAGCCTGGTCTACAGAGCGAGATCCAGGACAATCAGGGCTGTTATACAGAGAAACTCTGTCTGAAAACAAAACAAAACGACAAACAACAACAACAAAACACAAACAAACAAAAAAACAAGGCGGAGTGAGTGTGGTGGAACCCAGCACTTGGGAACTGAGTTCAAGGCCAGCCTGGTCTACATAGTGAATTGTAATTCAGCCAGAATCACATGGTAAGAGCCTGTCTCAAAACAAAAACAAACTCCCCTAAAACAAAACAAAAGGTCATGTTAGAAGAAAAGAAGAAAGTTCGTCTTCAAACAGCAGGATGTTCTATGGAGTGTGGTGATCGGTCACCAGTTAAGACCGAGCAATCTGAACCCCACTACTGTAGACGTTAGATTTCAGTTTTATTTTTGTTGTGAAGTTTAAAGTACCTTTCTATTTTGGGTTCTGAAGATCCTACTTAGGAGAAATAAATTCAGCCTTAAACAAACAGCAGAATCTGAAACATGAGGAAATTAAGAATGTCATTGTGTCTGCTTTTGCATCAGTATTTTATAAAATATTGGCTTTCTGTAAATTAAAATTTGCTTTTTTAAAATTATTGCCAGAGCATTTCCATCTCTTACATATCACTTTTTGAATATTTTACATATCACTTTTTGAATACAACCCTGTCTTACTGTTTCTCAGAGGCACACAATGAATAAATGAAGATATCAGGAGGATACTTGGGTATTTTAATGTCGTACCTGACCCACACTACTCCCTTTAAAAATTTTTTTGTTAAAGGTTTATTTCTTTTTGCTTTATGTGTATGGATGTTTGGCCTGTGTGCATGTCATGTACTTTCAGTGCTCAGAGAGGCCAGAAGAGGGTATTGGTAACCTGAAACTGGAATTAGTGGTTCTAAGTGGCCATTTGGGTGCTGGTAACCAAACCCTGGTCCTCTTAGAAGAGCAGCCAGTGCTCTTAACAGCCATATCTCCAGTCCCTCTACCCTTTTAAGTATACTGCCAAAATTGCTTCACATTTACATGATGCTAGTACCCATTACTTGGAGAAAGCACTGGCTGAGGTTACTGAAATGGCATTTCTTTAATACGTGTACATTTAGCTATCGGCGACCATGCTGGAAAGTTCTGCCTGAGTGGGACTTTTACTTGGGATGCCCTGTTCCCATTTCTTCTGAAGAGTACGACCTGACTATCCACACCACTCTGTAAGTGGAGGCCCGTGAGAACTGTTATTACACACTCAGCCCTAAGCACCCCAGGTTTCGTTAAGACTGTGAAGCTAAAATAAAGCCGCTTTTAAGAGTTAGACACACGCGTTGCCCGTTATCACATCTATTTCCCTTAGCTTATTGAAATTCTGCTCAGTGAGACAGAGGTTGAAAAGAAGGCAAAAATTATTCAGAAAACCAATACTTAGCTTGAATTATTTGGCTTGAAAAACTAAAAGAGGGGGGTCTTCCGGGTGGGGTGCTAAAAGAACAACTGGTTATCTAACAAGATCGTTAGCGCCAAATACTCATCTAGGTTTTGGACATAACTTAAATTAATAATTCATTCGATTGCTCATGGATTTGTATTTCTCTGCGAAAGACAGAAAATCTATATCACCAATCTGTTTCGTATTTGTGTAATCATGTGGCAGAGATCTAACAAGGAGATTAGCCTGAGACCTCCAGCTCGGGGGCTCGGCTTCTGCTCAGGGAGTTATCCTCGCCTATGATTTTAAAAGCATAACTGCAGATTTTGCTAAGATGGTGATCATAATGTATTTTATAGATGAATATATGAATATCTGACGATGCTGGTTTAAGAAACTGCCTCTCCACCTCTGTTTCCTCATCTTCAAGATGAATTAGAAAACAAGACAATAATGTCTACGAGCTAGGACAGCACCTAGCTCGAAAGAACAGCATTAGTCATTTTCTCTCCCCGAAGTGTTGATTGTAATGGAACAACGGTCCCAGTCCTTCCTAGGAAAGCTCGTATAAAACTTCTCATCAGCCCACCATCTTCCCGAAACCAGCCTCAAGGGAAGAGGGGCTCTTCTGACCTTTCCACTGGCCTTCCCTGAGGGAGGGCACAGGTCCCGAGAAGCTCACTCAGCTTAGGCTGCCACTGTGGAACCATGACGGCCTCATGGGCTAAGACAAACCAAATATTCTTCCCATGAGCCTCCTGGGGAATCATCAGTTATACCCATGCCAGAGTCAAGGGCAGCCTCCACCAACTCAATTTTCCAGCTGTAAGACGAGCCAAGCTCTCTTCTTCAATGCAGAAGATTTGAACGGCTATGTAAAATGTGATGTTGGGGTTATCTGTGGATTGAAGACTAATGGAAAATTGGAGAATGCTTTGTAGGGTCCAAGACAGTGAAATGTAACACAAGGGGCAAGCTGTAGGCCACCCTGGCTATGGTCAAAGGCAGGCAGGGCTGACTGCGGAAAGATTTGCTTCTCTGCAGTGCAACTTCAAGAGAAAACCGAGAGGCGACTCTTCTTTGGCTGTGAAGGAAGGATCTGTTTACTTTTCTTCAAACTGCTTTAACACCAATTCCTGACCATCTAACTCATAGAAAACCAAGAACACAATCTACCCCAGGCCAAACCAGAGCGCAACGCCCCGGTAGGAAGAGTGTGAGCATTCGGAGGACATACATATCGTCTAGCAGTGGTGTTTAAACATTTTTAGTTTAAGTGATGAAAGTTTTGTGCTTAGGATTCATGCTGTATTAACTAGTACTAACTGAGCAAAGAGTATTTAAGTACTAGTATTATCTGATTCAATGCTTAAGACTGACAATATTATTCCCTCTTCTAACATTGGTTAATGATGAAGCTCCACCCTCTACGCTCCTATGTCTGCCTGGCCTTTTGTTATCTAGAGAGCTTTTGATGGGCATGGAGATGAAAATCCTGCTACATCTTGGTCCCAGAACTGGATCCATAGCTGTTCTGGAGGCCCCATCTACAACCCTCTGTGGGTGGGGGTGCCTTGGAGGCCAGAAGTTGGGTGTCAGATTCCCTGGAGTTGAAGTTGTAAACAGTAGTGAGCTGCTGTGATGTGCAGACATCTTCAGGAGTCAGCAAAATGAAGCCGCTTTAACACCTCTGAAGGAGGCAGAAAAGCCCACACTGAACGTCGTGCTATAAATGCAACTGCTTCATAATCATCTGCCTCTTCTGGTCACCAACAAAAATTCTCAAATGTTTAGTGGAAACTTCCAGAAGGCCCCTATTGATGAGATTATCTACCTTCAGGTAGGGGGTACCTGGGAGATACTGGTGGAGAGAAACCTTGCTCTTTGTTCAGTGGGGATGAGTGAGGATTGCTGAACCAATCCAGCTACAGGTTACTTCTCAGGCTGCATGCAAGCCTTTGCCTGTGGAAGGGGTAGACAGTCAGGAGAGGGTGCGTGGCGCACAGTCCTGTCCGTTGCCCAAGTGTGTCCTGGGGGAGTGCAGTTACCAGTGAGTGGGAAGTCCAATACAGGAAATGACACCAGCTGTAGGACAGGTCACAGACACGGCCACAGAAGCACACGGAATGGTGTATACACAAGCACACCACCAGGACACCAGGGATGAGGCTGAAGGGTCTCTGCACTGAGCATCTGGAAGACACTTCTGGAAATAAAGGCTCAAAAGGGAAAGGTACATTTGTGGGACAGGAAAAGACCTGAAGTCGCTTCTTAGATAATTTACTAAAACACCACACTAATTTAAGAGTTCGGCTACATCACAAAATAACATTTATGTGAATGCATAATAACATAATTATAACATAAATGTTAAGATAGGCCTCTTTCGTTTTTTTTCTTAATTGGGAAGAAAATTCAAATATTATGTGACTAGTGAAAGGAGCTATAATGTGGTGGAGTGGGGGGGGATGATGGAGGGATGGGAGGAAGGAGGAGAGAAGAGGAGATCTGTGATTGGTATGTAAAATGAATAAACAATGTAATGAAAAGAAACAACAAATACATACAGGGGTTTGCTTTAGAGTGGCAAAAAAAAAAAAAAGAAAAGAAAAGAAAAGAAAGAAAACAGGAGGAGGAGGAGGAGCTATAACCACAGCTGCCTTTGCTTCATACATGTTTGGTTGTCTACAAACCTACTTTTCCTTCCTTCCTTCTCTATAAATCCACTCATTCATTATTACCTGATTCTTTTTTTTTTTTTTTTTGCAAGACTGGGTTTCTCTGTAACAGCTCTGGCTGTCCTAGAACTCACTCTGTAGACTAGGCTGGCCTTGAACTCACAGAGATCCACCTGCCTTTGCCTCTTGAGTCCTGGAATTAAAGGCATGCGCCACCATGGCCCAGCTATTGCCTAATTCTTAATATACTCACAATATCTGCTTAAGATATTCTTCAACAATATCTATCTTTAAAGCCTGCTAAGTAGCTACTTCCTATATGTGTACACACACACGCACACGCACCCACACCACGCACACGCACGCACGAACCTCTGGCAGGGAGCCAGGTAGGTGAGTGGGTGGCGTATCTGCTGTCACTCTGGATTTCCCCACTGCTGTGGCCCCACAGAGCTCGGAACAGCCAGCTTGGAAAGTCCCTGCTGTCTATAACATCCTGCTCCTTTCCTGCTGGAGTCTGCACCCTGACCTCCCCTCCGGCACGAGCCGGGTTAAGCCAGAGCAAACACTCCTTTGGGTGGCTGTGGAGAATGCCATGGAAGGATCTCTTCCTCTATCCCAGCTGGGGACTGAGCCCAGAGTCTTTGGCTGAGCTATATCCTCAGTCTTAGGATTCCCTTTCCACTGTGCGAGCATTTGGAAAGACCGTTCTTTTACAAAGCTAAGTACTAGCTAGAGGAGGGATCAGCTGCAATCACAGAGATCCTGTAATCATCCGCACGATGTTTACACATATCTCCAATTAGAGTTAGAATGACCATATAGAAAGTAGTGTGTGTATGGAGGGGGGTGTTGCTGGAGATGGCTCTGTGGTTAACTCTTCCCGTGTTCCCAGCACCCACACCGAGTGGCTCACTGCTGTCTCTAACTCCAACTCCAGGGAATCTGATACCCTCTTCAGGCCTCCACAGGAAATCTAAGCATGTGACATGCATACATAGAGACACAAAAACATAAATAAATTATACTTTTTTTTTAAACTACTAGACTAATGGTAGGTAGATCAGGTAAAGTAGCATACTCCTGTAGTCCTTAAGGGGGAAAACAGGAGAGCGTGTGTGGTGTGTACATCTGAGTATACACTCATAGAAGATATAAATGGATGGTCAGGTGCTTGCCTAATTTTATGAGGATATAGGTTCCAAGTCCAGCACTGGAAAGGGGAAGGACAATTTAATCTTGATGCCACTATTGCCTAACTAATTTGGGCAATGAAAAGCTTGTCCCCATAAAGGGGTACAAAAGAAGGTTGGGGAGCCTGTTGCTGGCTTCCCGGGATCCTCAGCTGTAACCAGCATGGGCTAACTACAAGGAATCCTTGCAGGATCCTGCAGAATATCCAGCACTTGGTGCAGAGCTTCCAGAAGAAAAGCATTTTATTGCACTGTTAGAATGTCAAAGGCAGATGCAAAAGCTGCCTGGTCTTTTAGTCGTTTTACAACTAAATGAAAATTTTTGTTGTACCAACAACAAACACCCTGTCCCCTCACCCCATGCACACACAAACGCAGGCATGCACATGTGAAAAGAAAAAAAAAAAACCCACCAAAAACCAAAACCAGGAGTTGGAAAGCCTCTGGAAGAAAACAGGCTGAGAAGGCCATTGCTGACACATGCCTCTCACTCCCCCAAGACAAAACAGACTACAAGAAATCAAACTGTTTGTTTAGATGCATCAACATTTCCAAACGGTCTTTTGGGGGAGAGATTGATTGATTTAGTCCTCAGGGTTTTTGTTTGTGTGTTAGGGTGTTTGTTTGATTTGAAGTTGCTGAGAGCTTTCCAAAAGTATTTTATAGTTTAAGATTCTTACATGAGAACACAAAAATGACCAAGGCATGGATTTCTGCCTTCTCTCTAAATGTCTAACTTCTCAAGCTGAAAATAAACTGGGGTTAGAGTTGGTTGTGAGCCTAGCCTTTAACGGCTGAGCCATCTCTCCAGCCCATGGGGCTAGAGGTGGATGGTCATCATGGCAGATGGAAATGACTTATGTGGACTGTTACATGAAGTGATGGGTGAATTCCGAAAACCTACAGGCTTGGCTGCATCATCACATGTTCTGAGGCAGGGAATTCACTGGGCTTTATGATTTCACATGGATCAGAATGAGGACCGCTTTGAACTATTTTGTCAATTTTCTCTGTGTGTTGCTCAAATTAAACCTGAAGTGCTGGAGAAATCTGGGGGTTTTGGTAGCTCCCGGAATACCGGTACATGCATTTTATTCTCCAGTCATCTTGATTTACATGTATTATCTGGTAGCTATATATGATCCCAAACACAATAAGCCTATTTGTTGCTTTTAAACTCCATCCCTTTTCTATTTTCAACATGCACTCTGAAAGAGAATGAAACCGGTTAAGACCCAGGCAATATCAGCCTCAGTGGTTCCGAGACTCATCGCTTGCCCGGGTGTGGAGCATGTTAATAGCACACCCTGACTATCCTAGTGCTTATTCCTGCAGCCTGGATGACCTCAAGAAATTACAGAACACATGGCAACTGACCTCTACGCTCATTTTGGAATGGGTGTTTTCCTCTGATGAAAGGATAAAACCCCTATCCATACCCTCTGCAGAATTCTATGCTTCCATTTAGAAGACAATCATATGTATAATATAGTATACATGACATGTATTATATATTTGTGACAACCATATTTATAAAATGCTTGTAATTCTCTAAGTTGATTTTTCTCGTTCAGTCTGGGAAAAAAAAAATAGTAGCGTACAACCCTCTTCCATGGGCGAGTATCTAACCAAGTATGCTCTTGAAGCGTGCGGCTCTTGACTTGATGTACACAGTAATGAAAGCTTGCTATTGATTTTTCTGTAGCTGCTTGTAACTATTATAGTTGATACATCAATAGAAAAGGAAAGCACAATGTTTCACGGGAGGCAGAAAATCACAGAATACACGGTGCTCTGACAGTAAATCATGGCATAATCCTAAGAATTGATAGATGGTTCCTGCTAACTTGAAACCCAGGGCTTTCTCTGAAAAGACGGTCCTATTATCGCCCCATACTTCCTACCAGACTGACTGCCCAGAATGGCGCGAAAGGACGCCAGACAATGTTTTATCTACCGCAGCCTTTTTCTTTTCCTGAGGGAGAGTGGGGTGGGCTGAGTGGGAACCCACCTGCTGGTGAGCAATCATGGGGCCATTTTCCTCTCTCAATTCCTAGAACTGAGATGCTGTCGACTAATTCCTCCAAGAAAGCTCCGAGGTTAATTTCTGAGAATAGCCAACAATAGAGGACAGGCAAGAAAACAAACAGAGATTCGGTTCATCCCTAATTCTTGAGGGAGGTGGATAAAACAGAACCCAGAACAGAAAGGTCGTGCACTCCCAGCTTGGGCCGTCAAAATGATGCATCCAGTACTACATTGCTTGGGCAACGCTTGGGATGCGAAGAAGGCCTGTATTCTCTGACCCAGTCTTTTAATAGCTAAGGCCCCCAAACTGGTGTGGTAGCTTGTGATCCTCTCTCTCCTACCTCTCACCCAGCTCTACACCAGACTTTTTTTTTTTTTTTTTAAATGCACAGGCTTAATGTTAAAATGTCGAGACCTACGTGGTAGCGTTAGTGGTTAAGCCATCTCCCGAGCATCCTGTAACCAGTCCATTAATTACTGGAGCTCCGAGCATTGCTGGAAGCTCCCCACCCCATCACATGGATTAATTATTTAACAAGGAGTCATATTTTTAAGTGGTGCTGATGAGCATCCAAGTAGTTTGACTGGGATAGCATGGAGCATTAAATATGGATGATACTCAGTGGACTCTAAGACTTGTTTGTCTCCAAACCGGGTTGATGCCATAAAACAAAATGGGGATGGTCTCTCCATTCACTGCTTGTGCGGACAGGACGACTGTTAGTTTCCTCTACGAGGCATCCACCAAGGGAGGCACGAGAGGGTCTGGTCTCGTCCCTTTCAACTTGGCTTTGGTTGTTTTCCATCACGAGTCTCAAGATTGAACTGAAACGGAGGAGGAGCAGCGTGGTGGTGGTGGTGGGGAGAGAGGAGGATAGGAAGGGAGAAGAGGGGATGATAGCACACCTCTCAAACTGCCTGTTATGGCTTCTACTCCAACCACTGTTCACTGATCCACCTACCCACCCACTCACCCATCTACAGGCTGGGTGAACTCCTCCTATGTGCTCAGTCTGGGCATTATAGACTTCGCACAAGTGACAGAAAACATTCACACAGTAACTCTGATACAGTACTCGCTGCATGGTGCCAAATGGGGGAGGGGGAGGGGGGAGGACCAAGGTGAGTCAAGTAGATACCTGTGAAGAATCAACAGGTAGGCCCTAAGCGATGGCCAGGAGCTCACAATACAGGCTCAGGCGTCACAGGCCGGGGCATCAGCACCCCAAGCTGCATGGTCAGTGCTGGGCTAAGACGCTCAGGGCAGCTCTGGCAAGGAGGAGCTCTGGGATGGATGCTCCTGGCAGTGACCTGAGTGATTATGCTATGGCCTGGCCGAGAGCAGCTGCCAGGGCGCGGCACTCAGGGGCCTCCCCGCTCCCGCCTCTGCTGTACTTGGATGTGTGTGTTGAGGGTGACCAGACAGATGTGGCGACAGCTGTTGGGTGCTTTCAAGTTGCCTCGAGTCAGTGGCTGATGGATACACTTAATATCCATGATAAGCATGATAAAAAGAGGCTCTTTTATATATTTTTATATTACATATTTATATACTAATAATTATCTATAATATAAGTGAAAGAGCCATGCCACAGTCAGAGGGCCCCAGGAACCAATTCCGAGGTCACAGCTCACTGATCTTTGGGGCAGCAGTGGATGGAGCTGGGGAAGAACCCCCTAGCGGCCCATCTATGGCTGCACCTCACCTTGTTCCTCCGTAAACCCTCGTGATAAGGGCTGGAAACACACAGTCCTAAGAAGTGCAGCTAGGGAAAGATGAAGAAGGAGAGGACAGAAAATGACCCTGTCACTATATCCCCGAGATCAATTTTCACTTCTGTTTTGTAAATTACTCCCTGAGCCAATGAAATATACAAAGAGAAAGTCATCCACGAGGAAAAAAACCTTCATAAACTAGAAGAAGTTTATCACAGAGCAGCAGGCTCCAATGCTGCTCTTTCTGCTCGGAGTGCTCACTTAGGGGAATCTTTAGAAAGCAATGATGGCTTTCCTGGCTGCAGGGGGTGGGGGGGGGAGACAGGGATGGAATGCTTACCTGGCATGCACAAGGCCCTGGGCTGGATGCTGGATTCTGTGTGTGTGTGTGTGTGTGTGTGTGCGCGCGCGCGCGCGCATTTAAGACTGTAAGAATCCTGGATGATATTTAGAAAATTTGCTAGTAATCTGGTATCTTGTATGTGGTGGTTTTTCATATTTAGCAGTCATTTTATTTATTTTACATTTTACTTAACTTTGTGTATATATATATATATATATATATACACACATGTATGTATGATGTATGTGGTGTGTGCTTGCCGTGCGGAGGTCAGAGGACAATTTATACGAGTTGGTCCTCTCCATCATGTGTGTCCCGGGATTTGAACTCACATCCTCAGGCTTGGCAGCAAGCATTCTTACCAGCTGAGCCAGCTGGTCACCAATCAATTTTTATAAGTGAACATTTTGAAGAATAAAGTTGCATTTGGAAATGAAGCTCTGGGAATAATTTACATACTGTAGTTTATTTAGTATAATTATCCCATAAATGTATCTCTTTTGAAGGTTAAGACTCTCTTGTGCCTAAATGTTTGAGCAGAGAAGACATCTGTGTGGCCATCTGTGACGGGCAGTCCTTCCAGTTCCCTTTGCTATGTGGGCCATCAAAACACTTAGAAAGCTACACACAAGGTCTTATACCGACAGGTGCCCTACTTTCCAGAAGGGTCTTCAGATTCCCGTTTTCTGTGGACTCTTTTTTTTATGTGTGAGAGGACACTACCTTAACACATTTGTGTAGTCTAGTATACTTCTTATGCAGGAGAAAATGGACCACCAGCCTCAGTCTCCCCAGAGAAGCTATTGAAAATATGGACATTATTACCCCAAACATTCTGGTTTAATTCTGGGAATTATTAACAGAACCTTTCACCCTTAATTGACTCCTGAGAGCAACAACATTTAGGAGTAACTGTTCAGACACTGGATGGTGGAGAGTTCTTGATAGGTCATAAAAATTCAGATTCCTGGGCCCAACCCATTGACATTCCCATTTAGTAGTCCCAGGAATTGAGGCTTCTCGTCAAGACTGGACAAAGCCAACACGGGCAGGTCCTTGGACAATGGTCTGAGGGACTACTGGGACTATGGTTGTAGTTGCAGCAACATGAATTTCACAAGTCATGGGGGCATGAAAGGCAAGATATTTCTAGAAGGCCGAACCAAAAGCAACTCCAAGGTTTAGAGACTTGGCAGAAACTCCTCCGATTGTCAGGTTTGCTAGGGGCAGAGCCTGAGAAGAGAGAGGGCAGTGACTTTGGAAAGGCAAACGGGAGTCCATTTCACAGGTCAAACAGGAAGATGGTTTGCCAAAGCGCAGACCAAAATTTCTCTGTAGGAACTGTATGATGCACACAGAAATAAATAAGCGTGTGGAAAACTGGTGAAACACACAAACGTGGTAACTGTACACACTCACTGGACTGAACCAATACTACTTTTCTGATTTATATCACAGAATAAGGCATTTTGCTAGGGAAAATGGAACAAAGTATGTCGGACCCCCTGGGTGAGTGTTTTCTCCTGGACTTCTATCGAATCTGTAATGATTTCGAAATGAAAAGTTGAAAAGAGACTAAATGAAGTGCAACCACATAGTGCTTCCCAGGAAGCCACACGTCACAGAAGCACAGGAAATCCTACCACACCAACTAAGCAGTACAAACTAAATAGACAGGGAAACAGCAATGGTGATTTTAAAGAGATGATACAACTTTCTTCAGGTCAGACAAAGTAGATTGTAAGAGGAGAGGACTAAAAGGAAAATAAGAAGAATTTGGGATGGGGAACATGGTGAGGCAGAGCTGACAGGAGTTGGAGGTGACCGGGGATGGGGGAGATGATAAAAACATTGTATTCATGTATGAAATCTCGAAATAAAAAAATTTTATGTAGGGCTGGAGAGATGGCTCAGCCATCATATAAGGATGTGAGTTCAGTTCCCAGCACACACATCTGGTGACTTTTAAGTGCCTATAAACCCAGCTGCAGGGGATCTGATGCCTGTGTCTTTCCCATGCACCTGCACTCATATGCACCCCCCCATATTAAAAAAAAACTTACATAAAGCTGTCCTTTTATATAACAGTAAGAGTTTACCAAGAAAATGCATCAAAATGACAGAATGATCAAAGTGAATAAAGCTTGACACTTGACAAATATACTGTATTACATAAGCCAAACTTCCATAAATTAACTAAATACCACATTACAAAGGAAGCCTCCACGACGTGTAGCTCAAAAGTTTACAATCAAGAAACGAAAACATAGTCAAACTCACATTTGTTTGGTAATTTGAAAGCGTGCTGCTAGAGAAACCATTGACTTTTAAAACCACAGAGAACACAATAGAAATATAAGGTATTTGGAGGTGACTATAGAGTCACAGAGGGGGCCACACTCAGGTTGTGCACCACACAAGGCTCTGTCATGGACTCTTATGTGAGTGTCGCCCCCTAGAGTTCCGAAGATTGACAAGCATGACCTCCTAGATTCCTGAAAGCCACGGACGCAGAAGACAGGACAATGGTCGTGCCAAGAGGCGACTTTCCAACCCTGATTCTTTCCAGAAAAATAAAACTGTATTGCTAGAAACAGATGAAGAGAATGTTCAACTCAAGAAGCTAGAGAACAAGCTAATAAAGAGGAGATCTTCTGAAACAGAAGGCAAAGAAGGAAAAAAACAGCTGTGTATCTTCAAGGTCAACAATGTACTCTCTTCTTTCCTTCCTACAGAAACAAAACTTCTCATAGCAATTTCTAAGACTTTAGAATTATAAGAGATGGAATTGTTATCACAGCTCTAAGTTACCATCATCTAGTCAACCAAGTAAATGTAAGCAATATGGGAAAATGACCAGAGAAAACTACAGAAAAGTCATAAAGGAAACTGGTGGTTTATTAGACATCTATTCACTGAAAGTATTCAGTACATGGACATTAACTAATGAGACAATGTCAAGGAAAAGGATTGCATTGTAATAACAAGTTATATATAAAGTAGCTAGAAAAGCATGAACTAACAGACAAGGCAGAGTGTATCTGTGGAGAAAATGACACAGATTCCCTGAAAGCTCTCAACAGACCCCCACCAACTGAAGAAAAAGGTAAACCATGTTCATGAATGAGAGGGACTCAATTTCGTGAAGTCAAAACCTTCTCCTCAATCAATCTTTAAACATAACTCAATTCCAACCAAAATCCTACTATATAACAACTCAAACCTACAGTTCATATGGAACAGCAGAAGTCTAAGAACAATTAAGACTATTTTTAACATGAGACCAATTAACTAACCAGTTATCAGGTTTCACTCTAAGGAGCTGGGCACGGTAGTGCACACCTTAAATCACAGCCCAGAGGGGGTAGAGGCAGAGGGATCTCTCTGAGTTTGATTGAGCCTGGCCTGGTCTACATAGTAAGTTCTAGAATAGCCAAGGCTGTGTAGAGACACCGTCTCAAGAAAAAAAAAGATTGTAAAGATTTCTGTAAAAAGGATTAAAACACGTATTTGCTTTGAAGTAACCTAAAAGGTCAATGATATAATATAAAAAATTCAGAAAGAGACCCATATATGTGCACACGTGTGTGTACACACACACACACACTGACTATATAAAAGAAAGACAGCATTAAAAATGAGAAAATAATTTATTCATAAGTAGTATTGGAACAATTAACTACTTTTAAGGAAAATAAAAACTCATGCACTAGGCACAGAAATAAAGTCTGAGCATTTTAAAGGTCCAAACAGCAAGATATTTATCTTCAGTTTTGGACTGTGATGTTCACATTAGTCCAAAGTAAACTACAGAAAATCCATTTCAAATAATAAGGTAATGCTTAGCTACATGGTTACTCACTAATTAGAAGATACCATGAAAAAGGATCACACTGTAATAAATAAATTAGTATACACTCACACTCATACACACACACACACACACACACACACACACACACACACATTTTAAAAGTTAAGAAGGATTTCCTAAAGAAAATACAAACACCAAAATCACATGGGAAAATATTGATGACCATGGCCACTTCCGTGAAAGAAATAGAATCCACCCATCCATCTACCCATAGAAGAAAGGGGAGGGGCCCTGAAAAGGAAGGACTAAGGAAAGCATATTTCCCAGTGGGTTAATGCCATGAGCTGACAGTTTAAAGAAACAGGTAGAAGGATGTTCAAAGCCATTGTTAATCACAAGTACAAATTCTAAATAATGGCAACTTACTCTAATGAACTATAATAAATGATGGTGTTGATCATGATATGGAGTAATAGGAACTCTTACTTTGCGTTAGAATGTCATTTGGTACACCCAAATTGTATAGGAGAGTTAGAAATTTATAGAAACAAAAATAATTGTACAATAATATATTAGAATAAGATACGGGGAGGACTGGTTTCTCAAATTTTTTAAATATCCATGAACTGGACAGCGAATCACTAGCTCAGGGAGTTTGCCAACAATGGAATAATGTGAGCAGTGGCAACAGGTGACCCAGGTTTCCCAAAAATTCCAAAGATTCTCAAATCAAAACAGCAATCTGGAAAATATAACCCAGAGCAATAAGGGCAAACCAAGATGTTTTTAAACGCTAAAAGCTGTATTCTTTTGTAAGACAAGAATAAGCTGCTGCAGCCACCTCATTGAGAGAGGAATTTCCTTGAAGTTATAATTAGAAATAATACTGTTACAGTATCCAGGGGCTCCAGGTCCACTGATAGGCACGGCCCTGGACACAGGCCAGCACATGTGGTTATTCCATTTATCTCAGAATTCCTTGTGGCCAACAACAACAGGTTATTTTCTCTTAATTTTAGGAGAAATCGCTAATTACTAAAACTCCTTCCTGGCTTTCTTCTATTTTCTGGTTCAAGTTTTTGATCAAGAGCAATCCATGTTCTGACCACCATTCATTAGGAAAGCCAGAATCTGCTGTGAATCCAGATCTAGAACCTGTGACCACTGATCCTTCTGCTCACCATAAAGAGCCATCCTGATGGGATCCTGATTCCCAGACACTTCTTCATATTAAAAAAAAAAAAAATATCTGCACAGGGCAGCTGGCCAGCATAAAACATCCATAGGCTGTAATTTCTAAAGTGCTTCTGTTTTTGCAGGGATCACACTCATGACTCTATCCCCCGGACTGGGAAACAGAACAGCTCTGGCTGAAAGCTGCCAGGCTGCAGTGGGTAAAGAAAGGCAAGTTGCTGGGCCCATGCTTGGCTTCCACTTTCAAGGGACGTCTAGAAGGATTTGATTTCCTCCAGGCTCCTAACTGGTCTACTTAGAATGAGTTACCCGTTGTCGTAATTGACAAATGTGGAGATTGCCTTGTAGTTTCCATAATTAATTAGCCAGAAAACCAGTTGGGAGTTGTGCAGAAAATCTGGCCTTTGGTATCCTATCCAAGGTGTGCAGAGCTCAGTTCTGTTCCTTACTGCCTGTGTGATTTTTACGTGGTTGTTGGACCTCTCTGCCTAAGGATAGATAGCATAGGAACAGAACTTGCTGTGACGCTGAGAAAGAACCAATGCATGCACACTACACGACAACAGTGAGCCGCGCAATCATAAACGACCACACCGACTAAGCAAACGTTGCTTTCTCATATGAATGGCATTCCAGGAATGATGCTCCAGGAAGGATGCTAGCTGCTTGAAATACAGAATGAGAACGAGCTTACTCTAGAGCTGCGGGACCCATGAAACCCTTACAGTAGAAAATGATCAATGGAGCACTGTCAGAGAAGCAACACAAAGCCAGAGGAAGAAATGAGTGAAGGATGATTCTTACACCCACACAGCTGGGAGCCTAGATGCCACGGTCTGAAGTTTGACAGCTAAGGAAGCTGTCACTCAGGATGACTCCCAGGGTCACCGGTGAGAATAAATAGCCCCACCTTCCTGTGTCCCACTTGCTCGGCTTCTAGGTGGCAGGACCAAGATCTTGGAAGTTCATGCCTTTGACCATAAGAATATGAAAAAAAGTTTGTTTATTGATTTAGTGGGGAGCACTGTCTCATGCACCCCAGGATGGCATTACAGAGCTGTGCCAGTGGGCCTGGCCTATAAATTCATGTTCGACTGCTCTACTCCTTATTCTCTGACTCTACTTAGTCCCTGAATTGGAGGCTAGCAATCTGAGTAAAAGAGAAACTTTTGATGTTATTATTGGACAGCCATTGAACAAAATACTGATGGGACAGTCTGCTGGCTGTGTAATTTTTGTTCTTTTATTTATTTATTTATTTATTTATTTATTTATTTATTTATTTATTTTTTTTTGCTTAAACTTTGTTCAAGAACAAAGCTAATTTTTCTAGCAGGTTTTGATCCTCAAATTCTAACAATTTCTTTAAAAAATAAATTATTTAGGGCTTTCTTTCTTAATAACACAGGCTTCCTAAGGGAAGCCTTCACATTTTTTTTTTTTTTTTGCACTTGAGACTGGTAATTTCCATGTAATCTTAGAGACTATCCTATCCACCAGTAGATCTAGAGAACTGCAGCTGTCATAGGCCACTCATGTGATCTGAGGAGCATTTACATTTGTGGAAAACTGAAGGGCAGAGCTGAAGAATTGCCTGGTCTGCTTGTGTGCTGGCAGTTCATCACTGAGGCTCTGGCCCGAAGTGGGAAGAGGCCTAACTTTGCTATTTGAGTTAGGTTTGCTTTGGGGATGGACGGCAGACGGGAGGAGAAGGAAATGGCTGGAGTTTGCTTCATCTGACCGATTTCAGAATATTAAAAGTTAGAATAAAGCCTCTGGTTAGTGGATAGAATCGGTTAGAGTTGGGGCTTGGAACAAAGTTGGCAAACCAGCTCTGGGTGGGCGGTGGTGGCATTCACCTTTAATCCCAGTAAGAGAGAGAGTGAGGCAGGTGGATCTGAGTTCTAGGCCAGGCTGCTTTACTGAAATTTTCAGGACTACACAGAGAAGCCCTACCTTGAAAAACCAAAACAATAAAAAACACACAAACACCAAACAGTGATGTTGGTAGGAGAAAGTACTTTTTTCATATATCTGCATACCAAAGATTACACCTAAAGAGGCATTTCCCAATAAGCAGCTTTCGCTTACAGACTTTCACTAATGGGAATACAGATATTTTAAGAAATAACTATTTGTTGACACGATTTCCAGACATTTTGCTAAATTCTTCATAACTAGTATTTAACCTTCATGATGCTTTATGTAGATCTGCATTGTTTTGAATTTACAAATATGGACATTGAGAATTTCTGCACCAAAAATACTGCAGAAAAAAGAGTCCAAATTCAAGCCTGCACATCTTACCATCAAGCTACCCTCCCAACTAAAACTAGTAAAATGCTCCCTTTCGCCGGCGGGGGCGCACGCCTTTATCCAGCACTCGGAGCAGAGCAGCGATCTCTGTAGTTCGAGCCACCTGGCTAAAGTGAGCTCCAGAAAGCCAAAGCTACGCAGAGAAACCCTGTCTCGAAAAACCAAAAAAAAAAAAAAAAAGAATGCCTCCCTTTCTTACTACCTCCTTAATGCACTATTCTTTCAAGACCCAATCACAGGACTTGCCCAGATGTGGTACAGAGTGATGAAATAAGGCATAGAGTCAGTGACCCAGCCTGGACCATGAGGCATCTTAGAGCTTTCTAGACATGTGGCCTTCGGCACGGTAGCTATGAACAGTCTGGAAACAAATGTTATGTGATAGGCAAAACCCAAGGTTAAATGTAGAGGGCACTTGCTACATAAAGCTCTACACAGCAAACACAAAGGTGGTGGTGGTTCCGAAGGTGGAGGGAAGAGGAGATGGGATTGGACCTTCAAATCTGGTCCCTACAACAATGGACAGGTATTTAATGATATGCCTACAATGATATAAGATGGTAAGTTTCACGTATAGATTTCACCACAAGTGAAAAAACAGAAACAAGCCTGCTAGGTTGTAGCTCAGAGACAGAGTGCTGGCCTAGTGTATGCTCGGCTCTCAGCTGTCAAGACTGCTCAGCAGTGGCCATGAGAGAGGGCTTCTAGTCAGTTCTCGGAGAAGCAACTGCCCTTGACCTATCAAGCCAGAAAAAAAAGCTGCCATGTATGTTTCTCAAATTTTTCAATGCACCTCCAAAAGCTGTTACGTATGTTCCTCAAATTTCTCAGGGAGAGGCAAGAAGACCAGGACTTTTGGGGCATCCTGGGATACATGAGACCTTGTCTTGAAAAGGAGGAAAAAAAGTTCTGAAAAGATTAAATTAAAATAAAAGGAACCTATGTGCACAGAGCGAAAGATGGAAAGAATACATATAAGTTAAAAATATAGTTATTAGTAATACCGGTGTAAGAATTATTTCTTCTAGGATAAATATTGGAAAGAGAGGATTATTTCAGATGAGTGATCAATGCTTCTACATATAAACCCCATAGGACAACTGAAATGTCATTCACTCTTGATTGATTCGGCAGAACTACCCAGATCTGAACTCAACACTGTCACTCAGGTCACACTGGCCTATAGAGAAGTCACATGGTCCCTCATGGCCTCAGCAACGCTGGGAAAATCCAAGTGAGAATAAACATAGGAGAACTGATGACTTCCAAAGATCTCAAGCACCAGACTATACAGAGCCCACAACTGAGTCCTGATGTAACAAACAATAGTGTTGTGGCATGCACAGTGTGGGAACATGCATTCTGTCCTTTTCTGAGAAGGTTGC
The DNA here is from genome assembly GCF_004664715.2 of Peromyscus leucopus. Taxonomy (NCBI): domain Eukaryota; kingdom Metazoa; phylum Chordata; class Mammalia; order Rodentia; family Cricetidae; genus Peromyscus; species Peromyscus leucopus. The sequence continues at coordinate 52,012,092 of NC_051076.1, read as the reverse complement.
CCATCACTAGGATGACATTTTTAGATCATTAGCAAGCTGTGGCACATGCCTAGCCCCCAGTAAATAAATACAATGTAATCTAGGTTCTACATAAGAGCAGCCTTTCTCCGACTGCTGAAGTCCATTCTGTGCTCCTTTCCTGAGGTGGAGTTTGTTTCCAATCTTGACTTTACAGAGATGGGTTCAAGTCACATGGCCTCTGTCAGCCTCAAGGTCCTTGTCCTGATATGATTTGACAGCATCACGGGTTTCTTACGTTACAGGTTCTAAGCTCCTGTTCTAGAATTCCACCTGTCCAAACCTGAGACAGTTGATGCTCAAAATCCACATGGCTCAGAGATTGGTGAGCTCCCGGGGATGTCCTTTCTCAGTTTCCACAGCAAGAGAGCTGACAAAGGCCTTGTTACTAGCAGTACGTGGTGGGGTGGGACATGCCTTGGTTCAGTGGGAAAAAATACTTATTAGGAAGGGACCAAAGGCGAGTGAACAGGGCAGATGACGTGTGGACTTTGAACTATTTGCTTGGTTCGCCATGCCTTATTTGGAAGGGTGTCCCCAAGATCTGAAGAGCAGGTCTACAGCAGGTGAGGCTTTTTCTAGAAAAGCCATACGCTGCCATATCTTTCACTGCCTAACATGATAAGTCTTGCAATGGCAGGCATTCAGTATATCTTGTGAACTTCAGTGTTTCAAAATGATGAAATGTCCCTTACTTTCCTATTTGTTCTTGCCTCCTGGCGTGTATGGGGTCTGTCTGGAATTTAACCTCTTAACCAAACACTGTCAGGACACAAGTCTGGACTCCTAGCAGTAGGATCCTATCAGCAAACCAAGAGGAAGGAAGCTTCATAGGTGAGCCACCGATTTGCCCCACTCTTTGCCCCCAGATGCTGGGGTCCGGGGCTCACTGGTGTGCTCCTCCGTGATGACCCTGATGCCCACTCCCCACTTCTGCAGAGGACTGTGGTCTACACTTCCTCTGAGATGTGAGCAGAGCAGTTGGCATGACGAAGCAGGAGGAAAGGCCAGGAGCAAAGTGCTTTCTCCCTTTATTTGCCTTTCTGGTTAGGCTCAACCTGCCACGCCAAGTCTCTGAAGAAGCATCTCACTAAATAGCAGTAGTTAGCAAAATGACAGTATTGCACTAACAACTCAAATATACTAAATATTTTAAAGCATAATCTACTCAGAAATATGCTGAAATGAATGCTACTTGGCCAATTACATTCTTGTGCCAACAGATAACAAATAATAATCACTTCTTCAGTGGCAGTAAATACATATTGATTAAGCTCAAGCTTAGAACTCCAAAATGAATTATATCTGGTCATGGCTAAACTGCTTTGCTCACTGAGAGGGAAATTAAAAAACAAACAAAAAACCCCACACACAACACCTATTATACTACATTCAATTAAGGCAAGCATCAGCTTTATGTACCATTATTTGCCTCTGCCAAAGCTCTATGGTATAAATATTGAACTGTGGCATCTCCTGAATGCTAATCAATCCGTTCTGAATTTCAAATGATTACATAAATTTTAGGAAGCGCTTATTTTGCTGGCATTCCCTCAGCTGCAGATACCTCAACAGGGCGATAGTATGAAGATATGCACGGCCATTTGACAAGTGTCTAAGTGAGTGTTTTACTAAATTAGAATATCATAGCGGAAGAGGTTAAAAAAAAAAAAAAACTGAGCCTGCCTGTTAACTGCACAGTGAACCTGGGGATATTTCCTTTGCTTATCTGACTTCACGAGAAACGATGTGACCGATGCATGTGGGGCAAGATGTGAGATGAACGGACACCATCACTGGACTCAGTGGGCCAGTTGTCAATGGCCAGTATGTTTCAGTAGGATTTAGAGGAAGGTCTTGATACAGCAAACAGCAGGCCAGCCTGTGAAAGGGCAGCAACCTACCACAGACTGGGAAGATTAAAAGACCTTTTAACAGGTTTCATGAAACAAGTAGCTTGTCTTAATATTCAGCCTTAAACTGCATGCAGTGCCAAAGTAGATCTCTACTAGTTTTCACCCCTTTGAAAAACGTGTGTGTGTGTGTGTGTGTGTGTGTGTGTGTGTGTGTGTGTGTGTGTGAGAGAGAGAGAGAGAGAGAGAGAGAGAGAGAGAGAGAGAGAGAGAGAGATATCATTTCTCTCTTTCCACCAAATGGGTGCTAGGGAATCGAACTCAGGTCATCAGACTTGGTGGCAGATACCTTCACCGGCCGAGCCATCCATCCAGCTACCCCTTGAACATTCTTACAGCACTTCTGGAGCAAACCCTCAACAAAGGATGAGAGCAGGACTGTTCCTGTTCTGTCTGGATCTGCCTTCCAGCAAAGGGTCCCCTCGGTGTCCCCTCCTTGGCTTTACAGATGGAAGGAATCATGTCTTTTGCATGAGAACTGCAAACACGGCGCCTGATCAATGGGGTCAAAGTCCCCGCTGGACTGGAGCCTCGTTCACTGACTGATTTGGTGTTGCTAGCGAGCAAAGGGGAAATTGGTTCTTTCCGCTGCTTTTGTTGCCCTCCTTAAGACAAGATGGGGACACTTTGCTCGATAACAGAGAAAGGACTCCTCCCAAACCCAACAAAATGTGGGGCAGTCCTCTTCTAGAGGGGTTCATGAGAGAAGTTACTCTTCTTGTAACCCCTGGGTACTTCCTTCCCCAACAATGTGTATAAGATGCCCAGAAGGTATAACATGCCCGGAAGCTGATCCCAACGCTGAGCAGAGAAGCATCAAGACACCACACGACTGTGGCCCCTACATGTCCCTCCTGGGACCTTGCAACTCAGGAAGATCAGGCCAGAGCCACGCTTCCTCTGCCAACCAGACAACCCATGACTGGCCAGTCACCAGGCGGCCCGCCAAGCTCTTTCCTCTCGGATTTACACTCCAATGTCTTGCTGACATCTGGGCTTGAATTAGCTCATGGCATTACAGTTGAAGCCGCCAGAGTGCACCTGTAACTGTACAAGATGAGCCCTGGCCTGGGAGGAGCCAGCCACTGTGAAAACACTGTGGGCATTGAAGATTTTCTCACCCAAGAGCTCTTGGCAGCCTGGGAAGTAACTTCATCGTTTCCCTATGGCATGAACGGGAGGAGTCCTGGCTTAAACATAAGAACCACAGGCAAGCAAAAAGGAGGACCGACTGACAGCCCAAAAATGACTGAACCTTTCTAAACCACATTTAATGATCAAAAGTTTACTCTTCAGTAAGTCCCTGCTGTGTCTGATGAGAGGGGAGATTAATAGTTACATCGGCCATTTATAAAGTCTTCCCTTTCCAAGCGAAACAGGCATCCGCAGCAGCAGCACACACTCCCGCCAAGGTAGGCTGTATGGCATTCTTTGACTCTTTGCACAAAGGCCCTGACTGGCTTAGGCTCAAGAGGCCAGCCAGTGCCCACCCCTCACCCCATCCCTACCCCCCATGTTGCTGTGATTCACTGCCTGCAGAAAGCTCTCACAGTGCCTTTTCACCGGACCCTGCTATCGAGAAGACACATGGTACATAGAGAAAAAGGTGACGTGAGTGAGCCAAGCACAAGGTCTTTATCAATGTGGAAGCCTCAGAGGCCGAAACTCAAACAAAGAAGTGTGTGCGTGCGCGAGTGCGAGCACACACACACACACACACACACACACACACACACACACACACACACAGAGGAAAATGAAGACTATTGAAAACTAACCAAAGGCTAAATCGCACGCACTGTTCAGACAGTAAACACTGTGACGTTATTTACTAATAATACAACGTCAACAGCATGTTGCATGGTAAGAGTTAGCACTAAACTCCTTGGTATAGTTGTTAGTAGCCTCTCTCTTGAAGACAGAATCCCCAGGTTCAGTCAACTAATGCTTATCACCAAAGGGTTTCATCCATCCCAGCATAAGATCTATGACAGAGGTAGCAAATTTATATGGAGTAGGTCCCTGCTGGTCTCCAAGGATTTTCTTCTAGACCACACTTTTTAATTAACTGTCCTGCTTCTATTGTGCCCATATAAATCTCATCAGTACATGTAAGCAGTGGTGATGAGTTCCAATATCTCTAAAGAGGCCGGGTGCACAGAGCATTCATTGGCACCACGCGAAAACATGGAGTAAATCATCTAGTGTTCTTTCTTTACATTCAAAACCAGAGTACAGTGTTCACTCAGGTCCCTTTCTCCTGTAAACTTAGCTGGGTGTGCTTTTAATGCCAGTACCTGGGAGGCAGAGGCAGGTGGATCTCTAAGTTTGAGGCTAGCCTGGTCTACAGAGGGAGTTGTAGGACAGCCAGAGCTACATAGTGAGACCCTGTTTCAAAAGAACAAAAATCTTTAATCTCAGCACTTGGGAAGCAGAGGCAGGAGGATCTCTGAGTTCAAGGCCAGCCTGGCCAACAGAGGGAGTTCCAGGACAACCAGGGCTACACAGAGAAACCCTGTCTGGGGAGAGGGGGCCAGAGAAAGAAAGAAGAAAATAAAACCCAAACAACAACAACAACAAAAAAACACACCAAAAAAACAAAAAATACATCGAAAGACACTAAATTATGGACTCATGTGAAGCTATTTTCTCTTAACAGCACTGAAGGTGTTAAAGACCTTTCCTTTCTTGTGTGGCTCATTGTGGTATTTCATTCTCCTAATGCTGTCATGCTGATGATTCCAGAGTTTTCTTCTTAAAGGGGCTTTCTTTAGTCTCCGTCACATTCCTTATAATAACTATATTCATAATGTAAAAACATATCTTTATTTCCTAAAAGGAAACACGCCAAATCCTCTAGTATTTCTCCAGGGGCTCGACCTTCTAGGCTATCTATCTCCAAAGCTTGTGTTTCTGCTTTTTTAATTATATTTTTAACTATTATCTCATTTCCCATTGCATTTTTTTTTCAAATGCAGAGTTTGGGAGGAAAGGCAATAAATATTGATTAAAACCCCCTATCTGTCATATAGAGTACAGAAGCAAAACATACACTATGTATGACTTTTCAGCGCACTGACCGGGTAGATAAGAGGTCTGGGCGTCACCATACAGCAGCCTTTGTCTGCTCTGGACTGGAGCAGTTCAAAGGAGCCACAGCAGACAAGGTATAAAAAAAAAAAATGCTCTGCTCGCCTTACAATGCCTCAGGTTTGTTTTTCTTAAAGATCCTTCACTATCTCAAGGTTCATTTTTGATCAAGTCCTACCAAATTTATTCTCTGATCCTACAGAGACTGGATCCGGTGAGTACTCCCTTCAAGATAAAGATCAGTGTTCAGAAGCATCAGTACAGACCTGGGCTGGGGCAAACGGTTCTCGCCTGGGGCCCTTTGCACGTCCGTCGATGGTCCACAGAGAGGACTCTGGTGAAGGCAGCTACAGTACTGTAACTTTTCTACACGGACTCTTTGTGTCATTCCCGGAGACAACCAAACCCATCTTGTCTAGGGTCGTTGCCACCATGGGATGACTCTTAGGTGGTGTGTGATGGATAGTCAGGTACCATAGTCAACGACGGGAATTTGGGATGAAGTGAAGAGCGAGAATGGATGAATAAAGATAGGATGTTCTCATCCATTTTACCGGATGTAGCATTCCATCAGCACCAGGGAGGAACCACAGAGATTCCTTTCCTACTGTTGGCTAACCTGGCCTGAAAGTCGCTCCTTGGAACAGATGTCCACAAAGTCCCAGATTTTAGCCATCAATATTCCTTTCAATCTTTCTGCAAGTTAGATGTCCAAAAGAGCTGGTCAATAACATCTCCTCTCATAAACTGAGAAAATGGAAACTAATAGAACAAAGAGTCGAGTTTTCAAGATAGGTTTGTGTGATATGCAGCCCTTTGGCTAAACTATTACTTTGATAAAGGCTTTGAGTTTCAAACAAAATATGTCTATTTATTCATGTTGTTTATCAGTAAACATTTTGTAGGTCCCTATTGTGTCCTTGAAGTCTGTATGTAAAGCAAACATTTAGAAGGATTTTAACGTCAATGGTGGCTCCACTTACAGAGCCGGACTCTACCACACGGAAGCGTCTGAAAAGCAGGCCTATCCCTTTTGTGGGCTACTCTGTACTTAGACTTGGGACAACAATTAGCCACTGCTTAGATCTGGCTATTTCCCCTCAAGGAAAACAACTGTTAATGGGAGATAAAGAAATATCACAAGGACTTTGAGAACTAACACCTGATCAGAGAACAGGGTGAGAAACCAGAGGTACTCACTCAGGGAGATGAAATACAACAGGCTACCAGGTCTTTCTTTTTTCCCCTGGGATACAGCAAAGGCTCAGCAGCAGCCCGCCATCCGGTCTCCAGGCTAAGAAAATCTCTGAGCCAAAGTAGCATGTTAGCTGGAACATTCCAGTGACTTGTTGCACCGGGCACTTAAACCACATTAATATTCCTCACGGACTCTAACGTGGATGACATTACTCAGGATCCTTAAAAGGCAACCGAGCGCTCTCCAGCTGTCCCCTCATTTTCAGACTACAGTCTGTGGGAATCTTCCTCATCTCAGCCGTGTCCCTAATGACGGTGAGGATGAAACACTCCACTTCTCCCTCTGTGACAGTTACTTCTGCACTGAGGGCGCACAGGAAGTGTTAACAACCACTTTAACTCTTTGTAGGAAGAAGTGGGAGTATAAGCCGGTTAAATAAATGCGAAAATAACTAGACAACTCACGATGCCTATTTGCTATAAGAATATCAATAGGCACAAATCACATGGTTGGGCAACAAAATGTGATAGTTTGGTAATTTAGCAGATGTATATTTTGAGATTAGGTCTCATATATCCCAGGCTGACTTTGATATGTAGCCAAGAATGACCTTGAGCGGCTGACTTTGCCTTCCTAGTGCTGGGATCACAGGTGGGTTTTTTTTTACCATAACCAGTCATGTGGTACTGGGGGTCGAACCCTGGGGCCTTGCGCACTGTCCAGGGCCACTTTAGCAGAATTTAAGGAACACATAACAAGTAGCGGTGATTGGTCTTTACGGTCGAGCATAGGTCACATACAAAAAGATACTGAGAGACTTGGTAGTTTCCATTTTTACTTCCTTTCTTGACCAGCTAAACCAACTATAGTGTGTCTCTTTGTGGATTCAACCAGTAGCTCTGAGAACTTTTAGTCAAGTCATTTAGTCCAGGCATTTCGTGAGTGACTAGTAAGAGGGGTGGCTGTTCCTGGAACCTGCTTTGACTAATCTTGTCTACTACTGTTCCTCCAGACTTTCCTGGCTAAGTACCAAAAAATGAGGTCCTCGGGGTCCTCGGGGGTCTGTCCGGGCTTGGCAACCTCTCCTTGGTTCATGTCTTGACTCTCTTTCAGACCCCTGTGAAATCGGAAAATCACTATTTTCCATGCTGTTACCACAGAGTCACATGATACCAGCTGGCCAGCCTGCTCTCAAACTACAGACCCCGGCTGTGCTTCCAGGAGCCTTCAGAATGAGTCATGGCATCTCCTATTCCACTCCATCCCCAGGGATGCCTCAGAATTGCTAGGTGGACCAAGGCCGGTCCCATCCTTCTAAGGCCAGGCTACCTATCGCCTACCCTTCCAGCCTGTCTCCTGCTTCGCCCCTCCCTGTTCCTTCAACTCATCTTACCTTTGAACTTCAGAATGGCTCTTTTGGCTCAAAATGCTGTACCTGCTTGAGATCACACTCCATCTTCTCTTACTGACTCGTGAGAATGAGGATGCAACCACCTCTCAACACAGCCTCCGGCCTTCATCTACTCTACCACGGCCTCCACGTTTGTCAGGATGAGTGAGGGGCAATGCTGAGCAGTGTGGTAGGATATTGTTTATGTGTGGAACGTTGGCTTTAATGATGCATAGATGTGTTGCATTCTTTTATGTTGCATTTGTTTAACTGTGAAGCTACGTTACTGTGCCTGTCTAAAACACCCGATGCTCTAATAAAGAGCTGAAGGGCCGAGAGCAAGGCAGGAGAGAAAGGATAGGCAGGGCTGGCAGGCAGAGAGAATATATAGGAGAAATCTGGGAGGAACAAGAAGAAAGGTCAAGGAACGAGAGAGGAAGGAGGAGGCCTTCAGGGGCCAACCACCCAGTCATACAGTCTGCCACGGAGTAAGAGTGAAAGTAAGATAGAAAGAAGAAAAGGAAAAAGCCCAGAGGCAAAAGGTAGATGGGATCATTTAAAGTTAAGAAAAGCTGGCAAGAAACAAGCAAAGCTAAGACCGGGCATTTATAAATAAGAATAAGCCTCTGTGTGATGTATTTGGGAGCTGGGTGGCGCCCCGTCCAAAAAGAGCAAAAACAACCAACAACGGATTTCCTTCTCAGTCACAGATGAAACAGTTCCTTACTTGGGATCTAAAGTTCATTAGCTATATAACTCAATGGAGTTGGAGAGAAAAAAGATAGATTATCATTAGCTATATAACTCAATGGAGTTGGAGAGAAAAAAGATACTGTTTTATCTATTATTTATCTATTAACAAATTATCTATTGTTTCCTTGGGGGAAAAATTAATGAAGAAAGGTTTCCACTCATAAATTGGAAACCACCTGAATTATAATACTGCTAATTACATTTTTACTACTTCTTTAAAAATGAACTCTTGACCTAAACTTATTATACCTAGGATCAAAAGGCCTTCATTTCCCTTTCTTCCTCAGGCAGTAAGTAGACAAGTTTCTAGCAGATAACTTTGGCTGGCTCTTCCTCAGTGCTGGGTACTTCCCTAGCAGCCACTGAACAAGGAAGTGTTCAGAGGATCATTTGTAAGGGTCAAAGGTTGAAGGTGGTTAAGATCGACCTGCCTCCTCGAGACTGGCAGAGAATACAGACAGTAATTTGGAGAACCATGGAGGTAAGATAAAAGTAATGAAAACCAGGGCTGGAGAGGTGGTTCAGTGGTTAAGAGCACTTGTCCAGAGGACCTGGGATGCAATTCCCAGCACCCACACGACAGCTCACAATCAGCTGTAACTCCAGTTCCAGAGGACTGGATGCTCTCTGATGACCCCCCTGGGCACCAGGCCTGCACCTGTGCACATACATACATGTAGGCAGAACACTTAGGAGACAAAATAAACAGATGTAAAAAAAAGGTTTAAGTCAGGAGAACTAAAGATAATTCATGGTTTTTTTGTTTTGTTTTTTTTGTTTTGTTTTGTTTTGTTTTTGTTTATTTGAGACAAATTTTTTCTATGTAGCCTTAACTGTTCTGGAACTCACTCTGTAAACCAGAGGCTGGCCTTGATTTCACAGAGATCCTTCTGCCTCTACCTCCAAAAGTGCTGGGATTAAAAGTGCGTGCCACATACATCTTCACATGTAATCTCGTTCTCCTCATTCAAAATACCACTGAGTTGAGATCTTAATATTCTGCCAGGAAGAAGCTGTAAATCACTCACATGCACATGCCCATATTCCCCACCAGTTGCAAACACCAAGATCTTGGCATAAACCAGAATAATCTGTGAGGTCACAGCAAGCAGGCCTGTGTTATCTTATACTTGGTGATCCACACTCTGTTCTCAAATAATAGACTCAGACTTCCTTGAATAGAACTTTCCTGTTTGTTGTGGTTGATGGAGAAACCACTTAGGGCCCATTCCTGGCACTGTCAACCTTTGAACACACCATCTAAAAAACACTGTTGTCTTTTTACATTGACACTGACATTTCTTTTTGCTGTATTCCTCACACTTTCAAAAAAAAACCAAAAACAAAAAAAAAAACGAAAAATGCTCTTTTTCTTTTCAGCGTGGACTACATGAGAAAAATGAAGTCTGGCCCTAAGACTCCAGGCCACCCCTTTATTAGCAACAGTTGTATGGCACTGTCAGGAGGAATTCTGAAACCAAGGGGCCCCATTTGGAGGGCAGACACATCTGTTCCACTCAGGAGTTTGTTTTATTGTTTTATTTCTTCGGATATGAATTCACAACTATCCTATAACTGAAGACTAAAGAAAAAACATATGTTGGTAAATCTGATTTCTGTCATTATTTTCGGTCAAGGGAAGTTGCCTCCCTCAGCCTTCTGCCAATGAGGAATGAATGGACTTGGCAAAAAGTTTATTTAAGTTGGCTTTGTTAGGCCAACAAAATACAGAAATCAAGTAAGGGACAGGCAGAGAAATCTGTTCCTTTGAAGTCAATAAAAATCCATCTCCTTAATCCTTTTTTTATTCCAAGCAGGGGCGATTTTTCTCAACTGGCTCACTGAGAACCTTGATTTAGCTAATCTATCTTCCTTAGTTATCTTTCTCCTCCAGACCCTTGTGAAAGAAGCATCTTTCCCCTTGACAACCACTATCCTTTATACATGCAGAGTGGCGCATCTTGTTATAAACATTCTTCAGCTAATCCTGATAGAAATGGAAAAAGCAGGCTTTTAATTATTACCCCATTTCAGAAGGCTAAAAGCAGCAGAAGTTAGAAGGCAGGACAGGAAAAAAAAATTCAAATACAAATGGCAGGAAGATGCCTCCAACTTGGTCAAGTGACTCCTTCCTACGTCTCCGCTGTGGCCTCTGTCCACTGCTCTCCTGTCCACCAGAGAGGAAACTGTAGCACTCCAACTGAACAACTCCTGTTCTCCACCCCAACCCGTGTGCCGGAGGGCTAAGAATCGTGTAGAAATCCTCGTGAAAGCATGTCCATGTCTGCTGAGGGATGTTCTGTATGTTACGTGTATTGCTCTGATTGGGTAATAAATAAAACACTGATTGGCCAGTAGCCAGGCAGGAAGTATAGGCGGGACAAAGAGAAGAGAACTTGGGGAAGTGGGAAGCTGAGGGGAGAGACGCTGCCAGCCACCGCCATGACAAGCAACATGTAAAGATACTGGTAAGCCACAAGCCATGTGGCAACTTATAGATTAGTAGAAATGGGTTAATTTGAGATATAAGAACAGTTAGCAAGAAGCTTGCCATGGCCATACAGTTTGTAAGCAATATAAGTCTCTGTGTGTTTATTTGGTTGGGTCTAAGCAGCTGTGGGACTGGCAGGTGATAGAGATTTGTCCTGATTGTGGGTCAGGCAGGACTGGAGAAAACTCAAGCTACACACAAGCTACAAGATTTCATTTCCCGGAAGGAACTGCATTATCTTTGTAGCACCAAGACACCTAGTACTGGGCATTTGAGAATAGTGTTTCGTTGAATGAACTATGAGAAAAAAAACTTTACTTACCTAAGCTGAACAGCACTAGGAACTTCAGACATACAAACTCTCGATGATCAAACTGGAGAGAACGAAGTCTCAGGATTAGCTCCTGCGAATGACTCAGGAGGTTGGTGAGTGTGACTCCGGCTTGTGAGGCTATGCTGGAGTAGTCGACCTGCAACAACAACACAGAGTCACAGCTGTGACAACCAACAGGGCTAGCAACACAGAGTTCCCTGGAGATGACTAAGAACTGTGGGGAAAATCTGGCTGTGGTATAGAGCTCTAACACAGAGGGAGGCCACAGGCCAGTCGGATGGAGGCAGTTCCTCAAGCACATTCCATTCTTACAGGTGACTCAAGCTGATAGCAACCTACCAGCACAACTAGGGAGAGCTCCGCTCTAGAAAGCAGTTTTGGAGATACTTTCTGCAAAACGTATCACAATTATTCTGATAAAAATCCAAACACGTTGATGACTTTCATAGGGACTAGTTTTTCATTGCCTACATTTTACAAGTGCCTATTCCTGCTTTTCTGCAGTTAAAAATATGTCCATGCAATTATTTTTAATTCTCAAGTATAACGTCAAAGAAAAATATACTACCCGCAAAATAAGCCACATAATAATTCTACATGTACACAACAACATTAACCAGTACATGAGGACAATAATGGTGGAGATACATCTTAGCTGGCATTGTGAAACATCTTAATACAATCATGGGGCAAGACTGCTTTGCTTGCAGGTGATTAAAGTATTGAAGTGTGGTGAGCTTCACTATGTGGCTGAAGCTGGCCTTGAACTCATCACCCTCTTGCTTTACCCTTCCCAGTGCAGTGTCTCCGTGCTCGACTCTAAAACTATTTATCAGCTGTGCCACCCTCCTTAGAAGCTGACATGAAGCTGTTAGTTTGAGATGATTACATTAGATTCTATCAGATTGATTACCACCACCACCCCTTGACGCATGTCCTAATTTTTATGCAGAATAATTTCTTGATCTGGAAAACAAACCCCCCAAAGTCTTATTTCTTTTTTCATTTTGTAAAACGCGTCGAGAGGCACCCATCTCCGGTATTCACAGGGACATAAGAAGTTCAATTTATAATAACGAGAGGTTAGCGTGGCTGTCCACAGTAGTCCTGGCTTTGCTCCCCAATTCACAGCCTGGGAAGACCCACTTGGTACCTGGCATTCCCAGCTCTGCTTTTCTGGAGAGCTCTCAAGCAACCAGACACTCTTTTAGGTGCTTTTAATTTCTGCAGGAGCAGCAGATTTGTCTGCGAGGCAAGTCCTCGTCTGCCACTCACCCAGAGCAGACTGTATTAAATTTTTATATTTATTGACATTTCATTACCATAATTGACTGCGCTTGCTTCGCTAGGAGAAGGCACGGGGCTGCCTCCTACGCAGGAGAACTAGTCCCTTGAGAGGAATTTGCAATTAAAAACAAGGCAGAATGGATTTTTTTTTTTATTGTGTAAATATGATGAGTTGAATTTTCAGCTTTAACTAGAGAATACTGGGTGTAAAGAAATCTTTTTCAAGAGTAGGAAAATTATGAGTCAGTGGAAAGATGACCCCCCCCCACCTACCCCAAAAGGTGTCAATCAGCTCACAGAGAGTCAACTGCGCATGAAAAAGCCACCACTGAGGTGCAGTCCAGGGAAGCGCCTGCTTTACCATCCAACTGCTCTGCATACACCCCTGGGCTGGCATCCACCCATACAATTTAAATGTCGAACGTTCTATGAGCTCCTTCAGGTTCCGTTTCGGGAATGCGTGGAAGGGTCAGTCTGCAGGCAGCAGGAACTCTGGGCCAGGAGACCAACAGGGGGAACTGGACAGGGCACAGCAGGGGAACCTCAGGCTTGAGAGTGACATCCAGTCAGCCCTTTGCCACTTCTCTGAAACGGGAACTTTCCACATCAAGAAAGACCTTATTTCAAAGGGTAGGTGTGACAGCACCATACACTTGTAACCCCACCACTCACACCCTAGGGAAGAGTTTATTTGGCTTACAGGTTACAGTCCGTCATGGAGGGAAAGCCAGGGCAGGAACCGAAGCAGAGACCCTTGAAGGGACATTGCCATTGACTCGTCAAGCTCGCTACCACAACCCAGGACCACCGGATGAGGGGTGGCACTGCCTACAGTGATCTGGGCTCTTCTCTATCAATCATCAATCAAAAAAAAAATACCCCAGGCCAATGAGAGGTGGGTCTAGATTGTGTCGCGTGGACAAAACCTAACCTGCCATGATTAGGGAGCAGAGACAGGAAGACTGCCGCTCGATTGGGGCCAGCCTGAACTGTACAGTGAGTTCTAGACCAACCAGGCTCCACAGTCAAACAAAGGGCAATGCCAGCAAGTTCGCTACTGGTACAACACAGGCTGGACATCCTAAACACAAAACCCAGGTGGGTATTCAGGTCTGGTGGCTCATATCCTTAACCTCAGCACTCATTTGAAGGCTAGCTCAAGGCCAGCCTTGGCTACTTATCAAAGCTGAGACCACTCTGGGTTACATGAGACTCTGGCTCAAAACAAACAAACAAACAAACAGAAAAGAAAAGAAAAGAAAAATACAACCCTGCCACGTGAAATGCCCTTAGACCTAAAACTTTCCGAGCACCAACAGGACAGTTCCAAGTGACAAGTTCTGTTTCACCGAAAAGTACTGGACAAAATCATCTCTGGGCCATGTATGTAAGGTGTACATGAAACAAATGAACTGCATATTTAGACCTAAGTCTATCCCTTAGAGATCTTGTGTTCTCTATGTAACTCTCTGGCACTCTAGTCCCAAGCATTTTCAGATAAGGGGTATTCAGTGTGTTAAGAGAAATTTTACTGGGGCAAATGGGCTAGTTGGGTGATTGACAGCAGGAACGCCCAATAAGATGATGATGATGATGATGATGATGATGATGATGATGATGATGATGGAAGAAACTGGAGACAAAGATAGATGACAAGGGTTCAATAATGACCCTTACACACAAAGAGAGTTAGAAAGTCGGACACCATCTCCAGCCCTTAGGGTCATCATCACTAAATAAGGCAGCTGAGCTAGAAAAGCTGCCAATCACTTCTGTGGCTATGAAGAGATAATCACAGTAAGAACAATACTAACTGAAGCTTGGAGCCAACTGAATAATACACTGTGGTGCTGCTTAGTACACACAAGTACACTGTAGTAAAAGTCACTGGTTACGCCCTGATTCGGAAGGCTGTATTAAAATAAAATAAAAATGCACAGTCTTAATTAATTTTACTGTTAAAGTGAGGTGTGCGTGAACTTTCAACAGGTCTACGGAAGTAAGTTTGAATAGCAGAATTTCATACTTAAAAACATAACACGCCACATTAAAGGAATCTCAGGCGGTTCCAGGGATGTCTGTTAAATGAGAGGCCTTTAGTAAGATATACCTCAAGAAATCAATTGGCATCTCAACCTTTATAGCCATACATTTATTTACATGCTAATTTGAAAGCTCCAACATGCTTATTAAATGGGGGCTCTGACAACATTTCTTCCAAGGATAATTTATCAAATTGCACAGCTCTGAAGGAGAGTGGTGCTTCATTTCTGATAAATCACAGACCTGCGACTTCCTTACATTTTATTGCAAACATAATTATACTTTCATTGTTGGATGCAGAGTTTGTGCTCATTTCAGGAGCAGCTGGCCTTGTCTTTTATGTACTTAGTAAAATTAATTGATTGCCCTCTTACGTGTAATCTTTATGCCATTAAATTCGAGGGGGAGACTGAAGAGTGTTCTAAGCCCATGTCCCCTCTGGATAAATTTCACTCATCCTGAAGATGCAGAGACCATTTAAGCTAAATTGCTTTGAGTTCTAATGTCCAAAATTTTGATGACCTGGGTATTGTAAGATTGTTGTCATTTTAATAACACAATAACAGAAGGTACAATTTGACAGCAGGCCTTCCCCTTAGGATGACCTTACAGTGGCTGTTTATTAGGCATAATATGCAAATACCCAAATCTGACCTCATATCAAGAGTTATTTGATGCATACAGAGGTATACATGCTTATGTGTGTGTATACCTTTAAAATACTGGATAAAAAAGAAATGCCATAAATAAGATACTAGCTAAATAAATCGACAACACTGAACATTAATGATAATTACTTTCCTTTTCTGCCTCAGAGTTATTTAATCTGCACTTATGTCAATGCTGGATGAAAACACCCAAGTAGCTAATATGGTGGAGCACACCTTTATACCAGCCTCATGAGGCAGAGGCAGGGGGATCTCTGAGTTCCAGACCAGCCTGATCTACACAATAAATACCAGACCAGAAAGGGCTACATAGTGAGACCCTGTATGGGGGGGGGGGGAGAGGGAGAAAGGGAGAGGGGAAGGGAAAGAGGGAGAAGAGGGAAAGAGGGAGAGAGGGAGGGAGAGAGAGAGAGAGAGAGAGAGAGAGGGAGAGAGAGAGAGAGAGAGAGAGAACATAAATTTAAAATGTGATACCAAACTGTTCCTCCCTCTTTCCCTTCTTTCTTTTTCTTTATCGTTCTAGGGATTGAGCTCAGGGCCTCACACATTTTTAGGCCAACACTGCCCTCCAAGCTGCATTCTCAGAGCGCTCCCATTACTCAACGACGTCTCCTCCCTGCTAGCACACAGAACTAGTAGAGGAAGGCGAGAACATGGGGGGCCCCAGAGCAGCCGGGGTCCTGCATCCCTCGGTTGAGCAGAGAGCCGCCATAGAGGGATGTATAGCCACCACACCCGTGTGTCAAGGGAATAGGAAATCACTGTCTAGGCTTCCCTTGGTGTCACGATTTTGGCTTTGGTATTCATCTTCGTTAGGGTTTCTGTTACTGTGATGAAGTACCATGACCAAAAGCAGCTTGGGGAGGAGGTGAGGGCTTGTTTCAGCGTACACATCCTGACTGCTCTTTCTTCTTTCTCTTCTGAGGTTCCTGCATGGCACCTGACTGTGCTGTGGGCTTGCCCGCAGCAACGCACAGTGCAAAGCACACCAGAGAACAGTTCCTGCCATTACCAAGCAGATGGAGGAAGGGCCTCTCTTATCACGACTCACTGCAGGGCGGTGTCTAATAGACCTTTCATTGCTTCGATTGCCCTCCATTTATTACTCTACCAGAAATACCTTTTGCCCAAAGGAGAGAGCATCTTCCATGCCTATAGGTGGGTGCCAACCATAAAGCCTTAAGAGAGCTCTGCATGCTTTATTGGTACAATGTGGCTTAATTTCTTCCCCAGGGCATCAGCAGGACCTTGATACAATGCATCCTGGAACCAGACTTCCATCTTGGTGTGAAAGTTCACACGCTAGACCATTCTTGGGAATAGGTCACTATGCCTCCATGTCGATCTTGTTTCCAGGACTTACTTTTTTAGTCCAGTACTACACAACTATTTCCTGTCATTTCTATTGCAGTTTGCTCACGTGGGTGCCATGGTGGTTCCCATCAAACAGGCAGAGAAACTGACACTTGAAAGGTAGGATGACTTTCTCAAGATGGGGTAGCCAGAAAATTCTACAAAGGGTAAACAGGCTGTCCTGACATACAGAGATACACATACACATATGTACATAAGGTCAGCCTGGGCTACACAGTCAACTCTGGTCTCAAAAAACCATCTATCCCCATAGGAAAACACATGCTGTCCCTAAAGTAGTCCCTGCCTGCATTAGGCTGTAAACATGAGGAAGGAGGAAGCTCATTTTCCTGCCATGGACTTTAATATATTAGTTTCCTCTAAAATACTGCTTGACTCTTAGATTCAACAGAGTCCTCCTCTCTTCATCATTGCATCAACTGTCTCCTTAAGACTGGCACGCAGCACACATTAAATTAATTATTGTTTGTCTAGTCCTCTTCTCCCGCTTTTGCTGTCTGGGGAGGATTTATCATTCTTAGAGAAAGTACTTAGGATTTTTCCTATCCCTCTGAGCTACTGGGTAGAAAGTGGTCTAAAAAGGCGATTAGTGACTAGAAAGTCACTGTCGCTAGCCCACACTGATGAGAGGATGTTGAGTTGGGGAGAGAGTGTGGGTGAGACTAGGAATGTGGTGAGGAAGAGCGCTATGTGTCTGGGGCGTAACTAATTTTACTCAGGTTTTCAGCTAGAGATACAATAGTTCTCACTATGCATAGTCATCTAGTTATCACTTAGCTAATATATTTAATGTTAGAGTAGGTGTTAGAAGCAGATGTGGAGCAACTTAATTGCAAATATCCTTTTCAATTATGGGGGGTGGGGCTCAATGGCAGAGTTGGTGTCAGGCTCTAGGTTATACTTTCCCATTGTGTGTGCACGCGCGCGCACACACACACACACACACACACACACACACACACACACACTTTCTTTCTCTCTGGGTTTGAGCCTCAGAACCAACACTCTCTCTCTCCCTCTCCCCGGCTCTCTCTGCCCCTGTCTGTCTAGCCCCTCTTTCCCTTCCTAATTTTTCTCCTGCGGTTGGAAAGCTCATGAGCTCCAGAAGTCTTCCTGAGGGGCTCTTTGCTTGCCTTCTCTGTAACCGCAGGAGCCTGGGGTATGCTTCTCTTGCTTGCTCCATGGCAGATGGTAAAAGCCTTCTTCTCCCATAGTTACCATGAGAATGCTTGGTTACAAGAGCCATCACCCGGCTGTTGACATGGGGGAACGTGAGAGCATCTGAACTGCGGGAAAGGAAGAGACTAGGGCATTCCCTCCTTCCATTCACGTGCACTGTCCAGAGTGGCAGTGATTGACAGCGAGGAAAACGCTGTTTATTCTGTGACTGTGTTTGGTTTTAAAATTCAGAGACAAGAGGTGTACTTCCTCTACTTTTCCAACAGTAATTATGGTCACTCCAGGGTCACTCAAGGCAAAACAAACTAGGAATAAGGACTATTTCTAAAGAACTGGGATGAAATGGCACAATCCCATTTCACTTAAGAAAATGAGATTGAGCCGGTCGGTGGTGGCGCACGCCTTTAATCCCAGCACTTGGGAGGCAGAGCCAGGCAGATCTTTGTGAGTTCGAGGCCAGCCTGGTCTACAGAGCGAGATCCAGGAAAAGGCTCAAAGCTGCACAGAGAAACCCTGTCTTGAAGAAAAAAATAAAATGTTTAAAAAAAAAGAAAATGAGATTCACGAGTTGTGTCTTTTACTGCTAATACAGCCTCCAATTGGGCGAGGGTGGGGATGGTCGCAGACATACCCTGTGATCGGACTCCAAATATGGGCAGGTTCCCTCCAAAGACTTGGGCCACAGAATGAAAACACCAAACAAGATTTGGAAGCCCAGGAAGTCAAACAGATTTTCCTCTCTTGAAAGTTTTTCTCCCAGAGCTGCTGAGAGCGAGGACCAGATAGTGATGGAGACGGTCGAATTGATCCAGTCGGCAAAAGCTCTGAAATGGTGCTTGCTTTTAATTTGATTGGGAAATGTGATTTATTAATAATACGGCAAATGGTGTGAAGACAGCCTTTCATTTTCAAATCTGCGCTGCTGTGGTTTCACAGTGCATAAACATTTATGACTGGACGTAAAAGATCACAGTGCCTGCATGCCGGAGTCACCCTGGCTGAACGCCGGATGCAGTGGTGCCCTGAATAGCGATGACCGAATGGACTAAAGAACTCACAGGGTACCCTGAGTTTATATTACCAATGAATCCATCATTTGCAGGGGAAAGAGTACAAAACTAGAAGAATTTACCCAAACCCTACAAAGTTGGAATTAAGCCCATTGTCCTCCCTTTCCATAGACATCTACACAGCAGTCTCTGCTTTCCCATGTGATGCTCAAATGTCACCTTCTCCATAAGGACAAACAACTGTCCTGTTGAAACTGTAATTCCTAGGCCCCACGGAAGCACTTATCCATGAATATGTGCTTACTCCTTTCCCTTCTATTTCTTCTTTATTCCTTTGCTCCGAGATACCACAGGTTTGTGTGTGAGGTTATTATTGTCAACCTCATGCTACAACCTTAAGTTCCAAAACGACAGGAAATATTTTTCTGTTTTACTCCCTAATGTACACCAGTGCCTCAGGATCGGGACCAGTGCACAGCCCGGCACCCAGGAAGTATGTATTCACCAAATATCAGTTCCGAAACAAGTCTAACTCCATAGCAATTTTCCTTTCTTGAAAACTGGCACTCCTGTCCCTTCTCGTGTGCCTGCCTCTAGGCCAGCTATTTTGACTCTATGTGACATTTAAATTAGACTCTTCCACTGACATCTTTCCAAAATAGCAAAGATTCTGGGGCTGGATGGAAAGCTCAAGAGTGGTGAGCACTTGCCCAATATGCACAAGACTCTGAGTTTTATCTTTAAACACAACCATCACCATCATAATCCTCATCGTCATCACCACCAAACAATAAGGACCCAGCAGTTTATAAAGGAATGAAACTGGCGAGTTAACATTCAGATGTGGCGTGTTCGTGCAGACGCTGAAGAGGAAAAGAACCCACCATTCAAAATTCTGAGTTTGATTTAGCTGTAAGCTCTGACCGTATACAGGACTCCCCATCCTGCAGACTGGCAACAGGAAGCTGTTGATTCTGTTTCTTTTCCAAGATTGTATCAGAGCAGGAACTGATTACCAGGAGTCATCATTTCTCAGTTATTTGCAGCCAACCTCTCCCTTTCAAAGCACAAGAATGCTTCTGACCTAGTTAGGTTCCTGCCACTCTGAAGGTGCTTAATAACAAGGTTTTGGTTTTTCATCTGGATACTCACTTGTTGCCCAGTAATCAGCAAGAGGGACCCTTCCTTCCCATGTACCACTTGCCGGTAAATGTGATCCAGGATCAAGAGCTCACTCCAGCAGTTCTGAAGCAGCTTCATTTGGTCATCAACCTGCAATTGGAAAACAAGAGTGTGTTATTTGCTACCCTTTGTGGTTTCGCATAATTTCCCACGCAAGAAAAACCAATAAGCAAGGAAGTCCCTGTCAATGACCACTCAGATAGAGATGCTCAGTGTCTACACTGCTGCTCCTGGAAAACACTATCTTTATTTAGACAAATACTTCAGAGTATAAACTAAGTATTTATAATCAGTGCTCACATATGTAAAAGTTACATATCATAGCTGGCTGCCAAACAGAAAGAAAATTGACAGGGTAGCCTGAGGGATTTCTGGGGGTAGAGGAACAGTGGCCATATTGATCATGACTGTTAACCATAATTCTTTTTTTTAATTTTTAAAAATTTAATCTATGTATCTCTTGTATCATGTATCTTGACCCCATTCGTTCCTGTCTCTTCTTTTTTTTTTTTGTTTTTTTGTTTTTTTTTTTGTGTGTGTGTGTGTTTGTGTGTTTGTTTTTCCAGACAGGATTTCTCTGTGTAGCTTTGCACCTTTCCTGGAACTCATTCTGTAGCCCAGGCTGGCCTTGAACTCACAGAGATCCGCCTGGCTCTGCCTCCCAAGCGCTGGATTGAAGGCATGCGCCACCACCACCACCACCCGCTTCATTCCTGTCCTTTCTAATCTGCCTTCCATTCATGTGCTGCTCCCCCCCCCCCGCCCCACCATTGAAAGCAAAATTCAAGAGGAAGAAAATAAAATGAAAAAAAAAATTAAAGGAATTAAAAATCTTATCATGGAACTGGGCCTGGTGGCGCACGCCTTTAATCCCAGGAATCCAGAGACAGAGGCAGAGGCAGGAGGGTCTCTGAGTTCGAGGCCAGCCTGTTCTACAAAACAAGTTCCAGGACAGCCAGGACTCTGATACACAGAGAAACCCTGTCTCAAAATAAATAAATAAATAAATAAATAAATAAATAAATAAATAAATAAATAAATTGAAAAAATAAACAAACAGAAATCTTGTCATGAGATGCTGCAGTGTGACCCAACAAGTCACGCCGTATACCTCTTTGTCCATACATATCTACTTGCAACTGTCCGCTGCCAAGGGTCATTGGTCTGGTTCAAGGCCCCCAGTCTCCCTATACAATCAGTGCTGGGCCCCTGTAGGACTCTTCCTAGATATACCACTGGTGCTGTGTGTTATGGAGATCCTGCAGCTTTGGGCCCGCAGGTCAGGTTCCTTTCTGTGTTCCAGCAGATCATAGACAAGGTGGATACGGGGCAGGCCAAGTCATCACCCTGGGGCTGGGCAGCTGCAGGACTGGTCTGCCAGATGGGAAATGCGGACGGCTCTCCCACGGTCACCATTTCAGGGCTGGCTCTCCCACACCTACGCTGCTAACAGGGTTGGCTCTCTTGTGCTGCCCAGGAGAGGTGCAGGGCCTGTTCTCCCGAGTGTCGCAGCTGGTAGGGGTCAGGGACGGCTCTCCCACACTTGTGACTGCAGGGCCAGCTCTCCCACCTGCCTCCAGCATTGATGGAGAGTGGGCTGGGGTCATTCCCCCCACCCATGCCTCCACAAGACAGATGAGAAGTGGGGACATCACTCTCATGCTCACAAGTTTGGGGCTAGCTGACCCATACTTTGCTAACAGGGCTTGGCTCTATTGTGTTGCTCTGGTGTGGTGCAGGGTCTGTGTTAACTATAACTGTTACTGGTTCGAGACTCTCAAGAGAAGGATCACCAAGGCTACTCTTGCCTGCGACTCTGGGACTTGAAACATTTGGGCCAGCCTCAATTACACAGCACACAGGAAGCCAGCCAAGGCTACAGGAGCACCTATCTCAAAATAAAAACAAATGTCCTGCACTAAAGCTTGTTTTTTCCATGCCCCCCCCCCCCAAATCCTCTAAGTGCCAGTTTTCTTTTGGGTAAAGGACGGCTGTGTGAAGATGAAGATGGATAAGTGCTGGGTCACGATGGGCATTTCATACACGTCCCATCTCACCCTCCAGAGAACTGTATTATTCAACGACAAAAACCATACTTATCTCACGTACAGTCTATACATCTATGATCTAAATGTGGAGAGAATCAATCTGGCATCACAACTGTTCCTGACACTCCAATCCTTCTTTTGTAATAATGTGTACCAAACAAATCCCTGGTGTGTCAAAATGCAAGATCCTCATGCCACCCGTGTACAGAAGCAATGCTGGCATATGGCGGGGAATGCTTTAAGGAGTGTCTTAAGAGTTTCTACTGCTGTGGTAAAACGCAATGATGAAAAGCAACTGAGGGAGGAAAGGGTTTATATCCATTTACATTTCCACAACTGAGGGAAGTCAGGACAGGAACCCAAACAAGGCAGGAACCAGGAGGCAGGAGCTGATGCAGATGCCAAGGAGGAGTGCTGCTTACTGGCTTGTTCCCCATGGTTTACTCAGCCTGCTTCCTTATAGCATTACTATCCCAGGACCACCAGTCCTGAGGTAGCACCACTCACAAAGGAATGGGCCCTCCTTCAATCACTAATTACAAAAATGCCCTAGACTCTAGAGGCTTGTGTACAGACATGAAGGCCTTTTCTCAGTTGAGGTTCCCTCCTCTCAAGGTGACAGGGTAACTATCCAGCACAAAGAGTTTTGTGTGTTAGTTTAGCTTTTGACACCCAGAACCGGCTTTGGAAGTTAGCCAAACACGGGAAACGTTACCCGGCCCGGACACGAACAGGATTGACAGATTGATAGCTCTTTCTCGATTCCATTATGCTCCATTTTCAGATGGTACAATGAGGTCTCGGGGATGTGTTCTTTCTTCCTCCCCAAATCTAGGTTGTCTCCCGATTAGACCCAAAGGTATGAAAAGTCTACATGAAACCCTCTGCGCCAGTGCAAGGCCGGCCCTGGGTTCTGTCTTCAGTACCATGTGCTCCCTAACTTCCAAATCCCAACTGCACAGACTGAAGCGAACACTGAGCTGGTGATGTTGCAAAAGCTCTCCATCAGAAAAAAGGGATGCCACGAAGAATTCCGTTTGTGTTTTCAGGATTAGGATTTGAGAACCTGGGACCTGAGGCAAATGCTTTACTACTGAGCAAGCCCAAGTGGCTATGTGTGAGTCCATTACTTGGTGGGACTAAGTGTCGGGCTCTGGGATAAATGAGGTAAGCCTTCGTGGAAATCACTTGCTTGGCCCAACACCCAGCAGGAGCACCTGACAGTGGAGTTCTCTTCCTTCTTTAGAGGCCAGTCTCCAGAGTGCTGTGTGGTGCTGGGAGGGGAGGGGCGGGTGGGCGCAGCACCTGGGTACTTTATCCTCTGCCAAGGGTTGCCTGCAAGTGAGGCGCCGCATCCTGATGACCGAGCAAGGGCCATGTCATCGTGCCCAGTGCAGACTGCAGTTCTTTCTCTCTGGCTCTCTCTCGGATGCTAAGGGTGTGCTTTCAGAGCAAAGTGCACGCTGCTCCTCCGGGTTTTATTGCGCCCTCATGCGCTATCAGCATCCCATTGCAAATTTATCAGTCTGCAATGGTAATTTGGCTCCAATCATTTTTAAAAATGTGATATGAAGCTTTAGTTAGTGAGTTAGCACTCTTTTCAGGGAAGCCCAAAAACTGGACTTTGAGATCGTCTTTCCAACAAGGGCCGCACAGGAGAACATTGGACAGAAATTCCAGGAGGCGCGGCCAGGCAGACCTCCAAAGTCCACCTGTGGGTACAGAATGGGGATGCTGGCTTGGGAATCTAGTGATACAGCAAGAAAAGTTAGTGTGACAGAGCACGCCTTTAATCCCAGCATTTGGGAGGCACAGGCAGGTGGATCTGTGAGTTCCAGCCCAGCCTGGCATGAGTTCCAGGTCAGCCAGAACTACATAATGAGATCCTGTATTAGTCTTCCAGGATTCACGGAAACCATGTCAGATGGTTCACAACCGCCTTGATACTCAAGTTCTGGGAGATCTGACTGCAGTTCTAACTCCTCTGGCCTCTCTGGGTATTTGTATTCACATATAGATGCCTATACATACACGTAATTAAAAATGACTAAAAAATCCTTTAAATAATGAAAGAGTTAAGGGAACTGTCACGGTGATGAAGGAAGATGAGGGGGGCATTAAGAAGCATGTTTCCTGGTACCCCTCTTCATTGTCATCTGATGATCACCTCTCTTTCACATAACATAAGAGACAGTGACTGAAACAGCTTGCCACAGTGACTGCACAGTGAAACTCTGGCACAGAACTCTAACCCCCGCCCCAGTCCTTTAGAATGTTGAGGGCACATGTTCAAGCCTGCTCCCTTCCGTCCCAGCCCCCAAACCCCACATCTTTGGAAATGAAAGAAATAGGTGTCTACTTCTACAATTAGTGCTATTTTGATTTTCCTTTTGTTTTAAATGCTGTGCTGATCACGACAGCATTTATTCCCATAACTTGCCTGTTTCACAATGAATCTGTTTGTCTGTCCTCCTCACAAGAGGCACATGATGCTTTTTAAATGAAGAACAAAGGCCCGAATCACTTCCCCCTCTGGTCATTGCTTTCTCCCTGTGTATTCCAGGTAGCCAGACCCGAGGGGCAAGCGAGTGTCCCCTTTGGCCCTTGTAAAAGAAATGACAGTTTGCATACAGCGACCAGTCACATGTGGCTGGCCCTCGGGAAGGATTTCTGGACTGACGATAATCTCAAGAGCCCTCCTCAGCAACTGACCCTTTGTTTGAACACCCTCTGACCAAACACCAAAGGGTATTTGAACACCTTCTACACCAATATTCTGTTGCATAATTGATTCTGTGATATTTTATGACATCTTGGAATTGGTGAGAGTGAGGCTTTATGCTGCTCTGGATGATATTGCCTTCATGAGCACGGTAAATAAAGGGGGCTGGGAAAAGATGACGTCTTCTTATCTATCTCTAGATAACAAGTGTTGTCAATTTATAATATATTTGTGTATATAAAGATGTACATATACACACATATATGTATAGATATATATACACATATATGTATATATATTTAATTTTTATATATAATTTTTTTCTTTAGAAGAGATTCAAAGAAATGACTACCAGGAGCCAGAAGGAAAAACTAACTTTTTTTTTTTTTTTTTTTTTTCGAGACAGGGTTTCTCTGTGTAGCTTTGTTCCTTTCCTGGAACTCACTTGGTAGCCCAGGCTGGCCTCAAACTCACAGAGATCCTCCTGCCTCTGCCTCCCAAGTGCTGGGATTAAAGGCGTGCGCCACCACCGCCCGGCCTAACTTATTTTTTTAAAAGGAAATTCTGCTGGCATTAATGCTGTAATGTGGCATCTGGGGAGCCCAGGAGGAGGACCGATTAGCTATCAGTCCCATTATAGAGCAAAACGTCTCACTAGTGGTTAGCAACAGCACCCCATAAGCCTGGGTTATCTGCTATAATAAGAGGAAGGGCTTATCTCAGAAACTAGTTACTCATCAGAGAAACTATTTATGCTGATATTCTAGATGAGGCTGTAAAGGAACACAAGTCTCATACAGCTGCAAAGCACTGCTTCCCACAACACAGACTGTTAATCATTAGAAGTGTGAGCATCCTCGTGCCGAGACAGGACCTGGCAATCCACCTGAAGAAAAACGTACAGGTCTTTCTCAACTCCGCATTCAAGTTATCAAGTCTTTTTGTTACCCACCCTTAACTTTGAGCAGGTGAGAGACTGGCTGAGCTGACATTTCACTTTCCCTCTCGCAGAGAGTTTGTTTTGTTTTGGTTTGGTTTTCAGATTTGGTCATATCCTTTCCCTTTTACAAGTAAATTCTCCCACATCCTCCCCAGTTCCCTACCCAATCAAGTTCTTGCACCTTCCACTTTCTCTCTTTAATGAAAAACAAACAAACAAGCAAATGGATAAATACACACTCACCAAACCCAAGACCCAAGACCCCACACCGTAACTACAACAAAACACAGAAAACCACACAGTCCATTTCTCTCCGCTGACTACTCATGCACATGGAGCCTGCCCTGGATCACGGTTGACAGTGTCAATCAATTGGAGAAAACTGAGTTTCCCACCCCAAGCAGATATCGGTTGAAAACAGCTTCTTGGCTAGGGGTGGGACTTTGTGTCTCCTTTTCTCCTTCTCAGTTGCAGAGGCTTTTTATTAAACCATCATCATAGCTGAGCTTTAGAAAAGTAAGGAAGACATTGGACTGAAAGGGGCAGGTGGATTAGAATAGGCAAGAGCCTATTTCTTCTTTCAGATCATCAACTTGCTGCGCAGGGCCTATGTTTAAAATGGGAGTAGGGGGTGTTGGATGAAGTGAGGGACATAATCTGTGCTTTTCAGAAATCACACTCCAGGGATAGCAGCAGACTGTCACACAGATGCCCAAAGGCCATTCTACCTGCACTCAAGGGCCACAGAAAATGGGGCGTGCGCAGACTTAACTTTATAGAAACTTTTTTCATTATCTATCTATCTATCTATCTATCTATCTATCTATCTATTCTTACCTTTCGGCTTTGGGGACGGGATCTCTCAATGTAGCCCTGGCTGTCCTGGAACTCCCTGTGTAGACCAGGCTGGCCTCAGATCTCTGGATCTGCCCACCTCTGCCACTTGAGTAAAGACATGTGCCGCCGTGCGCAGCACTTGTAGATTTAAAAAAAAAAAAAAAAAAAAAAAAAACAACTATCTGCTCCTCTTATTCACTTCGGTTAGACTAACTCCTGAATCCAAATGTAGTTTAAAAGTGAAAGAAAAGGAAAACACAGAAAACGGGGTGATGCAATAGCTCAGGGGGTGTCAGCACTTGCTGCCAAGCTTGATGAGCAGAGTTCAATCCCTGGGACCCAAGGCCCGAAGGAGAGAGCAGAGGCCTTGCCAACTGTCCTCTGACTTTACCTGCAAATCATTCCCTCCACAATAAATAGACAAATGCACGCATGTTCTACTATTTAAACACTCTCATTGCAAGCAATGCCCAGGTACTATTATTTTTCCCCCTAGCAAAAAGCAAGCAAACAAAACTCTGAAGGTGGGTCACCATTTCATTTTGCAGCTATGGCGACATTTATATACGTATATTCAAAAGCAGTGAGAAGAAAAATCAGAACCCAAACTACCCGAAAGCCAACTTAAATTTCATTAAGAACCTGCTTCAGGCAAGACAGACACATGGCTCCCTTAATGGTTTAGTGTTTTATAAAGAACACAGATGACTTATCTGGAAACCCATATAGTAAATTGCTACAAAGTCCAAGAAAAAAAAATGACTTCACATTAACAATAATTAAGCAAGCACTGGAACAATACTGAGCCAGAGAACTAACAGTCAGTAAATCTCTAATCAGTTGCTGCAATTCGGGTAGATTTATTTCCCCCTCCCAGGTAAACGAGAGGCCAGCATGCTTCCAATTGTGTTGCCGCTGCTCACAATACAGGGACTTGGCTGGTCACATGCGCCAAGGCTAGGCTATGTTGGCCCTTTCTACTTCTCCAATGGAGTGCCAAAGGATCTCCATCAAGCCTCTGGTGGAGGTGAACACTTGGAGGAGGGGAGAGGGCTTTCACTACCTATCTGCCTCTTCCTTTTCATTCCCACAAGCCACCCGGGATGGGAAGTGAGTTTCCATCCATTCCCCCTTCCATTAAGGTCAAGACCAAGAAATCCCCAGAACCTAGTAGGCACATGTCTCTCTTTTGCTGGAATCCATCGTACAGGTGGATATTAGAATCATCTGGGCTGTACATATTGTTGATCTGGACTTGAACTTCTTCCCAATTCCCCAGGCCCTCCTCCAAAGTGCTTTAGCACACCAGAGCATGGGAAGAGGTGGACACTGACTGGGACAGTTATCAGTGAACGGGCTGATCTCCAGGCAGGATGGCAGCAGTAACTAATGAGAGTTGCCTGTGATCGTGGCAATCAGCTCTGTTCATGTGGATGCGCCATCTTGTCTATGGCTCCAGTAACGATAAGCTGGATTTCTGTTAAGTCTCCTTCCTATCATCCTAGGTCACAGTAGGTCTCTCAGGGGTATCATCTGTTAGTTGCTGACATCTCCCTGTGGGGACACTGGGCTATAGCAACTACCAGAAAACAAGGTGTCAAATTCTGTGCCAAGTTCCCATCCAGGCAGCTTTCTGTACCCTAACGAAAGGGTTTTGTGGACAAGTTTTTTTTGGGGTTTGTTTTTCTTTTGAGGTGCTGGGTATTGGATTTAGAGTCTCATGTATGCTATATAAGCTTTTTACCACTGAGCTATATTCCCAATCATTTCCATTGATTAATTGACCAATTAATCGATCCATCCATTGATTGACTGATTGATGGATTGATTAGTTGACACAGGACGTACTAAGTTTCCCAGGCATCCTGAATTCACTCTGGAAGCTCCTATGTCTATTAAACATTAAAATCCCCTGCATCAGCCTCCCAATGAGGCTGAGATTAGACCTGTGTCACAAGACTCAGCTATGTTCACACATTAAAAAATAAGCCAATGAGACAAAGCTTTACATCCGTGAACTCCGTAATCCCCATAGCACTTGGTAAGGCGACTGAACATGATCCCTGTTTTGCTAATGGGGAAACTGAAGACCAAAGTTATGTAATTTCTGCAATAGGGTTGTGCTAAGTTGAAAAGTTCGTGATCTTAGGGACCAGGAATGTTAGTATAGTAGCACCTCTCCCAAGGATACTCCCAAGTTCCCCAAGAAGCCATTCAAAAATCTGCCGCCTTCTGAAATCCTCCTCCCTGACCAGCTCCGTGCATGCTGGTTATACCTGCACTCTCCTCTTGTAACAAGTTCACCTATTAAATATCACTATTCAGAAACACATATTCAAATCAGTTATTGGGAATGCCTGTGATTCCAGCTCTCCAGAGGCTTAGCCTCAAGTTCAGCCTGGGCTACATAGAGACATCCTTTCTCAAAACCTCTGCATGAGAGCGGAGTTATCTTAGTGGTTGAGAGCACTGGCCTGGGTTCAGCTCCCAGCACCCACATGGTGGCTCACAATCAGCTGGAACTCCGGATCCTAAGGATTCTGGTGCCCTTTGCTGACTTCCTTGGGCACCAGACATGCAAGTGGCACGCATGCATACATACATACATACATACATACATACATACATACATACAACAGCAAAATACCTACACACTTAAATCATTTTTAAAAACTCACAGGGGCTGGACAGATGGCTCAGCAGTTAAAAGCACTGGGTGCTCTTCCAGAGGACCCAGGTTCAATTCCATGCACTTACATGACAGCTAAGAACTATCTGTAATTCATGTTCTAGGGGATCTGATACCCTTACACAGATATATATGCAGGCAAAATACCAATGTGCATAAAATTAAAAAAATAAATCATTTAAAATGTATAAAAATCCCTCACATGTATGTACACACACACACAACACCGAACATTCTCTTTAGCGCCCCAACACTGTACAGCTCGAATCACAGAGATCCGCCGCCCCGATGCTATTAAAGCTGCCACCACCCCCAACACACACACACAAACTCCATTTTCTGCCAAGCCCCTAATGCTTTGACAGTGGTTCTCAATCTTCCTGATGCTGTGAGGCTTTAATCAAATTCCTCAAGCTGTGATGACCCCCAAACATGAAATTATTTCATTGCTACTTCATACCTATAATTTTGCTACTGTTATGAACCTCAACGTAAATATCTGACATGTATCTCCAATAGTGAGGCTGAGAACCACTGCGCATGGGAATGGTATTAAGGACTTTTTAAAAACAGGGACTAGTTAGTGGGAGATGGCTCAGTGGTTAAAAACACTGGCCGCTCTTCCAGAGGCCCAGGGTTCAATTCCTAGTACTCATATGGCAGCTCACAACTGTCTACAGTTGTGTATGAGCCAATTCCCTCTTCTGGTGTGAAGACATATATATGCAGACAAAACACCATATACTGAAATTAAATCTTAAAAAAAAAAAAAAGGAACTAGTTAACCTAAAACCACTATCATGTCAGGTTATAAACACATTCTCAATCAGCAATAAAAGTAAACAGCATATTCTGGGTACTCTGAAGACTTCATGAATATGTGACCTGGTTTGGTCCCCCACCCCCACCCCACCCCCAGACAGTTTCTCTTTGTGGCTCTAGCTGTCCTGGAACTCGATTTGTAGACCAGGCCTGCCTCTGCCTCCTGAGGGCCACCATGCCTGGGCTCAATGACAGGATTCTTATGTTAAGAACTTAAAAAAAATAGACGAAACAAGACCTGGTCTTGTCAACTAGTGCATAAAACAATGTGTGAACCCATGGCCAAGGAGCTCCAAGTCAGGGCTGTGACTTTTGACAAAGAACTCAGAGCTGAACTCCAGCTGTGTTTAGTCAAGGTTTCCCCCAAACGAGATGCGTGTAAACCAGGGACAAACACATAACAGGACCTTACACAGCACAGGTACAGTGCCGTCTAAATCAAGAAAAGAAGGAAAAGAATTGAGATGCTAAGTGAAATAACAGGGAAAGTTCAGGTGATAGATATAGTAGGCAGATATCAAATACCCTGTGGAGCTTTTCCATTGGTGGCTACTACCAATTCTCCTGTTCTTCAGTTCAGAAATGCCCTGTGTGTAATTAAAGCAATGTTCTCACCTGTGTGCCCCGGAAGATGATATGCAAGCAGGAAATTCCATTTAAGGAGACATGCTGGCTGGTTTTATGTCACTTTGACACAAGCTAGAGTCACTTTGGGAAAAGGAGCCTCAGTTGAGAAAACGTTCCCACTAGGCTGACCTACGACGAGCCTGTGGTGCATTTTCTTGACTGGTGACTGGTGAGAGGGCCCAGCTCACCGTGGGCACTGCCACCCCTGCCTGGCAGTCTTGGGTACTGTAAGAAGGCAGGCTGAGAAAGCCATGAAAAGGAAGCTGGCAGCAGCACTTTCCATGGCCTCTGCTTCAGGTCCCGCCTCCAGGTATCCTGCCTTGAGTTCCTGCCCTGGCTTCCTTGTGTGAGGGACTAAAAGCTGAAACAAACTCTTTAATCCTCAACTGGCTTTAAAAATTATTTTTAATTGAAATAGAATTGCCTTATTTTTCTCTCTCCAGCTACTCCCCATTACCCTGACTGGATTCCTTTCTCATGAACCCCAATCCAGCTGACAGTCTTTCTTTTTTATTACATGCATGTACATGTATGTGGATACAGAGACACACACCAAACAACCTGCTGACCCATTTTTATGGTTTGTGTGCCTATGGTTTCAGGGCTGACCCTGATGTACTGGATATCCAATACAGGGGCTCATCCCTACATCCCTAGAGGAGGCTAATTCTCCTCCAAACATCATTAGTTGCCTCTTGTTCTTTGTCTAGGTGTGGAATCCATGAACATTTCCTCCCTCTTTCATGTCAGCCCGTCCATTTATATTGTCACGTTCCAAAACAAAACTGGACACAATGCAGAGCTCAACGGATCATAGGGAACACAGTCCCAATGGATACATCAGTATCATCTCGCCTGCATTTATGGCTTAGGGAACATCTGGGAAGGAGAGTCAGAAACATTGTAGGAGCAAGAACATCAGATATCAGCAAGTCTGCTTTGAAACAGTCTCTCCGAAGAATGACTGCACAAACCCAAGTTGCTTTTGGCCAGGGTGTTTTATCACAGCAATAGAAATCCTAAGACGACGATGTATTTTCTGTTGGCTTCCTTACAAGGTCAAGAAAGGATTTGTGAAGATGGTGACATCTTCATAATCAGGTAATGAAGTTACATCTGCAGTTCTCCCTTCCAGTCACTGTCTTAACAATAAGCATGCCACCAGGCAGGGGAAAATTCCAGGGATGTGATAAGCCCATCACGTAGCATCTTAGATTAATCATGAATGGAAGAAAGTTCTGGTTGTTCCATTCTTTGTGAAACAGAAAAACACAGTTGAGGTCCTTGAGATGACAAGGTGGAGGAGAAAGAGACAAGACGGGTGATATTCTACAGAGCATACTCGGTGCCCTCTACAGTCACTTAATTGTCCTTTCAGAATGCATTTCAGTCTTTAAAATAGTGTTGAGAGGCTAACGTGTCCTTGGTCCCTTTTGGCTGACTGCTTCAATCAGGCAGTTAGCCAAAAAAAGGGGGGGGAACCCAGTGGCCTAAATATCTCTTGCCAAAAACACAACTAAAATGGGGACAGAAGTGAAGCCACAGTCCCTAGGGACTATTCAGTGATGGGAATTCTCTGGGCACAAAAATTCCTAGGAGAATTTTCCTTTCAAGTTCCCCAGGAATACACAACAGGATTTGTCCCTTCACGTTACTCAAATTCCTCTTTCAGGTCACTACAGTGCCAAATGTAGGCTTGCTCTGTGTCTTCAGAGACCCCCAGAGATGGATGGGTTCACAGAAGAGGCTGCCATGGGCCAAGAGCTCCAGGGTTGGAAGTTGAATCTCAAGGTGCCGAAAGGTCATTTCTAGGTAAACCAAACAATTTTTGCTTTGCTAAAAGTTTTTCAACAGGGTGTATCTAGAAATATCTATCCTGGTACTCTAAACATAGCACACTAACGCTAAACAGTTCCCACGAAAACTCCCTGTGACTGGCAGTATGCATGGCCTCCCCCAACACTTACCGCTCAGATTGAGTGTTGACCTGCAGTCTTCTATGCTGAGTCATACCCTGGTCCTAGTCCTTCATCACAGTTGGTGCTTAACTAGTATTTACTTGCTCAAGACCAAAAGGATCTGGGAACTACCTTTGGGTCAATGATTTCGTTTTGCAGAAGAAATTCAGGATGGGTGGGCTATAATTTCAGTACATTGACTACAGGTGCATGAAACAGCAGAGGAATCCGGGCATCGCACCCGAGTGCAATTTAACCACACTAGTCAAAGAGAAATAAGAGCAGCCTTCTTGTTTTTAAGCCTTAAAACTGTTACAGTTGGGGTCTTACACGTTCCTCAAGAGACTCCTGGGATAAAGGTTTGGTTCATACCTGATGGTGCCACTGGGTAGTGATGGGACCTTTGTGGGGTGGAACCTAATGGAAGGATGTCAATATCCCTTGGAGGGGTTGTTCAGCTGCACTCCTCCTCATAATCATAGGTGAACAGTCTCCTCCACTGTAAGCTCCCATAGCTCTATGGACCATCACCTTGCCAAAGGTCCAAAGGTGAATAGGCTTGACCCCAATTCTAACCTCTGAGACATGAGCCAAAATAAATGGTTCTTCCTACTGAGCACATTGTATGGGGTATTTTATCTCAGTGATAGAAGGCCGACTAAAAAACGTTCCAAGTTACTTCCCACAAGGAAATACGTTAACAGTGATATAATTTCTCTATTTCAAATGTAAAGACATTTATGGTTTGGGAAATAGAGACCTTTGGAAAGTTGTAAAAGCAGACACCAAATAACAGGATGTTGCATGCTCCCCACCTGGAGGAAGACTGTGAAGGCAGCTGAGGATGGAGGGCTGCTGTTTGCTTAATTTCACAGGGGTATGACTTGATGCTCTGATGGAAGATGTGAGTTTTCCTTGGAACGACAGCATGCAAATGCAGAAACTGCCCGAGATAAAAGGACACACTGTCTATTTCTGAAAATGCAAAACTTAATTATGTGATTAAGTAACAAAGAGTTACTTGACTCTTGTCTCAATATTTTTAGGCAAGTAAGAACTTAATTTGACCCTGGAGTCTCTTTACTAGTAACTTACAAAGACCCCAGAGGCATGTGAATGGGATTTCCACCGTCACGGTAGACTGGGCAGCACTCCGCCAGCAACCTGGAAGAAACATCAGGCCCTGGTGGGCCATGATGGCCACCATGTGAAACCACCTTTAGCCCTGCCCCGTTGCTTCAGTGAGGATCCTAGCTTCTTGGTCCCTGTGGTGGTCTGAATAAGAATGGTCCCCATAAGCACATATATTGGAATGCTTAGTCACCACAAGTGGCACGATTTGAACAGATTAGAATGATTAGGAGGTGTGGGCTTGTTGGAGGAAGTATGTTACTGAGGTAGGGTTTGAGGTTTCGAAATCCCATGCCAGGCCCAGGCACACACTCAACCTTCCTCTCTATCCTTTCTCCCCCCTCTCCCTCTCTCTTTCTTTCTGCTTGCCGATCAGGATGTAGCACTCAGCTACTGCTCCAGTGCCATGCATGCCACCAAGCTCCCTGCCATGGTGGTAACGGACTAAACCCCTGAAACTGTAAGCCCCTCCCCAGTTAGATGCTTTCTTTTCTATAAGACATCTTGGTCATGGTGTCTCTTCTGAGCAATGTAACAGTGCCTAAGACAGTCCCAGAGGGAGTCTTCACTGGAAGGACCGGTCCTCTCAATGGCAGAAGACCTGTAAGTGGACTACTAGTGGCTATGTCCCACCAGTGTCCTACTGAGCTGTTTGTGGCTTGGCATAGTGAAGTGTAGACCCCAAGCCTTCACTGATAGGCCTAGACCTAAAGCAGGGTCACTATCACCATGAACACACCTCTCAAACACAAGTCTCAACCAACTTCTTACTTCTGCCAGTTACAGAAGAAAGATCCTGTACATGCTCAAGGCAGTGATTTTAGCTACTTCAAACCTAGCGCTTCTGTAAATATGCCTGAGAGCATTATCTACCATGATCTCTATTTTCATATTATTTCAGCTACATCTTAAAGACAGTGGTTCTCAGCCTGTGGGGGTCACATATCAGACATCCTGTGTATCAGATATTTACATTATGATTCATAAGAATAACACAATTACAGTTATGAGATAGCAACAAAAATAATTTTATGGTTGGGGGGAGGTCACCACAACATGAGGAACTGTATTCAAGGGTCACAGCATTAGGAAGGCTGAGAACCACTGACTTAGACAAAAGCATGCTGGACCAGTAAGACGGATCAGGAGGTAAGACTGCTCACTGCCAACCCAGATGGCGACCTCAGTTCAGTCCCCAAACTCACACAGTGGAAGAAAAGGGCCAATTCCTTCATGTGGTCCTCTGACCTCCACACAAGTGCTATGGAAGGTGCATGTCCCCCTTCCAAAACAAGAAAATAAATATGTAGAAGGAATTTTAAAAGGAACCTGCAGTCTGTCTGCTGCTGGCTCCCTTCCCAACACTCATCCAGTACAAACCCATCCAGAAGACAGAGGAACGCCCACTGAGCATGCCGCTATGTGGCAAAGAAGGATCTTGTAGCTTAACCCAAGCCAGTTCCTTTCATTTTTCATATTCCTAGTTATTCCCTTTACTCACTCTTTAATAAAATCTGAAACTGCCAAGTGGTGGTGGCGCACGCCTTTAATCCCAGCACTTGGGAGGCAGAGGAAAGCAGATCTCTGTGAATTTGAAGCCAGCCTGGTCTAAAAAGGGAGTTCCAAGACAGTCAAGGATACACAGAGAAACCCTGTCTTTAAAAAACCAAGAGATGATGGACAGACAGACAGAATAAAATGTACAACTATTATGTTTGTCATTGAATGCAGTGAAGAAAGAGAGCCCGACAAGACCTACTAGTTTATGAATAGCAGATACCCTGGTATACAGAATACACACTGCAACAGAGATAGCTGAATAGAGAGCAAGGACTGAGTCCCACACTCCATCGATTCCCATGTAAAAAGAGAGAGAACTACTGATCGTGATGAAGAATGATTTTCTCATAGGGATGGAATCCTTGCTCCCTCTCAAAAAAGGGGGGATGGAGAAAACCGTATTCCTCTGGGTTTTATACAGTAGGAATTAATTGGTGTATGGCTCCACAAAAACAGGTATGCTATTAATAGGAAGACACTGTTTATAGTTTCCACATACATACACAGTTACTGGAGGGACAGCATTTTCCGGAGACAGAGCTGTGCAGGCCCAGGGGCTTCTCATGCACACGCCTGTTCATCTGTGCTGTGCTGGTCAGTGCATCCCCAGGGAGAGCTGGCAGGCTGCTTAGCTGAAGTGGGCTAGCTGATTTATGATGAGCAAGGAGGTAAGTCAGTCAAGCCATGAAGCTGAATTGTGGGAGCCCAAATTACTCAAGGTCAGAAAACCTGAGCTTGCTTTCCCCAGCAGGGCTGCATAATAGGATGATTTGATGACGGCGTGGTTGCCAGGTATTTGGAAGGGTCTACACTTGGCTGTATGGTGTGCTTTGATCTTGCAAGGGGGAGATCTTTTGCCTATCCCCTTAGCATATTATAAAAAGTCCTTTTGAAAAAAACCTCTGGACTGTTGGGTATTGACCCAGGCCCTCCCGAAGCTATCCTGTGTCTCTGTCTTTCTCCTCCTCATCTAGGTCTATCTTTCTATCTAATATTTTCTCATTCCTCTCTCCTCCACCCAAAAACCCTTTGAGAGGTGGGAGCAGGTCAGAGCTGGACTCCCTACTCCCAAACTGAATAACTAACTAGCCAATGGCTTCTACATTGCATGGATAGATCTATGGGGAAGATGACCATAATGCAGCCATCACACAGTTCTGTTTTCACACACCAAGGACTGGGGATATACCTCAGTGGTAGGGTGTTTGTCTACTGTGGGCAAGACACCTCCCTTGCCACGCCCCACCCCAAAATATTCATACAGTTGCCCATACTCTATTGTAATTGTTAAACAGCATTGTGGAATAGGTAGGGTTTTGAACACTGGAGTATCAAACATGTATCACTATGATCAGACTCTCTTAATATCTTTAATAATTTGCCTTTGAGAGGTCGTCTCTGTAATAGGGGCACGACACAATTTAGAAAGCAAATGGTCTCTAGATCTATCATGTAGTACTTGCTATTATGATCAATTGGGACTCTTCCTGGCTAAAGAGTATTTTAAAGTCTTTATGATGATTCAAGACTGTTCCATAGAGGATATGCATTAATAATTGCAGCTCCCTCACAGGAGAAAGCATCTAACAATAATCTGCCAGTGGACCTAACCATGTTCCCAGTCCAAGTCTAGCTGCACCATGACAGCATTGTTCTGCATCAGCTGAGTCTGGCCTGTCCATGCATTTTTTCAGCAGCAGTAGCCCAAACATGGCTACTCAGACCAAGGACCTCAGATATCTTTATATCATTCCAGCGGCTCAAAGGGACTGAGGCAGAGTCTGGCTAAAGAGCAAACCACATGCTCCTCCTCAGTGGGGCCATCTGCCTTTCCATGAGTGGAACAGAAAAAGCACCAGGACTTGGAATCTTGGAGAATGAAGATACCCCCCCCCCATCTTCAAGGTGGGTTTAGTGTGACCCTTCCTGTCCTTTTCCCACCCACACAACTTCAGTACCCTTTTCTCAAAGTTCTGATGACCAAGGACTAAGAGGTTGTCTTTCACATCTGACACCAGAAGTGGCATTCCATAGACATCTTTCAGATAAAAAGAACTCTCTCTGTCTGCAGTAGAAAGGCAAGCTCTTCTGCTACACCCTTTTCTCCAAGTTCTTCCGAAACAAGAAGATCCTAATGCTAGGAGACAGACAGGCTGCCTAAATGAGAGTGAGAGCATCCTCCCTGATAGAATCCTCAGGCTGAGAGCTATCCGTCTCCATTCACACGCCATCCAGCCAGTTCAAGGAGGGGAGTACCAATGAGCCCTCGGATCAATATGGTGAAGTATGGAGATTGATCTCATCCTGGAGTGAGTGCATTGATGAGCTCCTCCACATGACCTTTGCTCCTTAGTACAAATTAGACTCTCCCACAAACCACAATCTTGCATGGGGACCTTCAGTGTTCGCTTGCTTTTAATAAAGCACACTGCAGGCTGACCTCAAAGATGACTACTGAAAATATACCCTGTCTTTACACATGAGGAGGTCATGAAGAACATGCCTGTAATTATGATGTCACAAATGCATAAATAAAGTTATTATTTTAAGGGTATATTTTCTCATTTTGTTTTTACAGGTACCATATATTTCTTGGCAGGAAAAGGACTGCTTGACTTAATTCTCTGTTAAAACTTAAGTGAGATCTAGCCATGCTTCCTTCTTACTTGGGCAGTGGTGCATTAAAGCACGCCTTTAATCCCAGCACTCAGGAGGCAGAGGCAGGTGGATCTCTGTGAGTTTGAGGCCAGCCTGGTCTACAGAGCTAGTTCCAGGACATCCAAAGCTACACAAAGAAACCTTGTCTTGAAAAACAAGCAAAGAGACAAACAAAAACAAATCTGTGTTCTCAGAGCCTAATACACCTACAGTCCATCTTGAGACCTCAGTGGGACAATGCATATTTAACAAAATGAGCAGTTCACCGGTGCTGATGGTTGATGCACCCCATTTTGAATAAAATCTGCAGGAATCCACAACCACCCCACATGTGCACATGTGAGCATGCTCTAACACGTTGTTGTGTTCATACACTAACATTTGAGGCACGGGAATAGAGATGGAGGTCATTTGCTCACCAGTTAAGGGATCAGATAGTGGACACAAATCCAGGCTCCTTCAGGGGCTAAGAGAACCAGTGTGAAGTTGGACAGACAGCACAACCAATGGAGCCTTTGTTTATTCCCACTTCTGTAAAGTTCTGAGTGATACTGATGCATTGCTGTGAGGATTAATTGAGCTAATGTGTAAATATGACTTGAGACAAAACTTGGGCTCAACAAATAATAGCCAGTAAAGAGTATATCCCTTTTTCCCCATGATCCCTAGCTCAATAAAAAACAAAGGCAGTTCAATGTAAAATCACTTTTAAAGCAATAATTCCAGGCTTTCCTTTGGACACAATCTCCTTGATTAATTCTCTTACCCGTCCTGGGAGTTAATCAGAAAGAAACCCTAGTTGTCAGAGAAACCCAGAGAGACCCTGACTTCAGGTACATAAGTCTATTGAGACCTGCCCTGACTTGGGGTACATAAGTCTATTGAGACCTGCTGGCCCTTAAAAGAAATCAAAAGGTGGTTGAGGGCAGGGTGACACCAGAAGGTCTTCAGTAATTCCATCATACTCCAAAGGGTCTCTCTCTGTCCCGTGCGTGTGCGTGTGCGTGTGCAGTGACCTGTACTGGGGAAGTAATGATGGCTGGATTCCTAAGACGTTCTGTGCCAATAGCTGGTACCCAAAACAAATATCGATGCTCCCCTGCATACTTCACATGTACCTCTTCCCACCCTGAGTCAGGAGTGCAGCCAAAGAACCCCGGTCTGAGAAGAGCTAGGGTACCAAGAAGGGTTTCTGTTCTTTCCCGTGTTCCCCTCACTATTCAACTGACTTGAAAACCTCCAAAGTTGAAGCTAGACCTGGTGAGGCACACCTAGAATCTCATCTCAGAAGATCTTCAAACAGTGAATGGGAGGCTGGAGAAAGGGCTCTTCAGAAACCCGGGTTCAAATCCCAGCACCCACATCGCAGCTCACAACTGTCTGTAACTCCAAGGTCTGACACCCTCACACGGACATACATGCAGGCAAAACACCAATGCACATAAAATAATAAAAATAAATTATTTTAAAAAAAAAAAACAGTAAATGGAAACTGGCTATGAAGTTCAGTGCAGGCCGTGAACAAGGCCCTAGGTTCTACCCCAGTTCTATAAAAAAAGAAAACCTAAGATAGAAAAGAAAGAAAATTGTATTTGGGGCTGGTGCCAAGCTTTCTCAGACTTGGATCCACATGAAAGAGTAGCTATCGTAAGAGTGATAATATTTAAGACAGTGATTTTCTAAGTCTGGTCAGAGAACACACGAGGTGACAACTATTTTCTCAATTATTCCAAAGATGTCATTTGCTCTCTCAACTCTCCCGACCCTCCACCTCCCAGGAGCACCTCGCGGCTGCGGATGTAATGACATCATCACTCCGGTGGCAAATGGAATGTGTGCTTTGGGGATTCTGTTTTTTAACTCTCGATACATTAATTTCATAGTCACAATGGACAGAGCTGGGGTGTGTGGCTCGGTGGTTGGACAGTAAGTGCTCAGCCTGTGGAAGACATTAATTCTATCCCTAGACCCACCGAGTTGGTGGTGGTGGGGATTATTTTGTTTTCAAAAATGCCAAACATCTTGAGATCAAAAGATTTGAGGACCCCTATTTCTCTTAAATCCACCTCAATCATTTCCAATCATCATAAATGAGTTCTAGAGACTACTAGGCTCAAAACTCTGTGCTTGGGTTATGGGACAAATGGTGATGAGCAAGGGTTGGGGACACAAATGTGTGAGCTTGGGAGAAAGCATGCAATGGTAACCTTCACCTGGACCAGATTCTCTGAGCTGGAATACTTTGCAGCTCCACTTCAGTGGTCAAAAATCAGCTTTGGTCTGGGGACAGGAAGATACGGATGGCTTGTTGCCTAGTTGGGGTGTTTTGAGGTTTTTCTGTACGTGCACTGGAATGCTGTGAACGATATGATCAAATCACAAACACAGAGCTAAATGCATAGAGTATGGGAATGCTGGACAGCTAACGGAGGTCCTAGCCAACAATTCCAAAGCCTACATAAGAGACGGAGGCCACTCAATAAAGCCCCTCCAGATACCTCAGAGTCTAAAAATTTTCTTTGTATGTCCCCAATTTTAACCTAGGTCAGGGTTACAGAAAAAAAAAAAAAAAAGACACAAGTTTCTGTGTTGTGACCGTCCTTTACGGGACTTCTATTATTGAATACACTTGCCATATTGTAAGGTAATTAGCAAGCTTTTCAGTTCTAAAAAAGTTTCCGGAACTCATTCTCTCCCCGCCCTCATACCTTTCCATTAATAATAGACTTAATTATTTGGCATAAATAAGGCTTGTTTGGCATACTAATAAAAGAAAGGCTAAAAGGCTCTTAACAATAAATGAATCATATGTACTCTGGTGGCTCTTTCCATTTTTTTTTTTTTTTCATTTTCTCCCCCACTTCCAGGCAGGGATTAAGTATCTCCACTGCTGGATAGGTAGACAGATACACACACTGCTCCTGAGTAAAAACTCCACTCCCTCCACCCTCTCCCCGCCAGAGGTGACTAGCTTACCTTACATCAGACCCTAGACGAATGAGACAACCAACCACTCACAATGTCTCAGAATTCTGCTAAACTATGTACACATAGATGCCATGCGTGGGATTTTGACTTTAAACGCACCCAATTTCCAAACCAAATTGCCCTCTGGTATGGCAGAAGCCAATGAGCTGTACCCAGGGCCTTGAGTTAACATCAAACATCTGTTGGGTAGACCAAACAGCACCTGGGACTTTTAGGCTTGGGTAAAACTGATGTTTCTTGAATATATGCTATTCACCAGGAACTTGATTTGTGTTACGTCATGTAATCCCCAGTAAGATCTCTGAAAGAGACATGTTTTACAGCTGAGTTAATAACCTGCAACCAGGAAAGGACTACCACTACCAGCAAGGTTTCTCATGAATTGGGGGCCACTCCAGGCAGGTCCCCTGCCCGACTCTCATCTTCAAGTTTTAACACAGCTCTCTGAATGAGTCCTAGGATGGACCTTTTATCAAATATTGATTACCATTTAGTAGCATTCAGCCACATTGTGACTTTGTGCCTAGAAAACCTGGTCCTCCAATGTAAGCAAGCTTGTTTTCTCCTTATATATCTCACAGCTATAGAGTGCACTCTACCCAGAATGACATTTTTTTTTACACTAGAAATGTTTATTGCTCGTGTTATCAACTAAATTAGAGGTTACTACAAAGAAATTAGTGCACTGTTACATGAACTTGTTATTTGATAAACATAATAGACAATTCTGAGGATTAAACAAGACAGAAATTTCTCTGAAAGCCTATGTAATGGGAAAATATTCACTTAGAGTCTATCAACTCTATTTAACTTTGTCTAGGTGGCTCAGTGGGGTAAGGTGCTTCCTTATCCCCAAGAATGACAACCCTAAATGAATTTGCCAAACTCACATACCATCTTGATATGTGCACCATGGCATATGTCTCCCCACACATGCACACATGCACAATGAATAAATAAGTGTAATATTTAAAAAAGAATAAATGAAACCATCTCAATTGTCTGTTCTCATATTTCCATCATTTTGTGATCAGTTCACTTTAAATTATAAACTAGGGAGTCATAGCCGAGTGTGGTGGTACACACCTTTAGTCTCAGCACTTGGGAGGCAAAGGCAGGCAATCTCTGAGTTCCAGGATAGCCAAAGATATAAAGAGAAAATCTGTTTCAAAAAACAAAACAAACGAAGTGTTTACCATTAAAAAAAAAGGGGGGGGGAGTGGCTAATAAAATGACTCAGTGAGCCAAACGCCTGCCTTGAAGCCTGACAACTTGAGTTTGATCTCAGCCTTTATTTTTTTTTTTTTTTTTTTTTCGAACAGTTCTCTGTTACTTTCGCTTTCTGAGCTCACTTGAGCTGCTCCTCACAAAGCCGCCTAATCTGGATTGTGCAACAAAATATCATTTTTTTAAAGAAGGAGCTGGATGCAGTGGTGGACATTTGCAATCCCAGCATCCTAAAGCAAGATGGACCAGCTAGCTAACAATGAGAGAGAGCCTGCCTCAACAAGGAATAACCCTACTGAAGCTTGTCTTCTGTCCTTCACAGCCACATCATGGTGCTCAAGCACAGGTATGTGTGCTTGCATGAGTGTGCGCACACACACACCATGCAGATACACACATGCATTCACATGCACACACACAAATGAAATTTTATTTCTCCTTGAAGCATTATTGTTTATTTTTCCCTTTCACTATGACCTTCAGAAAAAAAACGACCCTAATACGAGGCATACAGGCACATGCCTGACATTCCAGCACTTGGGAGGCTGGGATAGGATGACCAGCCTGGGCTACACAGCAAGACCCTTTCTCCAACAAAGAAATAAAGAAACAAACACCAACCAGCCAACCAAGAAAAGAAGAAATAAAGCAGCCCTGAGCACAGAC
Organism: Peromyscus leucopus; assembly: GCF_004664715.2. Taxonomy (NCBI): domain Eukaryota; kingdom Metazoa; phylum Chordata; class Mammalia; order Rodentia; family Cricetidae; genus Peromyscus; species Peromyscus leucopus. Next base: position 51,969,289 of record NC_051076.1, on the reverse strand, counting down.
AGGAAAAGCTTCAACTCCTCAGACATCACGGTGGGACATCACAAGGTGTCATAACGCTCAGCAGAGGAAGCAGAAACACCGTTGATTAGGCTGTTGCTAACTTAGAAAAGGGTTCAATCCCACTGGCACAGTTATCTAAAAGACTTACAGCTGCTGACAGAGATGAAATGTGCAAGTAGCATGTCTAGGCTTCCTATGCGCAATCTCCAAGCTCGGAAACATCATGTGGATACAACTGATGCTTAATACAGAACGCAAAGAATAAATGGCCACTAAATGGCCAGCCAGATGTGGCTATGCATGCCTGTATCTCCATCATTTGGAAGATAGAAGCTGGAAGATTGGACATTCAAGGCCAGCCTTGGATACCTAGCCAGGGTGAGGCCAGCTTGAATTACATGAGACCCCATCTCAAAAAAACAAACAACAAAACAAATCAAAAAGATAAACAAATGAAGAGAAACTCTGGCCAGCCCTATGGTCATTAAACTGCGACAAGGGAGGAGGTATGTGCTCACTGTTGCTTTGTGATACAGGGCCCCATCTTTCCCGATCAGCAACAATCAGGGGCCACTGGAATCCTCCAGGAAGATTTTTTTCTTATTTCATCATTTGAATTGGTGAGAAGTCCATGGACACGTTAATATTGAATCTACAGATTACTTCAAAGTGGTCAGAGAATGCAGGAAACCACGAATGATGTACTTAGAATTAGCCGGTGGCGAACCCCTTTAATCCCAGCACTCAGGAGACAGAGACAGGTGGATCTCTGAGTTCAAGGCTAGCATGCCCAGTCTACAGAGTGAGTTTCAGGAGAGCCAGGGCTACACAGAGAAACCTTGTCTTTGAAATACCAAAAACAAAACACCACTGTAGGGATGATGAGACAGCTCAGTGCACAAAGGTGTGCACCATTAAAACGCCATCCTGAGTGCCATCCCTGGGGCCTGCATGGCGGGAGAAGAGACTCAGTTTCCTCAAGCTACCCTCTGACCTCCAGAAGCACACCATAAGTTTTAACCTGCCTTTATAAACATATTTACCCTACATATGTATGGCCTATGTAAATAAGTGTAATTTCAAAAAAAGATTAAGGCTAAAAATATAACTAATTGGTAAGGTAGAGAGCTCACTTGCATATATGAGGCCCTGGATTCAATCACTAGTGCTGCAATAAGAACAAAATTCATTGGCCTTGAGATGCCTTCTCTCATATGGGGACGCCAAAATTTGTTTTTAAAAGCCAAAAAACAAAAACAAAAACAAAAAAGCCCACCACCAACAAATCCATTAATAATCTCAATAAAGGGCCTTCTTAGGTGCACAGGCAGTGTTTGGAGGGGTTATGTCGAGAAGATGACAACTAATGACAAAGGCCTGCCTGGACTAATCAATTATTCAGACCAACATTAGATGCCTCTTATACACAGAAACATGGGAATTATGTCTCCCTGAAGTAACGAGCTAAATCCATGAGCGTAAAACACTCGACTGTAAAATGGGGAGCCAAAGCAGCTGCATGTGGAAGACCCTCCAAATAATGAATGCCCAGCAGACTTTTTTCTTTTCAGTTTGAGTCTTTTGTTATGTGGGGAGTAAGTGTTGGAGGGAGACAGGGTCTCAGGCAACATCACATTCACCGTGCGGGGCGAGACCTTGAACTTCTGATCATCTCGTCCGCATCTCCCAAGTGTGTGGATTACAGGAGTGTGCCACCATTCCTAATTCTCGGCAGCGCTGGGGTTTGAACCCAGGGCTCCTGCCTGCAAGACAAGCATTCTACTTGTCTACTGCACTACACTTCCAGACATGTCCTATACATTTAAAATAACAATTATATGCGGGTATTCAGCACCCAATGTGATACTCAAAAGACCACTAAGAGAAGAATCTTTGTGTTTGTTCCTCAGAGAAATTTCCCAGCAATATACCCAAATATGAATGCAAATACCAATCTTTTAAAAAAGTTCGAGTCAGCCAAGCATGGTGGTGCAAACCTTTAATCCCACCACACAGGAGGCAGAGGGAGTTTAAAGCTACATGGTCTCAAAAACAAGTTCCAGGTCAGCCAGGACTACACAGTGAGACCCTGTCTTAAAAGAAAGAAAAGCGCATGTTGTAACCTATTCTGTGTTCAGCATCTTTCTCCTAATCCAAGACATTTTTCCAGACAAATGAAAACCAAAAATTTCCTCTTACAAACACATACTTTGGGGGAGTCTGTCATGTATGTGTTGTTCCTTCCCTCCAATGAGAACCCTCTGGCAAGGGGGGGAGGAGAAAGCCAATTCTTCAATAGATTCAAGTCTTAGGAAAACCAGTAATAGATGGAACCAGACACCTGCTGACAAACAGTGACAAATCCCACTGACACTGCGCTGACCCCCAGTTAGTCAAGATTTAATTAAGGGGCATAATTAAGTCAGTGGAACAGAACACTAATGAGTGTTTTTTTAATATGGGTAATTACGTGTAAAAATACAAAGTGTGATGGAGACCTAAATATATCATTAACTGAACAGTATAGAATAACAAACAGAGTGTGAAGTATGCCTAGTCTGTTGCTGTTAGAGACAAGAAGGCCGACTGGGTCTCAGGTTGAATAAAAATCAGGCAAGTTTATGTTGGCTTCATGCTGGGTGCATTTGTTATTCTAATTTCGTAGTAAGGAGCAGCTATGTGTATTAAGAACTCATTTTTCAATGAAGATTCCATTGGCTTTGACGTCCTTTTTGCACTTAGCATTCTGTCTCAACTGCAAATGAGCAATTAAGGGGCTGTTTGCAACTGTTTGCTTCCTATGGGATCAGCTATGGAGGTGTCCATCTGAGCTGGGAGACTGACAGATGTAAGGACAGTGGCGTTACTAACGCTCCACGGGCTTCCTTTTCAGTCGGCTCTGTCGGGTTTCTTCTGTTGGATCTCTGCCTGAGGAGCTGACCTAACCCACAGGACTGGGCTCCCCTGACTGAAAATACCATTCGGGACAGTGAATATGGCTGAAATGAAATCAGTAAGTTTTCAAACAAGCCAAAGAAGCCTTGAGGTCATTAGTCAGTAATGGACTAACATAGGACATGCTGTGGTTGGAAAGCATGGCCGTGTGGGTTTGGGAACCTCACTTTCCGCGGTGAGAATGTTATCTGTGGTGCTCTGAGTTGTTGGCGTGATGTCCTTAGCAGCCTTTTATGCACGTATCCAAGCAACAAGTAGGAGCATAGACTCTTGACTATCAGCACCCCTGGTTCAACTCCATACAATTTGGGATTAAGAATCTTTCATTTAAAATGTATTCCCTCCCCTACTTCTCCCCCCTCACCCCCACCCCGAGGTATTAAGGATGCCTTTCCAGCCTTCCTGATTCTGAGCTAACCTCTACTTGGCAATATTCCAGAGGAAAAGAAAAGAACATCTTCATTACTAAAAGAAGCCAACAGCCAGATGCTGCCTCATTCTGCTAAGAATTGGACCCGAGTTTTTTTTTTTCTTTCCTGTAGTGCTGAGGATGGAGCCAGAGCCTAGAAGATGCTAGGCAAGCTTGCTCCCTCTGAGTTGCTTCCACAGCCCTGGTCTTGATTTTATACAAATAATGACTGTGATAAAGGTTTCTTATAAAGTATTGATAATTTGATGTGCAGCATTCCCACACATTCAAGAATCAATTCATATTGCAACTCATTATCAGACTTGTCTAATATTACCTCTTAAAGATAAGTACCGACAAGTCCATAATGATAATGGAAAATGGGAAGTTTTTTTCCAGGTGAAGAATTCGTTTTCGACAAAGCTGTTCAGGATAAAAATCTTTTCGAATAGAATTTTGATAACTCACACAGTGGTGTGGGAACTCAGACACAAGTGCAGTGTAACACGAAAAGAACTGAAGAGAAAAAAACAGCTTTTGTTTAGATAGTGAGTTTATGGAGCTCATTTTCCCTTAATGCTGGCCATAAAAACAAGCATTATCTCAGGGAAGGCTAGTATAGCATTTACCAAGCATTGTAAAGTCAAAGGCTTCCTATGTACACACCCCAAACCAGGTTAATAAGTAATTTCAAAATACTATAAATTGAAGCCTATTAGAATTCCAAATATTTTCATGAATATTAACCCTGTGAACCCTGGGAAGCTGAGACTTGATTATTATTATCATCATCATCATCATTTTAAGTCTTACATTCTTCTGTAGCATGGCTTTTGAGAGACCCGGTTAAATCAGGTGACTGTCTCCATTCATCTAGTGACCAGCTCGATTCATTTATGTAGCATTTCAGCTGTGATACATATCTGGGGAGAACACTGGTTTATCGGGAAAATTAATCATCCCTTTCCAATGGTCCCCTCCTTCTTCCAAGGCACCTTGAAGTTTTTGAAAACATTTTCTCTTTTTAAATTTTAAAAAGAGTAAGCCATTGGATCAGAGCTTAGGGGAGATGCCAAAAGTCACACAATATAAAGCCTTTTGACTGGTACAAACATTGAAGCAAGCAACTTTTGGGATCTAAAAGACTGAATTTTAGACGGAGCCCATCTTATGAGACCGATTCTGATTCCTGTGCTTGGTTCTCTCTCTTCAAGGCTACCCTTATCAAGTTGTGTCTGAAGGAACAGAATTGTCTTTCCCAGGGTGCTTGCCTCACGTTTCAGAAGGAAACAACTGTTAACGTAACAACAAAATCCTAACACCCTGCCAAGGAGCTTGCACTTGTCTGGTTCTTAAAGGCAAGGCGAGGTTGGAGGGCTCAGCAAAATTTTTATGTAGGGGAGCAGGCCCAAGGAAAACTCACACGCCATAACCAATTGTGGACAGAGGATCATCTATCAGGAGACAAATGCAGGAACTCCGGAGTGCCTCTCCTCAAATGAAATAATATATCTTTGAAAGCCAATGCCCGTTTTAGGCCCGAGGCCCATATATCAAGCCTGAGAGGCTTGTGGAATCGCTCCAGGGCCATTAACCTTCCACCTGTTTCCCCCTGTCCTTCAGGATGAGCCCCTGCCCTTGATTTCGCTCGCGTCCCCTGTTCATCTTCCGACAGAGTGTAAATGTAAAGCAGTGGGCCTGCGAAATAACTCAAAGGCAATGGAGCAGGGGCACGGTTACAAATCTCTGCCAGTGGCACCGTGACTTATACAGGCAGTTTGTCACACACGAGCCAGGTGACCTCTGTGACATAACAGAGAAAAATATCGCCCAGGATCAAAGCCGGGGTTCGGAGCGTTCCAAGTACCTGTGCCCCACACGCTGAGCAGGTTATCTGTGTCCGAGGATTTCCCCCTGTGCCAATAACGTTTTTGCTCCAGGGAAACAGGGAAGGTGGGCGAGGGGGGGGTCCCTAATTGAAATCATTTCTGTCAAGTAGAAGCGGGGTCTTTCCTGCTATATCTGGAGTAGAATCTCTGCCCTCTTGACTGCTCCTGGCGGCGGCTGCAGAAGCTTGCCCTAGGCAACAAGAACGCATCCATTCACCCTGAGGGAGCTGAAGCAAAGTGGGGGGGGGGGGACGACAAAAAACAAAAGGCACCAATGGGTTCTTAAAGACTTCCTTAACTGAGTACTTAAACCCAGTTAGACCTCAAGAGAAAGTTTTAGTATAGCTTCTATTTTTGTTAGGTCAAAGAACTGCTTTGGTTATTTTGAGACTCACACTGTTCCCTGAAATGAGGCACATAGTCAGGCCGGCAATCCCAGCACTCAGGAGGACTGTAATCTAGGCTAGCCTGGGCTCCATAATCAGACCCTCACTTAAAAAATGGAATTACATATTTTTATAGGTAGTGTCTACTATACATGTCTATTAGTATTAAAGGTGATAGTAACTAAAGGATGTAATAAAATGGTGTGAAGTCACATTTTTTTTTTTGTTTTTGTTTTTCGAGACAGGGTTTCTCTGTGTAGTTTTGGTGCCTATCCTGGAACTCACTCTGTAGACCAGGCTGGCCTCAAACTCACAAGATCCGCCTGCCTCTGCCTCCCGAGTGCTGGGATTAAAAGCGTGCGCCACCACCGCCCGGCTGTGAAGTCACTTTTTAAAAGTCTAGACTGTTCTCCAAATGAGATTGAAATTTAGGAAAATGTAGAATCACCTGACACTGGCTTAAAAAAAAAAAAAAACGTATCAGAAGGAAATAGCAGTATAAATATCTTAAATATGAATATTAATTCCAGTTTGTATTTATTAAATTATGAGTTTCCTTGTCATTTGGTGCTAAAACAATGCCTGTTAGCTCCAGAAAATAAAAGGTCCTTAACAGTCCTGCCTAGGGCCATTGTCTCATCGGTGAGAGCGCTTCATTTTCATTTCCTTCCAAATTAGAAATGATTACAGTGGTTACAATTAAAAATGATTACAGGAGTCACAATTAAAATGATTACATGGGTTAGTTAGAGTCAGTTCCGAGGTTAAGCACTGCCGTCCTAACCACCCATGCAGCAGTTTACAACTACCTGTAACTCCAGCTCCAAGGGACTCAGACCCTCTGCTGGCCGCTGTGGCGACCTGCACACACATGGCATTCACATACACACAGTGAGAGCCATGTACACATTAAGAAAGAAAGAAGAGAAATCTTGCCATAATAACAGAAACTGATCTCAACCCCAAGTGTTGACTCACAGGTGGGGAGGCAAGCCTGCTTCAGTTTACCCTTTCCGGCTCTGACCACAAGGACGGATTCCAGCCGTGGGGAAGTCCCAGTGTGCCTTTTACAAGATGCTGTGTCCCACACTACTCCAGAGTGCGTTCCCCTTCCTCAAGCACGGTGATACCACTGGGAAATTGCTGATGTGGAAATGTCAGGGGATGAGAATTGGTCTTTTGGTGGGTGGCTTTTTTTTTTTTTTAAGAGCGAGAGTCATTGGTAGCCCAGATCGGCCTGGAACGTGTATCCCTTCTCTCTCAGCTGCCCCAAAAGGGTCGTTTGTGAACCCCCATGGCCAGACTGAAATGTCAGCTTTTAATAATTAGAAAGCTCTCCCTTATTTGTTCTCAAACATCACATGCAAGCCAAGCAGTGGTGGCGCATGCCTTTAATCCCAGCACTTGGGAGGCAGAGGCAGGAGGATCTCTGTGAGTTCAAGGTCAGCCTGGTCTATAGAGCCAGTCCAAGATAGCCAGGGCTACACAGAGAAACGTTGTTTCCAAAAACCAAAAAGAAAAAAAAAAGTTACACACAATAGTTAAGCAAGATGGCTCAGTAGGTGGCATTTTCCATGCAAACCTGACAACCTGACTCCAATTCTGGAGCCCACAGCAGGGGGAACCGTTACCTGTGGCACTGGTGTGTGTACACACACACACATACACACACATATATACATACATACATACACACACACACACACACACACACACACACACACACTTCTCATACACACACAATAAACAATATGAAACTAGGATTGAGGGCATAGCTCAGTAGCGGAGTACTGGCAAAGAATACACGAGGCCCAAGGTTTGATCCACAGCGCTATCAATAAAGAAAGTTCTGGAAAAGTTCAGAGAAATTTGGAGTGCCGACTTAAATCTTCAAACAGGAAAACATCAGTCTTCTTTAGCCAACCACAAGGTTCTGTCCCTGTGTTTAGTGTGGTTTCTAAGGCCAGTGACAGTCTATAATTGCTTGCAAAATTACCAGTATATGCATTTTCCTTAGAAAATTAATAAACTCCCACCTGGCATTCAGAGGCATCAGTGATTCCAAAAAACATTAACAATCCCTTACACAGATTAAGACCTGAAGCCTTAAAAGATTTTTGTTTTCTGTGCTTGAGACAGGGTGCTTATTATGTTACCTTGGCTATCCTGAAACTACATAGACCAGGCTAGCCTCAAACCCACAGAGATCTGCCTGCTTCTGCCTAAAAAAAGTTAGCAAGCTAGAATAAAAAAAAAATGTGAGAATAAGGAAGGGTGCCCACGGTATGCAGCAGACTGGAATCTGGCGGATGAGAAAAGAGGGATCTCATGACCACAATTTAGAACAATAGCTAGTGAAACTCTGGGTGGGGTCCCAGATTCCTGCCTCCTCATCTAGGCTCTTCTTACACACATAGTGCAGTAGCCAATCCTTCCTCTGGCTATTGCTTGTATGCTGGACTTTATGTCCTTTAAAATAATTTTTCTGTGATACAGAAACCTAATTATGAGAAATTCCACATTTTTTAACAGGATATTCAAGCATTAAACAATCTCAGTCCCAGGCATCTGCAGATATGAATAAATGCTTAAAGTTCTTTGTCTGTGGATTCAAATTAGTTTCTATACAATTAATTTTTATGACAGATATGCCTGAAACTCTCATTAGAAACTCATTTCTTCCTGAAAAAAATTGTTTTTATGCATCCTGTGTATCTAAATTTGGGGTCTCTGTTGTACCTAGTCCATTGTGGTCCTATTTTAAATGTCTCTGTAAGTGAGTATCTAAATTTCACAGACAAACCTATTTTTCTATGAAAATGATTTATTTAGTGGGCACTCCTCTATAATTCTAGTGAGAGCCTGCACCTGAGCTCATGAAGTGTTCCTACTTCATGCTTGATTATTTTGATTTCTCTCTGCTTTCACATTATTAGCAAAAATGTTAAGCAAGGTATCACATTTAGTGGGGACTCTGCTTGCTAAATGTAACATTAAAACATCCAATCTAACATACTGAACTCGAGGAAGTGTCAACTGGTATCAGAATTCTCCAGGAAAAGAAAGGCATTTAATATTTTCAGTAAAACCTCTTGAAATAGTCCCTTTTTTAAAGAAAAAAAAAAAAAGGAAGATACTTTAGCCTAAGTTATCTAAGACTTTTTTTTTTTTTTTTTTAAATCCACCAATGTTCTCTGATCTACGATTTAAACAAATATGGTTAAACTGCTGGGGGAAAAAAAAAAGCTCCTGGGCATGAATCACTGCTTACATTCTTTTCCACCCACAAACAATTTCATTTGGGAAAGCTGCCACATAGTATCGACAGTGACAACAAATGGCATTGTCCCATGAACATCTGTTTCCGACTCCCACACTGATACTGTGGCAGGGCACCTCAGAGTTAGTTGGTCTTCACAAATCGCTGAGCTACAAAGGAACTGGAAATCGCTGGTACAACGAGGTTTTATTATTGGAACACAGGAAAACTTTATCATCATGCTGGGAAGTTGTATATCTTTTAAAATATTGGAACGGGGGTTATGTTAGCACATTAAACCATGCGGAAGACTACTTCTGAAGAGAAGGGAGGAAAAGAATGTTCCCTGTCTATTATGTCCTTGGATTGCGGTCCCCATTCAATCTTCATATAACTTTCTCACCCAACCTCAACTTAAAATTGGTTTGCTGTTTAAAGATGTTATTGCAGCTAGTTTCTTGCAAAAATTGAGAACAGAATACCGAAGAACTTTGAAGCCAACGTGATAAATAAAACACTCTTGTTTCTCAACAACAACACAAATTAAATTGAGTCAAGACCTCTTAGATGCCTTTTCATCATTTCCCCCCTAAATTTACACTGTCATGCTTACATTTTCTGAAAATCTGGCAACATAAAGCTAATAAAGACTCCTCCCAGGAGACCCTCAGCCCCCATGTTCAAAGGGGGGAGATCCAGTGTGGCTGCTGAGCGCCTGTGTTCCTCACTGGGCTAGCTGTGGCCTCACTGGGCTAGCCTGTCATCAGCCACAAGCAGGAGGCAAGTGGCTACTGTGCTGCCCCTTTCCCTGCATGTCATTCAATTATTTTTAACAAAAACCACACTGGAAAAGAAAGTTGCTCACAATGGGAATTCGAAATGAGCGCATATTTCAACTACTTGCACATTCCAAAGTAAGCTGTATGTATGTTGCTGCAGCCAGAACTTTATCTCTCTTCTTGGTTAAAAATAGGCTCACATCTTAAAGGAAATGTCAAACTGGGTATACAGTCAACATATGACTTCCATATACATTCTTTTTTGTTTTATTCTACAAAGATGTGTTGGAGCAAATTCCATTCTCTACTGCTGTCCTCTTTGGCATGACTCAACAGACAATCAAAAAGGTCAGTGGTTAAAATATTTGATGGTGCAGCGTGCCTTTGATCCCGGTGATCAGAAGGCAGAGGCAGATGGATCTCTGTGTATTCCAGGATAACCTGGTATACATGGTGAGTTCCAGGACAGCCAAGGCTATGTAGACAGACTGTGTCTCAAAAACAAAAACAAACAAAAATCCCACTTGCTGTATAATCCTGAGGACTGGAGTTCAGATCCTCAGAACCCCCTCAAATGCCAGGTGTAGACACAATCCACCTGTAATTTCAGCACTCAGAAGACAGAAACATGGATGCCTGAGCAAGCTGGCTAGAGAGGCTAGCTAAAAAGTAAGCTCTGGGTTGGACTGAAAGACCCTGCCTTGACTTGTGTGGTGGCACATGCCTTTAATCCCAGCACTCAGGAGCCAGAGGCAGGCGGATCTCTGTGAATTCGAGGCCAATCTGGTCTATAGAGCGAGCACCAGGACAGCCAGGGCTACCCAGAGAAACCCTGTCTCAAAAAAAAAAAAAAAAAAAAAAAAAAAAGAAGATCCTGCCTCAAAGAATAAAATGGACAATGATCATGAGGACAAAAATATATACTTGCTGACTAGAACTCTAAATGAAATAAACTGAACTGACTGACTGCAGATAAGGACAAAAAAAAAAAAAAAAAACCCTCTGCTGAGGAATAATTCTATTACTGTTTTATCTAGAAAAAGATCCTATATATAGTTTATGAATAAGTGGTATCAGTTTCTATAATTACTATAGAATTCAATGCTGAAACCCACCAATATATCCTCGAGAATGATTAATCATTCAGTCTTTCACTGCTACTCATGAAAAATGTGCTTAGGTTTTTATTCATTTGTTTATTTTTATCTGATTATGTTTTCATACTGATTTTTTTTTTATCAACGTATTTGGAATTTGTGTTGCTATCACTTTTACCTACGGTGTGAGGATTGATTCTCAAATAATCATGGTCATGATTAGTTGTCAAAAGAGAAAGAAATTAATCTTCAGAATCAGTCATTAGGCTTGGGATTTTAGTGTTCTCCTATGTGAATCTTTTCATTATATATAAAATGGAGGAGGGGCTGGAAAGATGGCTCAGCTGTTAAGAGCACATACTTCTCTTACATAAGACTCAGCTTTGGTCCCCAACATCCATGTCAGATAGCACACAACCACCTGTAACTCCAGTTCCGGGGGATCCAACCCCTCTGGCCTCCAAGGGCACCAGCTTTTACTTACATATACCTATACACAGACATATAAGCACATATATAATCAAAAATTAAATTAAAAAATAAGATATAAAAGCGGTATATGTGTTACATGGGACAATACCAGCATATGTCATATTGTTCATGGTTTCCAAAATGTCATTGGTCCTCACAAGACCCTTATAAATAAGTAAGTACAGCTATTTTTGAGACATTCTTTACAAGTTTGTTATCCTGGCCCAACTTGGGCAAAGACTAGGTGTTTTACAGCTCAGCGTTGTGCTGTGTGTATATAAATGTTCTTTTTGTGGGGTTTTTTGTTTGTTTGTTTGTTTTCTGAGGCAGGGTCTCTCTATGTGGCCCTGGCTGTCCTGAAACTAGCTGTGTAGAACAGGCTGGCCTCAGAGATCCACCTGCCTCTGCCTCTTGAGTGTTGGGATGAAAGGTGTACCCCAGCACACAGTGCCTGTATTTAGAAATGGTTCCACCAAGGCCAGGAGGGCTGAAATGTAAGAACTGGCCAAGCCTGGCTATGATGTGCACCGCTGAACTGCCGACAGCCCAACATCTGATAATAACCAAATAAGCCAACAAAAAAGCGGGGCCACCAGAGCCGATTTTAGTAAGGAAGTGCAGATAAAATTCTTCATCACACCTTGTGTCACCCAAAGGAAACGTCAGCCCGCCAATTTCACAAACATGCCAGGAAAAGAATTTCCTTGGCAAAGGGACAGCAGGGAAATGCCCTTTGCAAAGATCAATTAGCCCCCTGGACCCACGGGCTTCTTATGCCCGGACTGACTACCAGGCTGGGGAGAGGGTGCTTGCCTTGCTATTTTGGGACATCTTCTTTTGTTCCTTCTCGCTAAGAATAGTGGCAAAGCTCGGGGTGCTATTTATAGCCCCTAAAGCAGCCTGACTCCGAACACTTTATTCATTTATATTTCCCGTGTTTATTGTTCCCTTACCTTTTTAGTAATTAAAGGTGTTCATCCAAGATTTTATTTAGTAACAAATCAGTTGTAAATAGCGTTTCTTTTAATATATGAAAGCCTATATTTAGACTCAATAAAATATTTCACTCCCACTTCCATTTTAACTAAAAACAGTTTCAACCGGGGTGGGGGTGTTTGGTGTTTTGAAATTCAGAGTCCAGCACTGAGGTGGTAATTATGCTTTCTCAAATTGCTCCGATGATTTTGTCTTAGACTGCCATTGTAGCCAGCTCATTATGTGTTTATACCCTGAAATTTATCTGATTGTAATAAAATATGGTTAAGATGTAACATTAAATCTAAAGTTTTCTCAGAATGGTGGCACCTGGGACTTTCTGTGAAACCGGCGCAATCTTTTGTGGTATGAAGCACCCAGAATCAGAAAAGGACAAATTTCTACACAGCCCATTTACTGGGTTTGGGTGAGTGGCACCTTCTCCCTTTGCGGGCACCTCCCTGGGAGGATAGTCACATCAACACAGTTTCTTCACCACACCTAAAACTCAAACCTGAGCCCGCACTCCAGGACCACTGTGGCCTGCTCTACAATGCAGGCCGCCTCCACCACACCGACCAACTGGAGGCAGTCTGCATACATTTTCAAATCTGATCAACTTTTAAGACCTCCAGGGAAAGGAAGTGAGCGGCCCGGCTGCTGAGCAGGGGGAGGCCTGAGGAGCACAGGTGGTTGGGAAGCCACGGTCCCAACTGAACATCAGCTCTGCCTTCACTGCCTCAAAACCCACTAGAATGGACACAATGGGGGCTTTTATTTCAAATGCTCTATCAGAGTAATAGTCAGCAGTTAATTAGCGCACTCAGCCTCAAAGGCTCTCTTTTCAATAACATTTTCAGTTCCTCTGCTCTAACACTGATCAAGCCAAGAGATTCGGTCAAAATGGGAGCAGCTCGGCAATCATTTATTCCCCGACTCTCACACGAGGTAATTTAACGTTGGATTTGCCCTCACTTGAAAATGACAGAGTGGGGGAACTGTTGTTTTAAGTACCATTTTAGTGTGCTTTGGCACACTGATGTTTTATTTTGATAAAGTTACGGGAAATAAACACTCCTTAGCTCAGAGAGTTCTGTGAAACATCACATCTGTGTACCGACTCCTTTCTGCTCTCAGCTAATTACTGATAGTCGGCCCTCCCACTCTTCCCACCATGAAGTGGGATCGGACTCAAAGCTGTGGGAAAAATCTACAGCCAAAACTCAGAGATGTTTTGTGGATATTCCTGTCTCTGAAGGTGATCTGTCTGGTGCATTTGATTTACAAATCAGAGAACACTAAACAAAGTAGTTTAAACACAAATTAATTGACTAATCAAGAATTCTCACTAGTTTGCCATCTGGGTAAAAAAACTCATAATAAAGAAAGTCAACTGCTCAAAAACAGTAATTTCGCAAAAGGATGTGTGTGAGGAAAGGTAGATTTGCTAATTTATTTACTCAGGCTTTTTGGTGCTCTGGGAGGGGGTCTTGGTACGGAGAGACTGGTCTTGAACTTCTGGTTCTCCTGCCTCCATCTCCAGGGTTCTATGGTTACAGGTGTGCGCTGTCATGTTCTCACTTCAAAAGATGAACTCTTACACCGTCCCTCAGTTTGCCAACACATTTGACACAGATTCTTCCAGAATTCTCCCACTGATTTAAGAGCTAACCCACACAAACTGACAACTTTCTGTCCATTCTACAAGCTCATTCACACACACACACACACACACACACACACACACACACACACACACACACACACACACGTAGATAATCACAGAGCCAAAGCCAGTTCAGACTTATTCACATATTAAGTAGATTTCTGAGCAGAGTTTTGACACTGAGTATCTTGTGAAGCCTCCTGATGGTCAGGAGGGGGGGGGCAGGTTCTGGCTTTTTAAAAATCAAAACCATCAGACCCTTCAAAATGACTGGCTTAGCTGGGTATGAGGGCTCCCTGCACTCAGAGGGCAGACCATGGCAGATCTCTGTGGTTTCAAGGCCAGCCTGGTTTACACAGTAAGTTTCTGGCCAGCTAGGGCTACATAGTGAGATTTTTTATTTTTGCCGGGGGTTGGAGACAGGGTTTCTCTGTGTAGCAATGGTTGTCCTGGAACTCCATCTATAGGCCAGGCTCGCCTTGAACCCAGAAAGCCGTGTGCCTCTTGCCTGAGGGCTGGGATTAAAGGTGTGCACCACCACTGCCCAGCAGCTGTTGTCTCTTCACCTGGATGAATTCCTCAAAACCAAAGACCAATAAAGCCAAGCCCACAACAAATGTAGAAGACGGCTCCAGCAGTCTTGTCTTTCGACTGGTGTGTACCCACAGCATACCAAGAACAGGCAAACATTTCTTAGGATGCGTACAAATGACTGACTCCTTTGTTCAGTTCTAGACTTACATCAGTTATACTGCCTCAGGAATGACAGGAACTTGAACAACTCACTTCATCTTTCTAGCAATGTTAGTTAGAATTAAATGATTTTCTTTTTTTTAAAAGCTATGTATGGTCTCATATACTGCAGGTGGAACTCAAACTCTTTAAACAGCCAAGAGTGGCCTTGAACGTTTGATCCTCCAGCTAGGACAACTGTGTGCTGCCATGCCTGGTTTATGTGGTGCTGGGGAATGGACCCAGGGCTTCCTGCCTTTTAAATTTTGCTGAACTTTTGAAGACCAAGAGCTTCATCCCTCTCAGAGGTAAGTGCTCATGGATGCACACATACAATTAGAGATGTTTTCCAATGTACTTTTAAATCAGTGACTTTATATAATTCTAATCCTACATGGAGAAGGCAAGACCAGGTAAATAAAACCAAACACAAGGCTGAGATTACCTAATGCAGATTGAACATCCCAAAAGTCAGAGCCTCAAAACCTGAAGAGCTCCAAATGAATTTGTGTTTAGACTTGGAATCCATCCCTTAAGTATCTCACTGTGTATGTGCAAATATCCCCAAATCCAAAAAGAAAAAAAATAATCCAACCTGAAACTCTTTAATGCTGAAGCATTTTAGCCAAGACAATCTACAGTCTACCACATGATTCTTCTTAAGCACAGAAATAAATTTCTACATCATGTACATGCTAAAATGTTTATAACCTGCTTAATAATCTTAACATAGGGTAACCCTGAAGCTGTTTCTAAGATCATTATGAAACCATATCTACCTTATGTGAATTAACTTTTTTGCAGTACTAGGGATTAAAGACAAGGCCTTACACATGCTAGGCACCCCTGCTGATACTTTGTTCTGGTGTTTGTTTGTGTTGAGACAAGGTTTCACCATACAGTCTTGACGGGCTTGGAACAGGAAGAACAAGCTGGCCTCAGACTCCGAGGTCTCCCTGCCTCCGCCTCCAGAATATTGGAATTAAAGGCACGTATGCTACTCCCAGCTCCCACCTTGCCTATACAGCACAAATTCTCCAGAACAAGGAGAGGAAGCCTAACGGTGCCCAGAATTAGCCAGCTGGGGTTAAGTAGAGAACGCGGCTGGTGGAAGCTGAGGAGCTGGCACCAGTTTTAATGAGGTTGCCAAGACTGCACTCGCTGCAGAAAAAAAAAATTCCTTCAGCCTTCAAGCACGGTGGTCTTGCTAGGCTTTGGGTCAATGGAAATTTGTCTGGTTGGTTTTTGTTGCTGTCTATCCCAGGCTGGCCAAAAAAACTTATACTTCCCCTGAATACTGGAATCACAGGTGTATGCCACCATATAGGGTGAACAATTATTTTGATGAAGAAAAACTCAGTAGATACACGAGGTTATTATTGGATGGTCACCGTGGTCGTCTAGATCTAAAATCCCATTAGATTACAATGTTACCATCTAGGTAGACTATCTTTATCCTATACATAAGACATTTCAGCAGGCTTGCAGTTCAGAAGCAGGGTTATCACTAATGACTTAAGCATCAGGACCCATCACTCACACAGTCATCCCTTTTAGGCACTCTGAGTGACCAGGGCAGTGGTATGCACAAAGTCTAATATTCTTACAAAACAAGCCAGAGGAAGATACTCCCTGCATCCTCTCCCATGAGTTTGCTAAACTGTGTCGGCTTCAGGGTCCACGAGGCTGTTGTCAGTCTGTGCTGCATGGGCTGCTGCTTACACCAGGAAGGCAGGGGAGAAGCTTTCTTCCAACTTAGACAGTCAACAACAGATCAGTCTGTTTTTCTCCCGGCCCCCAGCAGTAAAATGAGTGCCAAGTATTAATCCTAACTGGAATATCAGGAGACCTAAGAATTATAAGATACAAAATACTCATTGCTATTGGCAGGGGAATTGACTTTGGTGTCAACATTTTTACATTCCTCTATAATTTTATGTTCCTCTACAACTCTCTGGATTTGTTTTAATTAATTAGTTGTTTGTTTGAGACAAGGTTTCTCTGTGTAGCCCTGGTTACCTTGAGACTGGCTCTATAGACCAGACTGGGTTCAAACTCAGACTGGTCTGCTTCTGCCTCCCAAGCACTGGGATCAAAGGTGTGTGTGTGTGTGTGTGTGTGTGTGTGTGTGTGTGTGTGTGTGTGTGTGTGTGTGTGTGTGTGTGACACACCACACCCAGCAGATTTGTTTTATAATCCAAACACAAGCCCCTGCTCTGCCATGGGATGAGAGAAGTCACAGAATGTTCTGTCTCGGATATTTTGTATTAGTGGAGGAAAGTAAAAGATCTCTTAAAATGAAAGCAAATGGTGAAGGATGGCAGGTAAAGCCTAGAATGAATGTTTACAAGAACTAGAAATACAGAGAGAAAAGGTCTATGCCGTGGTGTAGGCACAAACGGTGGGTCAAATTTCTCTAGGACCCAGACTGAAGCAACCTGTTTTTAGGCTAGTAATGTAGCTCAGTGGTGGGTTACTTGCTAGCAAGCATGAGAGCATGGGTACCATCTTAGCCAGGGTTTCTATTGCTATAATACACCACGACCATAAGCAAGTTAGGGAGGAAACTAACTTCCAGTTAAGGCTCTGGGGGAAGTCAGGGAAGGAACAGGAGCAACAGGAGCCTGGATGCAGGAGCTGAAGCAGAATCCATGGCGGAGTGCTGCTTACTGAGACGCTCCTCAAGGCTTGCCCAGCTGGCATTCTTATAACACCTGGGAACATTTGCTCAGCAGATAACTCTAGCTTGTGTCAAGTTGACAAAAAAACAAAACAAAACAAAACAAAAAAAAAACCCTAAGCACTGGGTAGGGTAGGGTAGGGTAAAAAAATTATCATAACATCATTTTAACACAACATCTCTTGCTTCCTTGAGCTCAGAGCCATTCTGAGGGCCAGGAGAGCCACGTGGCACAGTTACTAACCATCCTTAATATGATTCCCTGCTGAATCTGGTGCCTGGTTAGTTTGTGTCTGGCATAGAAGGCAGTGTTGACCAGACCCGAGGCCTAATTACTGACCTAAGTTTGGATCCTCAGTGACTGAGTTATTTTGCAGGCTTTCCCACAGTTGAAGTTCAACAAGCAATCCTTTGCAAGGTGATGATCAAACAATCAGTCATGCTCATCGAATGACAGCCCCCAAGGGATTACCATATACTGCCAAGGGTAGGCCCTGAGTCGCATGTACAGTCTCTCGACGGCTCTTTGCCTCTGAGAGATCAAAGGACACTAGTAGAGGAGGCCCCCCACCCTTTTATTTTGGTTTTTCGAGACAGGGTTTCTCTGTGTAGCTTTGCGCCTTTCCTGGAGCTCGCTCTGTAGACCAGGCTGGCCTCGAACTTACAGAGATCCACCTGGCTCTGCCTCCTGAGTGCTGGGATTAAAGGCCTGTGCTACCACCGCAGCCCGGCTAGGAGCCTGCCTAGGAGCCTGCCTCTTTAGGCACTCTGTGAGAAGCTTGAATCCAGAGGCACGGGAGGGTTCACTCAGCTGCAGGTGGGTTTACTTAGTTATACTAGATTTTCTAGAATGGGAAGGAAGACTCAATGGTTTCTAGAAAGCAGACCCAGGTCTGGGTTTGCCTGTTCTGGTGTCTGGGAAATGTTGGGGCTGGCCCCTGGAGATTTTGGTTCCCCTTACAAATGGCTGTCAAGACCTTAAACTAAAAACTGACTCTTGCCTGTCATATCTTCTCTCAGTACTTTCTGGAAGAATCGATCAGCTTTATTTACCTCAACCTCTATCACACCCCCTCAGCTCTTCTCTTGGGCTGTATCATCTTCCTGGTGGCCTCAGGCCTTCTTATAGCTTCTCTTGGTACCCACCCGGCCCATTTTCCACCTGGAGTTTGAGTAGTTTTGTTTTTATTTTTAAACAATCTGCTGACATAATTAACATTGCTTAAATTTCATATTTTTTTTTGTTCCAGACAAATAAAACATAAGCTATATTCACGAGCTGGACTTTTTCAAATGCTCTGATCCTTTACCAGGCATTGGCCTTCCCAGCATCTCTTGGAATTGAGGAGCCAGTTCCTATCTCAGGTCTTCGGCTCTGTCTGTTCCGTGCCTGGACAACATGTCTTTGTTCATGAGAGCTTGTTCTTACTGCCCAGACCTCAGCTCAAGAGTCATGTCTCCCCCACCCCCACCCCACCCACACACACACACCTCAGAAGCGGAGCTGGCTGCAGGCTCCCGGCCTCCCGCCATTTGCCCTGCTCACTTATAAGTTCTGTCAGCTAACATTTCCTTTGTTAGCTTGTCTATCATCGGCTTCCCTCCCACTGGAACAGGAGCACACACACACACACACACACACACACACACACACACACACACACCAAAGAGGGAGCCCTTGTTGATCTTGTTAGCTACAGTATCTCCAAGTCTAGAACAGGGCTTGGGGTATTGTGGGAATTTCATTAACATGTGTTGAATGAATGAGTAAGTCATCACTCTGGGGTCAGATGCAGCAATAAGCAATTTTTAAAAGCCAATGTGGTCACTTTAGGTCCACTGGGCTAGACAGTCCCCTCCACGTGTACCAACACTTAGGAAGTTGATTTGGGGCCATTAAATTGACTATGAAATAAAAATCAATAAATCAACTTGAGGGTTAAAAGAATTTTCTGCTCAAAAAGAAAGCTGTCCTGAAGAAATGTTAGCATATCACATTTGTTTAAACTAAACATGAAACACAGACTAAGACCTCAAATACCTGTGTATAAATAACCAAAATGTGCCCAGAAAGAATCAATCAGACTCTTGGATAAAATAACAAAAGTAATTTAGCACTTAAAAGATGCCACCTGCACACAGACCTGTGTAACAGCAACAAAATCTAAGCCGTTCAGACGGTGCAAACATCAAATGCACTTTCTTTCTTTCTTTTTTTTTTTTTTCAAATGCACTTTCAATTAAATGCTGCCAAGATGATCGCTTGGTGGCCCACACTTGTGGCTCAGCATTCTGGGGGCTGAGGCAGGGAGATTAAGAGTTCTAGACCCATCTGAGCTCCATGCTGAGACCCCCATCTCAAAAAAACAAACCAAGACACACACACACACACACACACACACACACACACACACACACACACAAAAAAAAAAAAGCCCTGAACAAAGTCAAGAAACTATACTGGAAAAGTATTCACTGTCTAGTAGGTCAGTAGGTGTCTGTTATATTTTCAGTTCTTCCACTGTGCCATGCCTAAATGTCCCTGGTGCCAAGGCTTCCCTTGCCTTAAACAAAAATCAGTATAAGAACCTTATGTTAGAGCTGGGCATACTGGTTACACACTTTTAGTTTCCAGTGCCTAGGAGGCAGAGGCAGGTGGATCTCTGAGTTCGAGGCCAGGCCGGTCTACATTTTCAGAACAGCCCAGGCTATCTAGAGACCCTGTCTTGCTAACAAATAAACAAACAAAAACAGAGCCGTATGTTAGTGACCCTGTACAATCTGCCTAGCTTTCTCTTGCTTGTTTTCTTACAGCCCACCTTCTAGAATAGAGACTAAGCCAGACGCCCCAAAGGCACAGCCAAAGCACCCATGGTTTCCTGCCAGCTGTTTACCTCTATGCCTCTGCCTTCTCATCTGGCTCTGGATTCCTACTCTGCTCTCCAGATCCTCTCCTTGACCACTTTTGTCCCTCTTGGGCTGCCTTACGTGCCCTCCAAAGGGCTTGTACTACATCCTGGACAAGCTGCCGTCTCTCTGTTTTAATTTTTGTTGGACGAATGCAGTATTGCTCAGGAGCTGGCTTGCCGTCTATGGGAATTAACATGGTCTGGTGCCAATGTCGTGAACCTCGCTGTGAGCACAGGATTGTTTGAGAGCCACACTACCAAGCAAGCCTAATCACAGGACTTCAGAGTCTGAGCTTGGTGCCATGCTCAGATGCTGCGTCTCTACGGAGTGCTGAGAGGATGTTGATGTTGAGAAATAAATGGACCCCGGGGGGACTTAGCAGGTGTTCAGTCAGGACTGCTCTTGCCGCTGTCTCCAAACACTTAGCACAGGGATTAACGCTCGGTAATTCTATCTGTGTGATGAATGAGTGAATCAGCGAATTAATACACGGATCAAGCCTAGTCACACCTACTCAACTGGAATGATTTGAGTGTGAACTAACTCTAAAAAAGTGCTCCCTCCTAGTGAGATGAAGGAATACTATGTGGCTCTAATTTTTATCTTCTATATTGTTTTACAATTGTGTGTTTTTTTGTGTGAAAGTTTTATCTTAGCATCCATTTGAATGACACTCGCTTGTCTAAGCTGAAACAAAAATAGAGTGAAGAATTTTGTTTTATTTCTAGTCATCTCTCAGCTACAACTAAGTATGAATGTTTTGAAAGGCATGTCATCTCAAATGGGAACTAAGGCAATTGTTTTCATTGCAGATAGGTGATGTGATTTGAATCTAGTGTAAACAGCAATATTATTGTATCCAGGCATCTTCCCACCCTTAATTTCCGTGCCCAACAGATGCAGACTTTTTTCCCTCGGAGCTGAGTAAGAATCAATTAAAGTACATAATAATGTGTTAACTAGCTAATACAGCAGTTAACATTAAGGGGCATTTCAAACCTCGGCGTTTTGAGCAACAGAGCTGTTCTTTCATTTGCTCCGTAAGATCTATAATTGAAAGAATACCGAGAGAGACGCCTTTCATCAGCTCCGTGAGTTACATTTCCTGCTTTGATAACTGTACAAGGAGAATCTAAGGCACTTCAAGCTACCCAATTACATTTGATTAGCGAGTCAAAATAATGTAAGAGCTTTTCATCACCCAAAGGAAAACTTTTGAAGAATTCTGTTCCCAACACTTCTGCACAAACACTAATCTATATCATTATTTTTTTACAAGGGAAATGTAATATTTAGTAAGTTTTTTTTTTAATTAGGCCTCTTATTCATCACAACTTTAGATCAAACAAGCAGGCCTGTGAAAAGATGCGTGTGGCAATGAAGCTTGGGTAGATTTCAGAGTCGACAGGATAAGGTGGTCAAAATAAAACATGCCTTACATACTCTACTGCAGAGAGGCAGCCTGAGAACAGGATCTGCACTCAAAAACCCTGGAGCAGAATCAGCTGCTACCCCTAAACCTGTGTGAGCATGTATGTCATCATCCACTAGCAAATAAAGGTGAAGGTATCTAAATTTAAATAAAAAAAAAAAATCAGCAGTGCTTGTTAAAAAAATCCTTAAAAAGCTGGGCCATGGTGGTGCATGCCTTTAATCTCAGCACTCAGAAGGCAGAGGCAGTCAGATCTCTCTGAGTTTGAGGCCAGCCTGGTCTACAGAGCTGGTTCTAGGACTGCCAAGGTTATACACACACACACACACACACACACACACACACACACACACACACACACACACAAAGTGTCTCAAAAAACCAAAAAAGACATCATTAAAAACATTGTTCCGAAGATAGTTTTTCCCACTAAGGACAGGATACTTGCCTAATAAAAACAAGGGGTGTGGCTCAATAACACCACACCTGCGTTCATGGGGCCTTGGGAGGAAGAGAAGGAGAGACAGACAGACAGACAGACAGTGGTGGGAGAGCGAGGAGGGAAGGAGGGGAGAAAGAGCCGGCAGGAACTTTCTATGTACATACAGCAGGCTGGCTTGAACCTAATCCGAGCTCCTGCCGTTGATTTCCTAGTGTTGGGATTACAGGCTGTATCACCGACCCCAGGGTCTCCTCCTTCCCATTGTGTCCATGCTTACCCAACATGTATCTGCTATATAAGACATTTCATTTCCATAAAATATGTTCAATTTAGCCTTTAATCCCAGCACTCAGGAGGAAGACAAAACTCTGGAGTTCAAGGCCAGCCTGGTCTACACAGTTCCAGGTTAGCCAGGTGTATAGTAAAATATCTGTCTCAAAAAAAAAAAGTCTTCAACATCATCTGTTCTATTGCTCTGGGGTAAGAAATGCAATTCCTGGCAGGTGGTCCTGCTGTGGCCTTAGAAGCCAACACAAGGCCTGTTTCTTTTATGCAGTTACACCGGACTGTCCTCTGTCTCTACCGCGTCCTCCTGCACAGTGAGGGGCAGGCTTTGGACAGCAGGTGAATTACTCCTGTAAAGGCAAAGCCTTGAGCACACTCAGAAGCTGGATCAAGTTTGGGGCAAGGTTAATCCTCAGTGAAGTGCAGTCCAGGGGCATCCCCGAATCTCCATGGCAATGCGCTCTGAGATAAACAGTGCCACAAGGCCCTCTGGATTTCAGACTTCTGATGTTTCTCCACAAGGTTTTGGCTCTTCCTTTAGACTACACCACACATGAAAAATGGGGCCTGGGAAGTAGCATAGCGTCAGAGTGCTTACCTAGCCCCTAGGAGGCCCTGAGTTCAAACCCCCACACCATTGTCATTAAAAAAGAAAAAAAAAATCACAGAATTGGTCATGTAGGTAAACCACATGGCATCTGAAAACGATTCCCTAGGAAGGTAAAAATAAGGAAACAGGTGGGTAATCTGTTGGCCTGGATGGAAACGTGGCTCAGAGACCAGCATCGAAATACATGTCATGTACAGAAACCTGAAGGCTTTTTGAAAACAAAACAAAAAAATATTTGTAAGGAAATATTTTCTTTTCCTTTTATAGTTAGCATACAAAGTAATGGGTTTTCATGCACACATGTATACTGTCTTCTTCTACATCCATGCTCTGGAGAGGGGAATTCCAAAGTCACTTTCCTAAGAGTGTCACAGACCCCATCTATAACCACCATGCTAGGTCTGAGGCCCGGTTCTCTCTCACTCTGGCCCATCATTGGAAACGCATGCAAACAGTGGATCCAGTGGAAGACTTGGGAGAAAGTTCTATCTAATGCAAAGAGATACTGCAAAGTTGAGGTCTACTCAACTGTCTCTCTTGTCTCATCCATGAGCCTCCTGAGAGTGCCTTCCTCCACACTCCACCTGAAAGGTGACAGGCCACAGAGCCAAGGGCAGGGGTAAGAAATCATTAGGTCCCACCACCCTGCATTGCAAGTCCCTGGGGCCCTAAGGCAGGAAAGACAAAGAATAATGGAAGCTGAGGAGGAAGAGAGAAGAATCTGAACGGCTAAGGAGAGTGGAGAAGATAAGGCGAATGACAGACTAGGCTGGACTCCCAAGCAGCCAGCAGGGCTCCCAAGCCCCCGGCTGCCCAGGCTCCGTCTGGTAGGAGATGGCCTAGAATCAGGTTTTAATATCAGACATTGGAGAAGCAGCCAAATGTTGGAGGAGGTGATGGACTGTCTGCCCTTGTGTTTGACTGTGGGTGGTATTCTCGGGTTAGAGATGGATGTCCCTCCCACGAAGAAGAGTAGTTTAAATGCCCAATTCCCATGCAGCCATTCTGCAAATAGATGTTGAGCTCCTGTGTGATCGACTTCCCAAGCTGCAGAAGCACAAGTTGGAGCAAAGTCATTCTTTAGTCACCCCGGGAAATAAAAGGATCTATCTCTCTTCATGGGTGCAGGGGGCAAAGTCCTTCAACAGTGCGTGAAGAGGTGTCAGGCATGAGGTATGTGTGCTGCGTTTGCTCGCCTGCTACCCATGGATGCTGGGTGCTCACAGGATCCAGAGACTCCAACACAGGGAATCTCACCTCCCTAGCCTGAGGAACTCATCCTTACGGGCAGGCAATCCACGGATCTGCCAGTTAAGTATGTGCCCTTCTGGGCGGAGTGCAAGCCTTAGAGCAAGCAAGGACACTAATTGTCATCAGCCAGCAGGCCTGGAACCCCTTCTAAGCAGACAAGCTGACAAAACCACCCCTGACTATTCTGTTAGGAAACAGTACTGGCCCTGGGAGGCTGGAGAGGGCAGGGAAAGCCCACCCAGGTATTCATGAGTGGGAAGGAAGGACCACCACCCTGCTGGCACACATCTGGTACCCTCTCTGTGTCTCCAGGTGTGGGCCAGTTTACAAGCAAAGCTGTTTCCAGAACAGGCCTCTGCTCCCCATGCAGACACTTGTCTGTTCTGGACCAAGCTTAGTGTATGGGTCTATGTTCAATTTCCCGCAAGCTCCTTTAATTGAAAGAAAAAAAATCTTTAAGAAGCAATGAATTTCCATATGCCTGCGTCAACTTAGGAAAAGGTACCCTGTGCAGTGAAGAGTCCCAAGTCTGAGTGAGGCCTATGGGCACAGGTGTGGGTGGTGACAGCGACCAAGCCCTCTATAGTTTATGAACGACTCGCATTCTTCCTGTACCTCCGAAATGACTCAGCTGGCCATGTTAACTTTAAGGACGAATTATGTGATGAAAAGGACTGACTTATTTTTAAAAAACAAACAAGAGAACATCTTATTAGTTTTGTGTGTTGAACTCACTTCACGGAAGAAGCTCTGTCAGTGCTACGCTCAGACTACAGTGCGGATGGACCCGATCAAAACCACCGCTCTCCAATCACCCGACTCCAGGACCCAATCAAAACCATCGCTCTCCATCACCCCACTCCAGTACCCAATCAAAACCATCGCTCTCCACCACCCGACTCCAGGACCCAATCAAAACCATCGCTCTCCATCACCCGACTCCAGGACCCAATCAAAACCATCGCTCTCCACCACCCGACTCCAGGACCCAATCAAAACCATCGCTCTCCATCACCTGACTCCAGGACCCAATCAAAACCATCGCTCTCCACCACCCGACTCCAGGACCCAATCAAAACCACCGCTCTCCATCACCTGACCTCGGGCAAACCCTACTGTTCCCATCACCCTCGGACACACACCTGCCCTGGCTTGTAAACGCTTAGATTTCTCAGCTGTGCACCACCCTATGGCTCTCTCCCCAGACTCAAGTGGATTACATGCAGACTGAGAGGAATGGAGTTTGTTGGCAGTGTAAACCAAGCCAGTGTAAGGTAGGATATGTTGGCTTCAGAACAAGTTTTTTCTTTTTCTATTATCTTTTTTTTTTTAATGTACATTGGTGTTTTACTTGCGTGTATCTCTGTGTGAGGGTGTCGGATCCTCTGGGACTGGAGTTATATTCAGATGTGAGCCACCGTTTTCAGAAAATGGAAGGATCTCCCATGCTCATAGATAGGTAGGATTAACATAGTAAAAATGGCAATCTTACCAAAAGCAATCTACAGATTCAATGCAATCAATCCCCATCAGAATCCCAACACAATTGTTCACAGACTTGGAAAGAAAAATACTCATCTTCATATGGAAAAACAAAAGACCCAGGATAGCTAAAAGAATCCTGTATAATAAAGCAACCTCTGGAGGCATCGCTATCCCTGACCTCAAGCTCTACTATAGAGCTATAGTAATACAAACAGCTTGGTATTGGAATAAAAACCGACATATGGACCAATGGAATCGAATTGAAGACCCTGACATTAATCCATGCACATATGAACACCTAATTTTTGACAAAGAAGCCAAAACTATACAAATGGAAAAAAAGAAAGTGTCTTCAACAAATAACTGGATGTCAATATGTAAAGGATTACAAATAGATCCATATCTCAAGTCCAAGTGGATCAAAGACCTCAACATAAATCTAGTTACACTAAACTTAATAGAAAAGAAAGTAGGAAGCACTCTTGAACACATTGGCACCGGAGACCATTTCCTAAATAAAACACCAACAGCACAGACCCTGAGCACAACAATTAATAAATGGGACCTCTTGAAACTGAGAAGCTTTTGCAGGGCAAAAGACTTGGTCAATAAGACAAAAAGACAGCCTACAGAATGGGAAAAGACTTTCACCAACCCTACATCTGACAGAGGACTGATTTCCAAAGTATATAAAGAACTCAAGAAACTAGACATCAAAATACTGAACAATCCAATTAAAAAATGTGCTGAAGATCTAAACAGAGAATTCTCAAAAGAAGAATCACAAATGGCTGAAAGATATTTAAAGAAATGCTCAACATCCTTACACCTGTCAGAATGGCTACGATCAAAAACACTAATGGCAGTCAATGCTGGAGAGGATGTGGAGCAAAGGGAACACTCCTCCACTGTTGGTGGGAATGTAAACTTGTACAACCACTGTGGAAATCAGTATGGCGGTTTCTTAGAAAATTGGGAATCGCGATCTACCTCAAGATCCAGTTATACCACTCTTGGGCATATACCCAAGGAATCTCAATCATACCACAAGGACACATGCTCAACTATGTTCATAGCAGCATTATTTGTAATAGCCAGAACCTGGGAACAACCTAAATGCCCGTCAGCTGAAGAATGGATTAAGAAAATGTGGTACATATACACAATGGAGTACTACTCAGCAGAGAAAAACAATGACATCATGAAATTTGCAGGCAAATGGATGGAACTAGAAAAAAATTATCCTGAATGAGGTAACCCAAACCCAGAAGGACAAACATGGTATGTACTCACTCATAAGTGGATTCTAGATATAAAGCAAAGAACAATCAGACTGCAAACCACAGAACCAGGGAGGCTATATAGCAACGGGGACCCTAGGATGACTGGCTTAGAATAAGTTTTGGTTTTACTCAATTACTGGGCAAGCCTCAATCAAACATTTCACTTAGGATAAGAATTTATCCTGTATCAAGCTGATAACAGAAAAATAAAAATAAAAAGTGAAAAAAAAGAATAAAAGAGTAACCCCCCACCCCCAAATGTACATTGGTATTTTGCTTGTATCTCCGTGTGAGGGTGTCAGATCCTATGGGACAGGAGTTACAGACAGTTGTGAGCCACCATGTGGGTGCTGGGAATTGAACCCGGGTCCTCTGAAAGAGCAGCCAGTGCTCCTAACCGCTGAGCCATCCCTCCAGCTCCCAGGACTTTTTTCTTAAATGAGAAATGGGCTGTGTTGCCATGGTTATGGCTAGTTTGCTGTGCTGTGCAGACACCAAGTTCAACAAGCTCGGGAGGTTAAATGGAGCTTTGCAGCTTACAGATGTATACCTACTAAACAATTTCATCTTTCTGTTTTTTTTGGGGGGGTTGTTTTGTTTTGTTTGTTTGAGACAGGGTTTCTCTGTGTAGCCCTGGCTGTCCTGGAATTCACATTGTAGACCAGGCTGGCCTTGAACTCACAGATACACCTGCACCACCACACATTGGCCTTAACTCTATTTTTAAAGTCTTGAAGAACCATGAAGGGAAAAAGATGAGAGAGTGGGGTGGAGAGGGGAGTTTACTAATGGGGGGGGCAGAGGAATTCTTTGCAGTGATAGAACTGTTCACGTGCCTGCACCCCAAGAGTAATACATCCTAGGGAAGGAGTGGGAAATTATATTTTAATGGAAACGAGTTACTAGTGTGTATGGAAGCTTCAAGGTACCTTTTGTTTTTGTGAGACAAGGTTTAGCTGTGTAAGCAAGCTGGCCTAGAACTCACTGTCCTCCTGCCTCTGTCTCCTTAGTGCTGGGGTTACACATGTGGACCCTGACAGTCTGTGATTCTTTCTTGGCATCCCTGAAGAAGACAGGTGTAGGGCTGGAGATGGCTCAACATCTTTCATCAAAACAGACTACCAGTGTAGTCTGGGGACCCACATGGTGGAAAAAGAACTGCCTCGAAGCTGTTGACATGCGCGTGTGTGTGCCCCCCACACATACACACAGAAACAAAATAACTTTAAAATGGAAAAACCACATGCATCAGTCAAGAATATTCCTCCCAGCTGGGCGGTGGTGATGCACACCTTTTTTTATTTTTCGAGACAGGGTTTCTCTGTGTAGCTTTGCACCTTTCCTGGAACTCACTTGGTAGCCCAGGCTGGCCTCGAACTCACAGAGATCTGCCTGCCTCTGCCTCTGCCTCCCAAGTGCTGGGATTAAAGGTGTGTGCCACCACCGCCCGGCGATGCACACCTTTAATCCCAGCACTTGGGAAGCAGAGCCAAGCGGATCTCTTTGAGTTCCAGGATAGGCTCCAAAAGCTACCCAGAGAAACCCTGTCTGGGGTGAGGGGATTCCTCCCCACTGTTAAGATGGGGCATGCTCAGATGCCCACCAATGAACTAACCAAAGCACAGACCACCCATGGCCAAGAAGCAGATGCAGATAACAGGGTCCTCATATCACAAGACTTACTTGTAACTGACTATATTTACCCCCGCCCCCATCATCAGCAAGAGCACAGGATTGTTTCAGATCTTGGAAGCTGAATACCAAAGGGGACCCCAAAAGCAGGGTGCCAGACTGACTGGCTTACCCACTCTCCAGATTTACAAAAACGGAACTGTCCACCTCTAGTGGCGGAAATCAGTCTCCCGATTGCCTTGTAAATCTACGTATGATCTAGTTATCTTATTGTGGCTTTTTGTTGTTGTTGTTGTTGTTGTTTATGAGCAACTAGCAGTAGAGGGTTTAACTTAATTTGCTTTGAGAAATCTGGTTGGAGAAGAAGATTACAAGTTCCTTTCTTTACTACCGTATTAATCTCTTTCTCAGATGAACTGCGTTATACCCAGAGAAGTGAAGCAAAGGCAGGCGAAGAGTGCCTAGGTTCTGGAAACTGCCTGAGGGAGCCTCAGGAGTGGGACTAGACCAGATACTCCTGATCTCAGTTACTAACTGCCAGGCAAAGGCAGGAGCCAATGGGAGGGGGAATGTGGGAAGATGCTCATATTCATCCATGTCTCTGTGTGTGTGTGTGTGTGTGTGTGTGTGTGTGTGTGTGTGTGTGTGTGTGTGTGTGTGAGAGAGAGAGAGAGAGAGAGAGACAGAGAGAGACAGAGATAGACAGAGAGAGACAGAGATAGACAGAGAGAGACAGAGAACGAGAACTAACTTTAATAAAGAATTAGGGCCAGGTGGTGGTGGCACATGCCTTTAATCCCAGCACTCGGGAGGCAGAGCCAGGAGGATCTCTGTGAGTTCAAGGCCAGCCTGGTCTACAGAATGAGATCCAGGACAGGCACCAAAGCTACACAGAGAAACCCTGTCTCGAAAAACAAACAAACAAAAAGAATTAGGGATTCTCAATCCATGACTGAGAGTGCTGCCTGCTCTTTGCAGAGGACCCAAGTTCCATTCCCAGAATCCACCTCAGGTGGTTCACAACCATCTATTTCTCCACCTCTAGACCCTTTCTGACCTGACCTGAGTGCCACTGTACACAAATGCTCACATCCTCACATATACACACACATTAACTAAAAATAAAATGAATCTTTAAAGTTTTAAAATTGGGGCAGATCCAGTACAAGTGTATTGGTTAGTAAAGATGCACTGTGGTCTAGTATGGTGCCTTATAGCCTTAACCTCAGCATTTGGGAGGCAGAGGCAGGTGAATCTTTGAGGCTGAAGCCAGCCTGGTCTACAGGGTTACATAGTGAAACACCCATCTCAAGAAAAAAAGAAGGCAAAATTAATGTTAAAAATAAATGGGACTCTGCTTAGATATTCTGTAATGGATCAGAGAAAGAGAAATCTTGCCCCCGCCTTGACTGTTTTGATTTAGAGAAAAACCACACTTAAGAGCTGGCTTCGACATGACTGAATTCCTTTGACACAAACTCCCCAAGTCTCTGAGACCTATTTTCCACAGAAATGCTAGTTACGAGTTTCAGTCAGGATTAATTTAGACTTTTTTTTTTATTCCTACATGTATCAGAATCATTCATGGAGGGGAAGTTCTTCTATATCCATTCCCAGAATCCTCTGAGGACATCTGGTCTCATTAAAAGATCAAATAGATACTCCAGATTCGTTAGTTGTTTAACAAAGTGGGAATTATTTTCTCACTGTACTCACATTTGTGAGATAGATATTCAAGTCACAGGCGATGTACAACAGAGGAAAACGGGGCCTCTTTCTCCTTCCCTCACCAGGACACCTCTTTTCGGGAGGTTAAGTTCATCCTGAACATAGGCCGGTTTGAAACAATTCAGAGGGGTACGTCTCCTGTCTGTGGCTGACATGCGACCTGGGTTTCCATCCTGCTTTCTCCTTCTGCCCATCTTCTCTGGCAGGAGGAACCGCTCATGCCTCGTCCCAAGCTGAGAGCACAGAGCAGAACCAGGACCGGCCTTCGCCTGCGCAGTTGCGTCCGCGGGGCCCGAGTGCCTTGGGGTGAGTGCTTAGTGAGGTTGCACAAGGGCCCAGAAGCACTAGCTGGTGGATCTACCCGAAATGACTCCCCAGTGGCTGAAAAGAATTATTGAGGCTTTCTAAAGTGACTCATTCTCTCTCCGGGGTCGTCCGGGCCCAGGGAAAACCTGTCATGCTGATTATTAGTGATGTAATGGTGGTGGTGATGGACTTCTGATAACCCAGAGATCCATCCGCTTTAGCTTTATGGGCAAAGGTCTGTGGTCTGGGAGTCAGAGGTCACCGAGCTTGTGTGCATGTGTCGGACTTGTCTGTCTGCTCGTCTGTCTGTCTCTCTCTGTGCATGCTCGTGTGTGTGTGTGTGTGTGTGTGTGTGTGTGTGTGTGTGTGTGTGTGTGTACTAGGGAAGGACACACAGAAAGTCTACTTCTCTGACTCTGAGTCTCGGTTCTGCCTTCACTAGGGGGTAAACACTCTCTGGAAAGACAGTCCAGCTGATAAAGCATTTGCTTCTGGCTCCCCAGAACCCACGTACAAAGCTGAGTGGACGCAAGGAGACAGCCAGACTGCCATGCCAGTGCAGAGGGAGAGAGGGAAGAAACAGAAAGTCTGGTCAGCCAGACTCACTGCTTTTGCACTGGATTCCAGAAGCTGGAGAGTAGAGAATGATGGAAGACACCGGACCACAAACCCTGGCCACCATACATGCAGGCACATGTGGACAAGCACACATGCGAACGCAAAAACCACATGCACAGCCGTGCACAGCCGTGCACAGCCATGCACAGCCATGCACACACATCAAGAGACAGACAGTGGGTACCAACCACCTGATTCTCACCAGCTTTGGCTCTGAAAACCTAGGCTACATCTCTAGGCAGTGGGGACTATGCTTTTTTGGCACACGTGCTTTTTCAAAAGTGACAAGTGGCCGACTATTAATTTTTCCACTCAGATGCCATTGTTCAGGATGGAGACCAAAGTTGTTCTTTGTATGAGAATGAAAAACCCAACCAGCTGAGGTGTTCGTGTGTCCCCTCGATCCTTCCCCTTCCCAGTTGTGCTCTCTGGGACTCACTTTTATCATCTTTCTGTGTGTTGATTTCCACACCGCTGCTCTGAAAACTAATTCCCTTCTCACATGTACCTCACAGATATGAAGCAAAGTCAAAACTACCCACGGGCCCTCTCTCTCCCCTGAACAAAATCTGCCTTCTCTCCTTCTGACATGGGAGGAAGTATATATAACTTGTCCTGTGCATGTGATCAAGGGGTCGTTTACAAAATTGCCTTATTATCCTATTATTTTCCAGGAGCTTTTTGTCCTGGAGTGGTAGGGGTGTAAGCAATCTGTCCCCTAAGTGTCTCACTTGATGGGCAATTTGCTGTGACATTAACAAGAAAACAACACGTGTTTAAAGGTGACCATTCATCTTCCCAAATGAGACTTAAAAGTCACAACTTGAACAAAAAGAGAAAAGAATCAGACTACGGGTTTTAGGCACGCCTTCTAGCCCAAGCCAGGAAGAAGCCATTTTGAGATGGTGGTGACAGGTAGGTGACAGCCAGTGGACAGACCACAAAACCTTCCCTGGAGCAATACTTCTCGAACTGCGGGTCATAAGTGATTAGTGGGTCATCAAATCAATTTAGTGGGTCATGACCAGAATAAAAAGCAAAAAAAAAAAAAAACATGAAATAATGAGGCTGAAGCAGAATAGAAAGTCCTAGAGTGAGTGTGGGAAATGTAGGTCACAGAATATCATGTGAAACCTCGCTTTAGGGATGAATGCGTGTATGGGGTGTGTGTGTGTGTGTGTATGTGTGTGTGTGTGTGTGTGTGTGTAGGGGAGGTGATGTGTTGGGAGGATGATGTGTCCCAATGTATAATGTATTTCCTACTCTGTGTGTGTGTGTGTGTGTGTGTGTGTGTGTGTGTGTGTGTGTGTGATGTGTGTTTGGTATACCATGTCCCAGTGTATAATGTATTTCCTACTGTGGGTCATTCTTTACAACTTTTGAAAAGACATCCCTTGGAGGTGTCTCAGTGCCTGTTTCTATGGACTTGCTCTGGTTTTTTGACAAAGTAAATTTATGTTTAAGCAGAAAGGAAATTCTCTTCTCTCAGCTCTGCTTAAGCCATCCTGAAGTTACTGAAGTTCCACTTTCTGTTCCCTGAAAAACACTGAAGCTGACTGGGTCCAGGTTTTCTGCCCCCTGGAGACCCCTCCATCCCTTCATAGGTACCCCGGTGTCTGTGCATTTTTACTTTCCATTTTCAATGTTTCCTATGATGATGGCCTGCCAGGCACATTAAACAATAGCATAAAGATGTCGACACCCGTCCCAAACCAAGACATTGCCATTTCAGGCACAGTTAAGCCCGTGCCATTGGAAGGAATCACACTCCAGAATTTAGCTGCAAGGGAAAGACATTTGAAAAATGACTACTTTCCCAGCATTCTTGAAGTCTAACCTGTGACGAAACCCCATTCACTCACTAACATTATTTTTGCGGATACACGTAATCATTATTCCGTTGTTGATTTTTAAAACATACATCTCGTCGGCTGTCTTCGTAAAAGAAATTTGTTGTTCTTATTGTTTTGTGTTGAGACATGGTCTCATTCTGTAACCAGGATGGCCTAGAACTCACTGCAAGCCTGTCTTAACCTTCTGAGTGTTGGGATAACAAGCATGCTTCCACACCAGGTTGGTTTTGTTTTGTTTTTGTTTTTTAATATTTATTTATTATGCATATAGTGTTCTGCCTGCATATTTACCTGTCCTGAGGGCCAGAGGAGGGCTGACCAGATCTCATTACAGGTGGTTGTGAGCCACCATGTGGTTGCTGGGAATTGAACTCAGGACCTCTGGAAGAGCAGCCAGTTCTCTTAATCCCTGAGCTCCTGTTTTGGTTTTCTTTTAAAGAATTACATACAAGAATTATATGCAAAAATATTAGAAACTTTAGGAAGGATTATCTTTATATCTCATTCAACTTTATAGTCATCTCATACAACTAACTTGCTACGTGGTTATTTTGGGTGTTGCTCTGACTATTCATTACAATGCAATCGTACCATCCTGTAACACTTGCTTGACACTGCTTCCCAGTGACATATTAAGAATGTAAGACTAGCCGGGCGGTGGTGGCGCACGCCTTTAATCCCAGCACTCGGGAGGCAGAGCCAGGCGGATCTCTGTGAGTTCGAGGCCAGCCTGGGCTACCAAGTGAGTTCCAGGAAAGGCGCAAAGCTACACAGAGAAACCCTGTCTCGAAAAACCAAAAAAAAAAAAAAGAATGTAAGACTGAGCCGGGTGGTGGTGGTACATGCCTTTAATCCCAGCACTTGGGAGGCAGAGGCAGGCGGATCTCTGAGTTCAAGGCCAGCCTGGTCTCCAAAGCAATTCTAGGAAAGGCGCAAAGCTACACAGAGAAACCCTGTCTCAAAAAGCCAAAAAAAAAAAAAAAAATGTTAAGACTGAACATAGGATTGTTATATAAAGACTGAGCCTCCCATCAAACAGCTATAACAATGTACAGAACAGACTACCCCCCCGCCCCGTACTGTGCCTTCCGTGTGTCAGACCTTCAACGATCAACCAAGACACAAGCACCATCATATCTCCAGCCCTCGCCCATCGCGCATGCACGGTTTTACATGTGAGAGCAACAAAGCCTGGAAACGCCGATCCCTGCCTACGACAGACACAGCTCTAAACCCAGAAGACGTCATTCAACCCAAGTCCACCGAACCGCTCCCTGGGTGATGTACATCACTTCACCTCCCAGTTGCAGCCAAAACCACTTTGATTTTTTTAAGTAGCTCATCTGTCCTCTTAGGGACATGGCTATGAATATAAAAGCACCCAGGAAAGTAGGCTGTTTGGGTTTTGCTTTTTAAATAAAGGATGCTCTATCACAAAGTGGTTCTCTACACTACTTACTCTGAAAGCACCTGGTCTTATCACGCTAGCCCGAAGCTTTCTGTTTGCTCTCTGCAGCCTGGTCACCACCTTCAGCCACCCTCTCTGTGCAGCAATAAAGGGCAGGATGCAGCGTCACTGCACGCTGGTGGCATTTTATTAACTTCTTTATAGATCTAGTCAGGTAATTTTCTTCCCACACACATACCTGCTGGTGCTTTAAGAAGACGTCCATGAAAAACAGTATTTTCCCTGAGCACGTGGCTTCTTTATTCCCCATCCCTCTGTCTGGCACAGTGCATTTGAATGATAAGCCTTGCCTAAAAGTCTGCTTCACGCTAGGTTATCAGATGCCTAGTCACCTCTCCCACCATGAGAGCAAAAGCCCAATGTTGATTTTATAATGAAACGGCCTTAGAAATCAAAGTTAGGATTTGCTTAAATCGGGAATGGAACGATCAGTTAGAAAATGTGGCTTGGTCAGCACTCAGATTCCGAACTCCTGAATAACTTTCCTGCATTAATTCAGTTTTAAGTTCCAGGAAATAAGATAATTATGTAGTTAAACATAGATCCTTATGCAAACAAGTGCTGTGTTTACAACTTACCAATCCATTTACTAAAACCACAGACATATGAGAGGAACCCAATAGACAGGCGCTCGCCATTGGCTGACTCCCCATGCAATAGCAGTCCGTATCCTACTGGAATCTGCTCTGAAAACAATGGTTTTACTACCCTAATGTCAGGGCAAACAAATAGTAAATGCCTACACGACGCTACTAACCAGTGGCATCATTTGCACTTTGCAGGACCTGAACAGTTAAATATTGGCATTTTTTCCCCTTTGAAAAGAAACCTTCAAGATGATAGCATTATTATATTATTTGTGACTTGGTCACTTTAAAAAAAAAAAACATAGTCGCTGTTTGATGTTGCATTTCTGGGGAAACAAACCATCCGAGTTAAGAGCGATGGATACATTCTGCTGTACGGAAACAAAACAGTACTTAGGGTCATGTTAGACACCATCGCCCAGTTAGGAACTACACAGAGCGAAAGCCCTATTAAGTCAAGCTATACCCACCCTACAGTGACAAAAGGAAAACCTATTCTAAGCGCCAAGAACATAGAACATAAGTAACAAGTCAGGAACCTAGTCAGATCTCTGTTGAGAGGAGGCTAGGTCACGAGATGGCATACCTTCAGGTCTCTGAAGAAGACGCTACTCCTGGCCCACTCAACAATGGAGAAGAGGGTCTGGTCCGCCATTTTGCACATGAGCCCAAATGTGTTCAGCTTGTCGTGCTTGCCTCGGCTCGCCTGCTCCTGCTGTAAGTAAGCTGAGATTTTCACTTGAATTTGAGTCTCATCTGGCTCACACTTCAAAAGTTCCAGTATCAGGTGCGGGATGCTGGCTGGGGAGCTTATCTGGTAACCATCCATGTAGGAGTAGCCCATCATTGACTCAGGCGAGCTGGTGTAGGGATCTGGGTACTCAGACTTGATGGCCCGGCTAGGAAAGTGACCATATGGTTGGTAACCTTGCAGGCTGCCATGAGGTGGCATTGTCATGCTAATGGGGGAGGTGACAAAGGGGCTCCTGTCATAGTCTGTGGGAGGCAAGGCAGCATGGTTCAGAGGTAGGCCTTTGGAGGCGGAATGGATGTTCTGAATGGCAGAGGAGATGGTCAGGTCCGAGGGCATCACTTGCATCACCTGAGTCATGGCTTCCAGCTTAAGTCCATTGGCTCGAATGAGGGCTTTCTTCTGCTGCTTTAGGGCCCTGTCTCTCTTGTACATGGGCCCAAACTTATTTCTGCCTCCTCGCATGCGGTCCGCTCTCACGGCTGTTGATAGAGGAGGAAGGAAGGGTGTACAAGAGGGGAGTTCGTTAGTAGCAGTCTGCAAGATCTCTAGCATCCCAAAATATTGATAGTCACAGGAGGAAGAGTGTGTGTGTGTGTGTGTGTGTGTGTGTGTGTGTGTGACTTCATTGTGAGAGCCCACAGATATTCCATGCAAAAGAAATGTCTTCCTTATGAATTCTTTCCTTCAAGTGGGCTTTGTTATCAAAAACATATTTGGAGTACCCAAGAAAGTATCAGCCCTTCGTAGACTAAAAAGTTTCACAACAGATATTTCAGATTCGTGGGGGGAGGGTTCCTTTCTGGGTGGGTCAGTTTCTAGTAACCAGCTATGTCACGGTTTCTAGGGAAATGAAAATTGTATGCCTGCTGCCTCTAGGCATTCCAAAATATTGATAGTCACAGGAGGAAGTGAAGTGTGTGTGTGTGTGTATGTGTGTCTGTCTGTCTGTCTGCAATTTTTCTGTCTGTCTGTCTGTCTGTCTGTAATTTTTCTTTCCTTCCTTCCTTTCTTTAAAGAAAAAGAGAATCAACTCATTTCTGGATAAAGTACTTTTTCTCCCAACGTCTTCCTCATTCCGCATGAGTTTTGGATACTTTTGTTACAAAGGTTATTTAGGCACCGGCTCTTCTTGGAAAACCCATTACCCTGGACTTGAGCGCACACGAGAAAACCACCAGCCTTGCTTTGAATTGAAGTGGGATTGGATATAATGAAAACAGAGTCCAAAGACTCTGCTGTGCCATAGCGGTGTGGAGGTGGAGCCATGCCTCATCTGTTAGTTAGCAGAGCTCTCCAAGTCCACCAACTGTGGTAATTAGACAGAACCCAGCAACCTCTGACAGCTTGGGACATGTTGAGATTGCTGGAGGTCAAGTTGTTGAGCTTTTTAATCTTAGGATTAGTATTCACATTAAAAATTTATTGTGAATTCTAAGTATCCATAATTCTATACTGGATCACAAGTTTTCCATTTAGATAAACTTATCAAATATTCTATTGTCCTATTGACTACTGTTGAAGTATGAGTGTGGTGATGGGCAACTCACACACAATTAGCATAGTGAAATGTTGAGGTTAAAAACACACAATCAAGTGACATTGTGTGGAGTCACATCACTTAAGTTTCAGCATTTCATCATCTGCTCTTGCCTTGTCGTTAGCATTTGCCACTATCTGGCAACTAAAGGGACCAATGATAAATTTAATAAGCATCAATTATTTCCTTTCTCAGTCTCCTCCTAAAAGTAGTCCCTATGCTAACCAAAGTGGCTGCTTCTAGTTGAACAAATTTGTTAGCAATTTGGCAGATTTACCCCCAAACACAACTCATTAAATTTTTTTTTCGGCACATCTACCCAAGAATGAGTTCTACATGACAGAAAACCTCCAAATAAAAGTAGCTGTGTCTCCTTGACCAAACGGAGTACATTCTAGCACATTGCTGGGTCCCCCACCATGTTGTGTTATTTGCTGTCTGTTTAATCTGTGGAAGGCCAGCAGGTCAAAGGCTGGAAAATAGCAGCGCGCCATAACAGTCATGAAGTACAAATTATTTACAGCAGTCACATATTAACTTCACCGGCTGCCAAGCGGAATGCCGCAGCTCTCTTTCAACAGTTTTGGTGGGACTTTTTAAGGACCCTTCTCCCAGGCTCATCAACCCAGTGCTCCTGATTTGAGTTCATTGCTTTGCATGCGCTTTGCTTTCTGGTTGTTGAATTTTATAGATTCAGTCATTACCTTTTTCTTAAAAAAAAAAAAAAAAAAAAAAAGATGTCTACTTTGATGCTTTTAAAAACTGAAAGTCTGTGTAAGAAATTCCTTTTCACAATGAAAAACTAACTTTTCTCAAGAACCGTGAAACGAATAACAACTATAGCAAGCACACTAATTTTCTTTAAAAAAAAATTACTAGCGCATCTTGATTTAAAAAATTAAGGGTTATTTCATTTTATTTTTCACATTCTTTACAGATTAATTGCATTTGTTCTCAGTAGAGTTGCTACAGTCTTGCTGACCTTTTCCATATCAAATGTATCATATTCCAAACTAAAAAGGAGAGCAGGACAATTTTCATATCCCCTTATTTCCCCTAGTAGATGGTACCATGTTTAAATGACAGGTTATTCTACAGACAAAACATGAAAGTATTGTCCATCATCGTCAACAGCGTTAAAGGGCTAGAAAAAGACCGTCCCCATGCTCCACGCAGTTCTTTCAAGTCCATGTCCCAGGAGACTTCATTGGCAGTCTTACCTTCTAGCTTCATTCCAACACTTAGACATTTTTGGAACCGACAGTAAGGACAACGTTTTCTCTGTGTTTTGTCAATTTGGCAGTTCTGGTTTTCTATACATGTGTACCTTTTATTGTTTTGGACTGTTCGCTTAAAAAAACCCTACAAGACAGAGAAAACAGTGAGGCATGTTACAGTCTAACCTGTTTCCTCTATTGTTTCTCTCTGAGGAAATCACACAGTAAATGCTTTCATCGTGCCACTGAACCCTTCCTTATGTGGTCCTGTGGTTTATTCACATTTCAGTAAGACCAGCCTCCGCAACACTGCCAGGCCTCAGGGAAGACTTTTCTGGCCTCGGAGTTATATTCCTGAAGAATTACATCAATTTCATACCATTTCGTTCCGAGAGTCAGAAAAAAAAAATACACTCTATATTGACCAATGATTTTTTTTTTTTAAATCTGGTTTCCTATGAACATTAATGTTCCAAACAGAGGTATAAGCCATAGAGCCCTACATTGTTTTGGGGGAGTCTCATGCAATTTCAGTCACAAACCATTGTAAAATGCCCGTGTTAGAAGTGAATAGCAAAATACCTCAGATCTTTCACAAATGTCAACACTCGACAGTTAAAAGGAAAAGAACTTCAAGAGCAAAATGGGGAAATGCTCCTAATGCCACTGGAACCCATTCAAGGGTGGGAACTGTGTTTTAAAAATTCAGCTAACAGGAAAGATACGCGCTCACACGCAGGGACACGTGCACAACCCACAACGCTCATGCCTGCCTTCCACTCAAGGGGCCTGGTGGGAAGTAAAGTGTGTGGCTTTCATAGTCACCTCTGCTAAGGTGGCACCCTATTCTGAGGGACCGCACACAGAAGCAATCTTATTTTGCTGTGGAAAATGGAGGTGGGTTTCCTGGCAATGGTTTAAATAAATGCACGGAGTTTTCTACTTTACAGAATCTTTACAGAATATGTGTGTGTGGGGGGGGGGGATACAGAAAGTTGAATTATGGGGACTATTAAAAAAAAAGACACAAACCCTTAAGGGCTTGAAAAGATTAGTAATAAAGGATATTGACCATACTCAAATTCCCTGCATTTACATAAGTCACATGATACACTTAACAAAATTGTTCAATTAGAAAACTACAATCTGGTTTCTTGGTACCTTAATATAAATTCCAAAAGAAAAAAAAATGTTTAAATTATTTTTGGAATCTATCAGGATAAAATCATGCAGCTGGGGATTCAGATCTTCATGTACTCTGTATTAAAGAAAATGTTAAACATGCAACCCAGATGACCCTCAAGTTAAAATGTTCTTGGGATATACTTTGTCATGTTTCCTTTCAAGAAGGATGCTTTAAATATATATATATATAATATATATATATATATATATATATTATATAAAAGTGAAGCAAAATCAATATTTAGGACTGTTAGAAATGAAGCCCTCCTACAGATACATCCCTGCACCAACAATAAACTCTTTTCAAGCCATGAGACTGGCTGAGTTTTCTAAAGAGCATAGGTATCTTTGCCTTTTAAACTGCATCAGACATATTTTAAGTTACTAGTCTCCCTATGACACTTTCCCTCTCATTTTTTAGTGGAAAAAAAGAAAGCAGCTTAAGTTTAGCTTTGAAGGGTAATTCAACGGTTTGCTTTTTTGGTCTGAACATTCTATTTTTTAGGGAGCACTGAGAGAGCAAACCTTGCAGCTTTCACAGGTAAGGAGACCATAATGGTACCCGGATACTTTATCGCCACACACAGGACATAGCTCTTCGAGATCTTCATCATAGGAGTAATTCACCATTTTAAATTGAGACACTGAAACAAAAAGAGAAATGTGCACACGTGCCCCATTAATTTCCAATATAGGTTTTGAAGCTGAATAAAAGGCATTCTGGTGGTTGGTGCCCAAATATCACCAGGTAAAATACAAAATAATAATTACCCAACTGGTATCGAAGAAAACTAGTTTTACGTAATGAAAGGAAAACATCTTTGGGCATCAGTGAACATATACTTCATATTTTTAAATTTAAAAGTAATTCCAACTTTTTTGGTTAACATTTTAAACTGACCACTGCTCAACAAAAGCCAACGGATCAGAATAGAAACATGAACCATATAAAGTAACAACCTAAAATTTCTTTTAAACCCCTAACGTTCCAAAATGTCACCTTTGCCTAAGGGGAGCAAGATCAGGCTGTAAAGTGACTGGCACACTATTGAAGTGGCTCGCTTTGAGTCCACCACACTTTGTGAGGCTAGCAACACTAATTTACACACGCTACTTGGAGAGCAATGAGGCTTCCTTCAGAAACCTGCTTCTCAGAAGCAACCCCCGCACCCCACCCCTTAACAACAGCCTGTGGCTCCCTGACTGGGTTCAAGTCTGTTAGGTTAATCAAAACATTCAGTTCCGTATTGACTGTAGTTCTGTTCTGGCCACTTTCATCTCCTCACGTTTGAAAATGTCCTGTGAAAATAAAAACAAGGAAGAGGAGAGGACACCCGGAACAGACGGGAGAAAAGACACACACAGAGGGCTGAGCAGAATTCTAGAGCTTTGGAATGGACTTCACAAGCTTCCCATAAGCATTGCAAAGTATAAACATGTCCGGAGACTGCCCGGTTGAACAGAAATCAGAGCCTGGCATCCTGGCTCACTGTGGGGAACACTATGGCTCGGGACTAACCCGCAAACGCCTTAGTCTTAACTGTGCACATGAACGTCAGTGGCCAGCAGACCCCAAGGAACTATCAGACGAGACTGTAAACTCACTTCGGTCAAGCCTCCACCCCTACTCCCAAGTGGCTGGCAAGCGGAGCAGGGGTGGCCCGACCTCCAGGCAAGGGGGCAGGTCTGTACAACCAGCCACCGCCCTGCTCCCCACACCCTCTTTAAACCCTACGTGCACCCGGCTCTGGGGCCCCTTGCTCAACTCTCCTCTACCCAAAGGCGCACAAACTCCAAAGAGAGTTTGCTTTAAGTTAATCAGTGGCATTGCAAGGGGCGGGGCGGGGGAGGGGTACCCACAGCCTGGCAGAGGTTTCCTCAGATTTGTTTACTAAAAAGGAAATGGAGAAATACTCCTACCCCATAGCCAAATCACTATGCCTCTTTATCACCAGGTAATATCCTTATTCTTTTAAAATAAAGTTAGGTGTTTTTTTTTCCCTGAGTCTTGATGGAGTATCTATCTCTTCCCCCACCGCAGAGAAGTAGGCTGTCGCTTCAACTGACCCGGGAGTAAGCAACAGTTTGCAAAGATCTAGGGAAAGGGCACCAACAAAGGCGGTCCCTAGACTCAAGAACTTAGAAGTAAGGGATGCTGAGTGTGCCTCTCTCCAGCCGAGCCATCCTGAATGCCAACTCTCCATGAGAGGCAGCGCCACTCTAAGGAACCAGGAGCCGAGGGTTCCGGGAAAGCTGTGGGTTGGGGATGTTTGTTTATGAGGCTCTGAAAACTCATGACTTCTCTTTGCAGGTACAATTCTGAGCTGAGGGGGACCTGTGCTTTATTAAATGTATGTTCTCCTCTGTCTCCCAACAAAGTAAACTGTAACTTCACATTTAAGAGTATCGGGTTGACAACCACTTATACCCTCTGTGCCCATCTGGGAGACGCCACATGGAAAAGACCGAGGCCCTTCTTCTGCGAAATACAGAGTCTGAGTAGGAAGAGGTGCATCTGGGAGTACAGGGTGTCGTTTTGTTTTTGTTTTTGTTTGTTACCCACAGGGACCCCCCCCCGAGGGGGGG
This sequence comes from Peromyscus leucopus, assembly GCF_004664715.2. Lineage (NCBI taxonomy): Eukaryota > Metazoa > Chordata > Mammalia > Rodentia > Cricetidae > Peromyscus > Peromyscus leucopus. The sequence goes on along the minus strand of NC_051076.1, from coordinate 51,926,822 downwards.
GCACCTGAATTAAGAGTTGAACCAAATCCACCCTGGCGAAGAAATGCCCTGCAAAAAGGGAGCCTGCAAAAAGGAGAGGGAACAATCGGGTCTTGTGAAGCTAGGTCCTCAGAGAAATCCGCTGAAGTTGGATGCCCCACGCTGCCTGAGAATCCAGTAACGGATTCTTTCTGGGTTCCCGCATTGTCAAAGTATGGGTGAGCTACCGGGTGAGTGAACCTACCCGTGCCGCTGCCGGTGTGCTCAGCTCAGGCTGCAAACCACCGCTGAAGCCGCACCAGCCTTTTCCCACGCTGCTTTCGAACCCAGGGCCAAGCAACCTATGACCAGATCTGCTAGCTTCCCAGCACAAAGGAAAGCTAATATCTTGGCTTGGCGGCTGGAGGCATGAAGGGCCCTCTCAACTTAAAAAATAAAAAAAAAAAAGCTACCAAGGCATCTCTCTCCAGTCTTCCGTACACCCCGTATTTCGCTCCATTGCGCTGCTTTTCCCGCGTCTGCGACCGACCGGCTACCCCAAATGTCTGCTTCAGGGCAGGAAGTAGCAAAAACTGGGTCCTCCTGCCGGGAGGAAACTTAGCAGGGCTGGAGGCCAGAGCGCAGGAAACAGGCCTGGGGCACTTCTCAGAAATCCCAGGTGCACCTCTTTGGGGCAGCGAGGCTCTCTTAGCAGCCGACACATAAACTTAGTCTGAGCACTTCGGCCAAAGAACTTCTACAGCCCTACCCAGGGGTTTGGAGAGACCCCAGGATCGCCCAGGGTAACTGGGCCACCCACGTGCCTGCCACCCCTTTTCTCTGTGCGGCAAGACAACCTTAGATTTCCCAGCCAGAGCGCGAGCGCGGGGGCACGCAGCCTACCCGGCACTGCAGAGTGCAGCAGCCCTGGGCACGGCTCTCAACGCCCCTCTCTGACCGTTTCAAGTTCGCTCAAAAGGGCGGCAGGAAGCTTTGGGGATCACAAGCCCGCTGACCCGAACATCCTGAACTCTGGTAGGGGCGAAGATGGAAGAACTTTTCCTAGCATTGTTTCCCACCCTGGCCCGTAGCGAGGTATAAAGTTCTGAAGAGTTTGGAGTGAAGAAAATACAGCAAATGAGATTTGATCTTTTTTCTGGTATCAATCAAAAGCAGGGGCACCAATGGGAGATCTATAATCACAGCTCGGGGGGGGGGCAGACAGGGCAGTGAACTAACCCTGAGCACCCCAACCCCGCATTCGGCACTATCCTGACCCGGAATGGAGTTGAGGTGCTTTTTAAGTTATGCCAGCGGTTTTGGAGTTGCCCAAATCCTAGCCGACTGCTGGGTCGGGCTAGGCTTCTGGGGTCCTCATATGATTCTAACACCAACTAACTGCCTTCCTGTGATCTTCTCCTGTATATACTTGGCTTTCCTAGTAGTCTTTTCCCTCTACACGGGAGCACTAAATTGCGCGACAGTTCGAACAACCTAGAGCCGGGATGACCATTCCTCGGGAAGATTATTCCATGGTACCCTTAGCCTTAAGCTGCCCCAGCTCCAGTGGGCTCTGAGCTCGAAGTCTCTCTACTTAATTAGAAGTGGCCAATTAGACATTGATGAGAAAGCACCGTCCGCCTAGTTCAAGTGCCATTAACTTTTATGCTCGCTCCTAAGGAGGCCGAGGCCCGCGCACTGCCCGGCAGCTTGTAGCAGGCTGAGAATTGCCAGCCAGGCTGCTCTGGTGTCCATGCCGCAGAGGCTGAAGCCCGCAGGGTTAGCCCGAGGCTGGAAAAGCCAGGAGCGGGAGCGCCGCACCGCAATCCCTTACCTTGCATGTTTTCCGGCATCTGCCCCTGTTCCCCATGCGATCGGGCCAGTCCTGGGGCTTCCGTCTCCACTTTGGGCAGCATGACAAGGCGGCTGCGGGCGGGAATGGGGAGTCGGTGTCGGTCCGGAAGCCCAGCACCTGGACACGGGCAGCACAGATTCAACTCCGGCGGAAAGAGAGAAGGGGTGACCAGCGTGCCCGCTCACCCACCCACTCGCCGGAGCTGCCGGGCAGGACTTCGGAGCCCTGTCCGCTCCCGCAGCTTCAGAGCTGTCCCTGAGCCGCGCGCGGGAGAACCCCGCTACCAAGCCACACTAAGAAGACCGCGTCCTGCCTGCTGGGGTTCCGCTCCGCAGAGGCGGAGGCAGCGACCGCCGGGGCGCTGCTGCCCGGGACAGCGATCTGTGCGCGCCGCGCTCCGGAGGGCAGCAGAGGCGGCCGCCAGCTGCTACTACTGCAGCGGCTGAACGGCTCCAGGACTCCTTCCCCTCCCTGCACCCGCCCTCTGGCTCAGGATCGGCAGGGGTCTCTCTCTCTCTTTCTCTCGCCTCACTTCTCTTCCCTCCTCTAACTGTCCTCTCCTCTCTCCTCCGCCCCTTCCCCCCTATCTCCTTCAGCTCCCTCTCTCGTGCTATCACAAGTGTGGACTTCAGAAGTTCCAACCTCCCACTACTCTCGGGTGAGAGCAAACCCTTCCTGGCCCCGAGGGTGACAGTGCCGGGAGGAAAGGGGAAGACCAGCTGGAGAAGGGAGGTAAGGGGAATGCGGGGGTGGGGGTTGAGGGGGGGGCGGGTGAGAGGTGAAGACAGTGAATGGGGACCCAGGTTCCGGACTCAGGTTGGACACTAGCCGCTAGCCAATAAGGAAGCGCTGGCCTGGGTGCCTGCCCCAACCTCTTCACCCCGCCTTAATCTACTCCCACTCCACCCTGGCCTGGGGCGGGAGAAGTGGGTGGGGGATGTAAATGCAACTCCGCTTCTCAGCTATGGAGAAGCGACCTGTGTCTGAGCAGAGCGGCCAAGGATCTGAAGGCTGAGAGGCCATTTCAAAGGGCCGAGGGAAGGCAAGGAGAAGGGCTGGGGTGTTCGAGTGTAGGTGGTCCTTGCGTTGAGTGTGGGGAAGAGGAGACCCGAGAGGAGTGATGTGACCACTTAAAACACCTAGAAGAATCAAAGGATGTTCGATTCATAAGTGGAGGGTAGCCGACCCCGCTATTAAGGACCCTGCACGCAGAAATCTGAGAGGCATACCATGGGTGGCTGGGCCCTAAAGAACCCAAGGGCTGAGGCTCACTTTAGGGACAACTGAAGTCACTGCGATTTCTCTCACTTGCATGGAATTTAAGTAAATGACAGACACTCCTGGTTCCCCACGCTGCAGGCCCAGCTCCCTGCTTACGAAAAACACTTCACTTGAGTCCCAAGATTATCTTGGTGACTTCCTGGTTGCAGTGAGAGCTGTGTGGAGGATCCACGCAGGATGGAGAGATCAACCCCTGCTTTAGAGTCCCTTTGGTGGGGCGGATCCACACGACGCCCAGAGGCTCAGCATTTTACAAAGAAGTTTTAAAGAACCATCTGTTACGAAAGCTCTTAGGCCACCAGTCCAGCCACATCTTCAAAGTTTTCAGATCTCATCCCAACAAGATGAAAAACATTCTCCCCAGCCTCCTACATGCATGCAAAAAGCTCCATACCCAGGGTCTGCCGTGCAACTGGGTAATTATCAGAGTCCACCCACAAGGGGGTGAATTTGAATCTCAAAAGATCTGGATTTCTATTTTCTATTTAAATGGCATAGAGATCACATAAACTGCCCAGTCTAGTATTTAATGAATATAAAATTATTCCAATCATTGCTCACACTTCTCTATGAAGTGGGCTATCCACCGATGGCTAGCAATTCAAATACGTTTACTCTCCAAACTGATCTATCTTTTTGCTTTAAAATATATATATATATACAGAATCCAAATGATTTAATTTTCAGTTTCCATAGCATCTTTAGGGGTCTTAGAAAACCAATGTGGCCTAAGCAAGTCCCCTTCTAGCCACACAATTGAAGGGGCCTGCCAATTAGCTTGCATGGGGGAGTGGGCTGAATTTGCCTATATTAGTGATCATTAAGCTCAAGTTTTCCTGTTAGTATCAAGTCACAATGTCAATACATTTTCAGTATTGCCCGTTATTTAAGACATCACTTTGAATTACAAACACATATTCTTACATAGTTCAGAAAGGGAGCAAATCTCCATGCTCAAGTCATTACTCACAGCCTGCTTTACTTTGGAGTTCAGGCAAACTTAGGAAATCAGTTTTATTTCCAAGCTTTAAAAACAGCCTCCACTCACTGCAATTCTAAGAGTTCATAATGGCCTTCGTTCTTGATCTTCCTACCCACCAGCCAAGAAAGGATGCTGGACTCCAGCTTCTTGGTCTGCACCTTGGTGGCACCAGAGGAGGCTCCCAGAGGTGAAGGAAACTGAAATAATCTCTGGCAGGCCCTTGTGATTTTATTGTGGGGGAAAAAAAGACCTAGCCAGAACCAGAACCAGAACCTGCCCCACGAGGTGAACTTTGTGAGTAAGCTGGTGTTACCAGCTTCTGCCCAGTGGTTTCCCTATCCAGCTCCATTTGTCCTCCCAACACTCCTTCCAAAGACAGTGATGGGTGCTAAAGGTCAAATGGGACTTTCATATCTTCTCACAGGTCCAAGAAAAAGCCTCACTAATGAGGGAGGTGGTCAAGATGGGGAGTAGGTGTGCAAGACAACGTTGAAAAGAACTGGCCTCTGACAGTTCAGCAGGGCCTTTCTCTGGCTTTCCCTTAGGTTGGAGAATCTAGTCTCAGCTGAGCCTCTGTCTAGCAGTCAGCTGAAGTGGTTCCAAAGGGAAACTGCCTTCTTGCCAGAGGTAATAAGTACCTCCACACCTTTAATCCCAGCGCTAAAGAGGCAGAGGCAGGAGGATCTCTGTGAGTTCAGAGCCCAGCCTGGTCTATGGTCTCCTATAGTTAGTACAGGTCAGCCAGAGCTACATAATGAGACCTTGTCACAAACACAGGCACTCACACAGGACACTTTTCCTACTAACAAAAGGAACTCCAACGTCCACCACCACCTAGGTATAAGGAGTTACCTAGGATCAGCCTTATTTCAGATTTCCAGGGTCTTAAAACACCTCCGAGGAGGGGGTATTCAGGGTGAGAAATCTACAGGAGCTGGGTTGTGTTGGAAATTCAAGGGCACACTCACGTTTTTCCCTGGAGTTGCTCCTCAAGTTTGGGGGAGTGGCCGAGTCTCACGCTGAAGGAGGGGTGAGGGAATCAGGCTTCCCTGCTCATTCCAAGTGCACCCTCCCAATGCCCTCTACACTAGCCAGCACACACGCTGGGTCCTTCACTCTGCAATTCCGTTGGGTAGAGACCCTACTGAAGCAGGGGACCAGCGTGTTCCGTGACCTTGGCCGCGTTGAGGTGTCTCCAAGAATGTTCTCTCTACCCTAGAGCTGTACCGAGGAGGCGGAGCTCAGGCGGTCCACCTTCCGCTACCTGGGATAGTTCTAGATTCTTATGGCCTCAGAATGCTTATGAGACTCATGGGCGAGCCGGGCAGTAGTGGCGCTCACCTTTAATCCCATCACTCGGGAGGCGGATCTGAGTTCGAGCCTGGTCTACAGAGTGAGTTCTAGGATTGGCTCTAAAGCTACACAGAGAAACCCTGTCTCGAAAAGCCAGAGAGGGGAGGGTGGGGGTGGGAAAGAATGGCTGGGGAAGAGTAGAGTAGTAGTTGTGATGAAGGGTGATACATCAAGACCTATGTGATCTAAATGCCGAAGCCAAAAACGGTCATCACGGTCCCCAGAATGCATCCAGCATGACCTAGGACGTACATCCCAGCCTCCGCGGGAGCTATCTTTTATCAAAAGCCACTCAGCCTCTTTATGGAAGCTCATGTAGGAAGGAATTCAACTCGGCCTTTCTTCTGGCGGAGACTTAAAGACAAGTTCCCCGTAGCTACTACCATGAACATTCCGAATTTCTCTGGCACTCCCGGGTCAACTTCTAGCAAACTTCTCCTTCCTCACCCCTCCCCCGCTCCTCCTCCTTTCCAGCAAGGGTAGTCTCCCGGGCTCGCCCTTCCCGGCTTTGACTTTGTCTTCAAGTGTTGATTGACGGTTGCAATTACAAAGGATGATAGCTCGGGGAGGCTCCCGCAGCCTTGATGAGCCCGAGAAGCGCAGGCCTGGCATATTTTATCCAGCCTCGGCGTTCCGGGGCCGTGCGCGCCCCATTCACCCAGCTGGCTGGAGCTGAGGAGGTCTCGCACTCCCCACCCACGAGGATGCAAGCGCGGCTTCTCCTCCGGTCTTCTCCCTTCCCGAGGTCGCGCGCCGCTCGGTGGAGCGCGCACGGAGAACAGCCTGCCCTTGACCTGACCTAAGTGCCCGTCCGCCCGGCGCGCCTAACCCACTCCCGCTGAAAAAAAAAAAACAAACTCAACATTTTCAGAACCAATTCAAATTTCCTAAGCCTTACAATCAGAGCAGCAGACACCGCTTTCCCGCGCACCTGGGCAGATGAATCTTGGAACGACCCGCCCAACTTAGCAACAAACTTGCAAAACTTTATCCTGGTAAACAAAAGTTTAACGCTTCCTCCTCTGTTCCCACTTTCTCTCGCTCTCATTTTTTCTTTTTTTTTTTTTTTGGTGTTTTAAAAAGAAACAAGCAAAGTTACCTTTCTTGTCCTATGTATCTAGGTATCTACTTCTCAGGCAGGGGAAGAATCCTAGGGTTTTTTTTTGTGTGTATGTTTTTAAAAGTCTTCTCCACCTGGCCGCGACAGTCCAAGGAAAAAGAGAAACGAATTTATCAGCTCCTGAAGCTCGAGCTTCCTTATTTTCTTCACTCCTCCCCCTTGAAAAGCCCACCCGAAACTGCAAAAGTCAGTTGAGCAAATACTGCATTTTGCCCGAGGGCTCTGGGGAGTGAGCTCCCAGACCCGACGCCCTCACCCGGAGCGCTTTGTTTTAAAAAGAACTGAGCTGCTGCGGTTCGGCACAGCTGAAGGCTATGGAGCACCTTACCGTGTGTCGAAGCTTTGCAAAACACAAACTCGAAGTGAGTCGCCTTTTCCTCCTTTAAAAAACATTTTTAAAACTCCCTTTCTGTTGCGTGTGTCCAATAAGCACTACAGGCCCGCTGCGGGGGTGGACATTTCCCCCGCCCAGGGGCAGGCAGATAGTCCCCCACACCCCACCCCACACACACATACCCCGACTTTGTGCAAATCCGCTGATTCACAATCCCTTGCGAGAGTGTCCTAATAAATACCCCCTCCCGGGGCTTTACGGCGTGGAAAATAGCAAACCCAAACAAATTTTAGAATAATCCCCACTCCTGACCTCCACCCTTGACACCCTCCCATCCCCGCCCTGAAAGAAAGGAGGGGCTTTTGGAGATTTTTGACCTCCGTTTTGGGAATTTAAGGTTCTTTATATTTAAAATGACGTCACTGGGAACTTTCTTCAACGGGAGGGTCAAGCGCGCCCCTCCTTGGGAGCCCCGGATCTTCAAAGGAGAGCTGGTCTCCAAAGCTTTGGGTTGGGAAAATGATCTGGGCTAGGAGGACCAGACCAAACAACACTTGGCATGGACAAGACAAGGACAGTCCGCAAGCCGGCCGGCCAAGAGGTAAACTAGGCAACACCTGACATCTCTTTCCTCATAAACCCTCCCTTCCTCGACCTGGATATAGAATTTGTCTTTTAGGGTATGATGGCTCAGCTGCCATTCAGCTGTGTCCGACTTCAGTGGGAGGTTCTTGAGCCAAGAAGGAACTTCTTAATTGGAGTCCTCCTGGTAAATGACAAGTCCTTTCTCAAATGAGACCCTACCTTGAAACTACCTGACTCCAGATACAACAACGGTTGATTGACGTATGGGAGATACAGAGAAGCACAATTTATAAAGAGGCAGAGTGAAAAACCAAGGCTTATGGCTTACACGTTGTGTGGTCACCCTTGAGCATGGGGCACCCAAGGAAGGAGGGATAGTTTTAGAGGCGATGAGGGGCTTGGGGTGAGGGGGTTGGTAGAGGGATGGCCCAGTACTTAAGAACATTAGCTTTGCTGGGCTATGGTGGTGCACGCCTTTAATCCCTGCACTGGGGTGGGGACAGAGACAGGCAGATCTCTGTCTCAGTAAACTCCAGGCCAGCCTGGGCTGCAGAGTGAGCTCCAAGAAAGGCACAAAGCTACACAGAGAAACTCTGTCTCCAAAAAAAAGAACACTAGCTGCTTTCCCAGCACACCCAGGTTTGATTCCCAGCACCCACAAGGGCAGCTCACAGCCATTTGTAACTCTAGTCCCAGAGCATCAGAGGCCCTCTTTTGGCACCAGGCACACACAGGCAAAGCACTCATATAAATAAAAAAATTTTAAAGCCTGAACAATTCAAAGGGTGTCAATACACCTCTACCCAGGAGACAATTTGTGTGTGTGTGTGTGTGTGTGTGTGTGTGTGTGTGTGTGTGAGACCAGAAGATGATGGGATGGACCTGTGCATCTTAGTTGATACATCACCTTCCTAACAATGTGCAATCCTCAGAATCGCAAAAGAAAGACTAGGAGTATAGGGGCCAGGTGTGGCTAGCCAGTAGCCCCGAATTTAGGAGGCCGAAGAACAAGAATTGCCTGGAGTTTGAGGCTAGCATTCACTACAAACTGAGAACCTGTCTCAAAACCCAGAGAAATAGAGGTGGAAAGAGTGGAGAAGACTTGAGACAAAATCAGTAATGTCTTTTCCAAAGTTTCTTGTCTGGAACCAGGAAGATTTTAAGAGGTAGCACTGGGTATAGCTGGGTGTGGTGCACGCGACTTTGATCCCAGCCAGCACTTGGGAGGCAGAGGCAGGCAGATCTCTGTGAGTTCGAGGCCAGCCCGGTCCATAGCCTGAGTTCCACTGGGGACAGCCTAGGCTATTACACAGAAAACTCCTGTCTTGAAAAGAAAAGAAGAACTAGCTAGCAGGGGGTGGTTCTATGTGACCCTACGGAGGTCCTCTGAGGGGATGATCTTGAGCTGTCAGGGAAAAGACACTGTTCAGATCCTGAGCAAGGAATCTGGCATTTCTGCCCACAGGAGTGCCAAGTGGGTTTGTCAATGGTGTTTAAAAACTCAAACTGTTTAACTGTTCCTATGCCTCTCCCCACCCTCCAGAGGTAAACAATACAGATCTCTTTTTCTAAACACAGTTACTCAAGTGGCACCCCATCTTCCTCAGACTGACTCTGTAACTAGCATAGACAACTGTGAATTTCCTTAGCTTATTAGGCATGCAGTGACAGTGTCCACTGCCACAGTGAGCCATACAGTAACCCAAGGCCCAACCACCAATAGTTCCTTCTCCTCTCCCTTACATCACCTTTACTCCCTCCCCCCCCAGAGGTTATTGCCAATTTCTTCCTCATTCCACCCCCTTTGAATTCTACAGGGATCCAAATCTGATTTCCATTTCAGAATTGAAAGGAATATAAAGAGCCATTTACCAGTGTCTTTTGGAAAAGTCTGGCCAACTTCAAGTCATAGTCCCTGAATCGCAGAGGGAGCAGATTTGAGACACGTTGCTGGGGTTCTATTTACAACCCACTCTGCTGACATCCAATGAGCTTTTGTTAAGCAAGCAAACTTTCTTCGTCTATAATTTAATTAGAATTAAATGGGCTTTACAAAGTAAACTTTACAAATGAATGGAGAGCAGCATGCCTTGGATGTATAACTGTCTCTTTCTCCTAACTTCACCCAAGCTTGTCTTTCCATAAGGAGTTGGAATCAAAAGGGAGTCACCTTCTAGGACAACTAAAAATAGATCCTCGGGAGCAGTACCAGCCAAATTGTCCATCCTGTAGGGCTTGACACCATCCTCATTGATCATAGCATTATCTGCAGACAACATCGCTTACCAGACAGCTGAAGTTTAAAACTTAGGTATCTTTGCTTATCAATCAAAACATAACCAAAAGAATTCTTTAAAAAAAAAAAAAAGATATAACATTGATCAGTTTGTCTGCTGAATTTCAGATTATCTGGATTTCCTGGGCACAGTCTCTGAAGCTAAATGTTGCTCGTACTCACCCCCCACCACACACACACACACACACACACACACACACACACACACCATGCAAGAAAAGGACCCTGTCTCCCAGCTCCTGAATTCCCTTGAGGCCAAAAGAATCTCAGAGAAGCTTCCCTTTCCACAGGGTGAAGATCAATGGAGTGTCAGACAGAGAAATAGGTCTCTGTGGGGTGGGGGTGACAGGTATGAAGCAAAGGTGTCAGTTCCTGTGGCTGTCTCTAGCTCAACTCAAGTTCAAGACTGAATTCAAGATAACTTCAGCCTGTGGGCCAGGTAAAGGGTCAAATAAAGAAATAAATCATGACCAAGCCTCAGCTGGTTTCTCCATGAGTCTTTTTTTTTTTTTTTTTTTGCTTCCTGGGCTTGTGTTTCAAGCCTCCAAGGCTTACAACAACTAAATTTCTCTGCCTGAAGCTTGCCATCTCAAAACTACCCAGGCACCCGACTCTGTAGCTGCCCGAGGGTGGGGTGGGCGTTCATCTCAGTAGGCCTGCCCTGGGCAGTGAAAAAGATTCATGAAAGGGTCACCCCTCCTTCAGGAAAGGGCTCAGTCTATTCAAGTTCCTGGTTTGAAGACGCCTCACCGGCCCTTTGGACAGCTCCATCCTGCCAGGACTCCTAGAGTTATCCTTGGTAATTAGATGCGAATTTAGGTGCCTGTAGCTGCTGAGATGTGGCCCATGGGAACACCCTCCAAGCCATCCAGGGAGCTGTGATACCAGAAGTATGCCTAGATGGCTGCAATGATGGTGCAGAGAAAGGTCTCCCTGACCTCCACCTCTCTCTCCTCCTCCTCCCTCCTCCCCCCCCCACCCCCACGCCGCCCAACTCCTCTGGGAAAACTTAATGACATTTGTCATGTTTGTTGTATCAGGCGACCTGAAGGGCCAAGGCAAGCCTGGGTTTTGGGTGTAAGCTGGTCCAGGGCGGACGAGGCTTCTCCGGTACTCTTCTGGGGGGCTAAGACCCAGCAGCCCCTCGGAGGTCTGACCACCACCAACCAGTTCTGCTTCCATCGCGCCACAGTCCCAGCACAGCCTTTGAGACGTTACTGCTGGTGCAGTGGGTGAAAACAGCTCCTGTTCGACTGCGGTCTGCACTCTGCCTGCTCCCTTGCCATTTTTAATCAGCCCTATGAGCTAGGGACCCTGCGGGGGCACCGCGTGTGTGGTCCCACAGCCCGCCTTCCCTGTCCTGGGCAGCAGCCTTGTGCGGGTCAAAGCCCCGGTAGCCTTAAGCGGGTGCGAGCCTCGGGCGCGCGCCGTCTGGCCCCCCCGAGTCCGCACACCCGCTGCGGTTCCCGTGCCCGAGTGCACAGCTTGCGGTGGCCTCAAAGCTTGCAAAGCTCTGGTGCCCAGCGTCCCTGCCCTCTGAAGAGCCACATGCTCTCTCTGGCACTCACTTGCCAGTGTTTTCTTTTTCGTTAAGTACAGAACGTTTCTTGGTGAACATTTCCTCAATAGATACTTCGGGGCGTAGCTGGACCATAAAAAAAAAAAAAAAAAAAAAAAAAAAAAAGCAATCACTGCCGTAGGTGGATTAAACCAGAACCCCAGTGATCCAGTCCCAACCTACTCCTGGGCTGGCTACCACTGATGGAGCAAGGACCTCCTAGAAGGGCTGATCCAGGCTCCGGTCTAGAGGAAGCAAAGGGGGCGCGTTCTCCAGCAGTCATGGTCACTAAAGATTGCTTCCCTTGTCTTTAGTTTAGGATTAACTGAACATAATCTTTGCAGCAAAATTACCAACTTTGGGACTCTACATTGGTATAAGAGTGTGTGTGTGTGTGTGTGTGTGTGTGTGTGTGTGTGTGTGTGTGTGTGTGTTCCAGCACTGTGGTCGGAGACAGGAGGATCACCACAGGGCAGTTTCCTGGACAACAGCCAAGGCTACTTAACATAACCCTGTGTCCAACAACAACAACAACAACAACAAAAACAAAACAAAACATCAATCATCCTCCATACAACAAAACCCAAGATGCTTCACTTAATTAGGTGTGTAGCTCAGTGATAGAGTACTTGTCTAGAAAGTACCCAAACTCCAGATTCCACTTGTGGGGAGGATATGTGCTTATTTCTGTGATAAAAGGAAGTTACATTCATGATGCCTCCCCACCTGGAATCCTTTAATGATAGTCTGGCTTTCTTTCTCTTGAATGATGGATTTGCTAGGGGGAATTTTTTTTTCTCTCTATAGTTTCACAGTGAATGAGATATCTCACTCTCCAGTACCTTAAAATGTCATAATACTGGGAAGCTTCCTGTTAGGCCATTTGGTTGATGGTCAATCAATGCAATTTGCTTGTTTCAAACTGTTCAAAATTTCATTTAGTGGGGTTGATTCAAAAGGATCAGAAATTGTTAAGACTGAAGTAGAAGATTAAGAACTGTATTTTCTGCTGGCAGTGGTGGCGGGCGCACGCCTTTAATCACAGCACTTGGGAGCAGAGGCAGAAGGATCTCTTTGAGTTCAAGGCCAGCCTGGTCTACAATGGAAGTTTCAGGATAGCCAGAGCTATACAGAGTAACCCTGTCCAGTAAAACAAAAACAAATGAACAAAATAAACCCTGTATTTTCTGGCAGAGTTGACCTAATACAATGACATCCCCAAACACCGGACACAATATATGATATTCATGTGTTGAAATACTCATTTGTTGTTTTTTTTTTTTTTGAACTTCAAGAAAGATAGATGTATGGTATAGGTGTGGACTTATTGTGTGCTTTTAATAATTACCACAGGAAAAGAAGTGTGTTACAGCACAATCCACTAGGAGTAGCAGAAACAGGCAGATGATAGAGAGAGGCTTCCTACTTACCAATAGCTGTCAGTCCGTGCTTAAGAAAATCTTGAAAATCCCCAGTATCCGAACTAGCAGACATTCTTAGCGAAATTATTGGCAGTCCTTTGGCTTACAGCAGAAATCAGTGAGCATGAGAAAGATTGCAGCTTGTCATATTTTGTCATCCTGGGAAGGAAACCTCAGACTACAGTAACCCTCATTCCCTTAGTGAAAGTTAAGAAAAAGGGGGGAAAATCCAGAATTCAGAAAGGTGCAAGCCCGTGTTCCCCTGGACTCTGTACTTTTTCCAGCATTAGTGACCCGCTGTAAACCATGTCTCCAGTTTCATGATGGGTTCTAATCAGAAGAAAGGAAGCCTTCAATAGGCTTTGACTGGTCACATGACCCTGTGCAGGTTGATAAGAGGACCCTGTTATAAAGTGACAGCAAGAGAGATAAGAACTCTTGGCAGATAATGGCAAAGAAATGATTAACTCAGAAAAGGAGGGGTTCTCTGCAGCCCAGAGAGTGGAAAGTTGTAAATCCGAGGGGTCAGGAGATCATACTTAGTGGCTAAAACTCCCAAACTACCTTAAATCCACTAACTCAACCAGATTGTGACATGCTCCTTTGATGTCACTGCTTCTCGGGCACAGAGGACGACAGACAGCTCTTCTGACCTCTGCAAATACATTTGAGATGATAACATTGGCTGACATCAGTTCCTTCCATGATGACCGCAGATATGATTGACACTTTGAAACTCCACAGGTAGCACTTCCAAGCTCATGGCCATTGACTTAGGATCTGATCAATTGCCTTAAAAAAAAAAAAATCCTGTCTCTTCATCAGATGAGGGATTAACTAGCTTGTTTGTATTCTGGTGGTTGGGCTGAAAGGGCACTTTCCTTACCTCTGTAAAGTAAAACTTACACTGGAGATAAAATTTGGGCAAATTGGTAAATACATAATGCATTTTCAGAAATAGTTCTGCAGTTATGAATATGTATGTGTTGTATGTGTTTGGGGGGCCCAGCTTTGTGTGTGTGTGTGTGGGGGGGTGGAACCCTATGTGCATATGTGTAAGAAGCCCAGGAAACAACCTTGGGTATTGTTGCGTAGGTAATGTCCACTTATTTTGTTTTGTTTTAAGACAAGGTCTCCCTGATTGGCCTGCAACTTACTATGAAGACAGGTGGCCTCAAACCCACAGAGGGGCACCTATGCATGCCTCCAGAACGCTGACATCAAAGGAGTGGACCACCATGCCTGGCTGTAAGCTTCCTTTGTGAAAGAGAAGTAGACATGTTAAAAAATAAAAATGGTTCTGGTTTTTCCATTGCCTTTAGTCAAATTTCAGTCATAAAAAATATGAGAGTTCCAGGACAACAAGAGCTGCAGAGATGCACAGTGAGACTCTGTTTCAAACAAAACAAAACATCAAACAAGAAAGAAAAGAAAAAAAAAAAAAAAAAAAAAAAAAGTTTGGAGGATGGTTCTCAACCTGTGGGTCTTGACCCCCTTGTGGTAGGATGTCAGACATCTTGTATATCAGATATTTACATTGTGGTTTATAATGGTAGCAAACTTACAATTATGAAGTAACAATGAAAATAATGTTATAACCTGGGGCGGTGGTGGCACATGCCTTTAATGTACTTGAGAGGCAGAGGCAGGAGGATCTTTGTGAGTTCGAGGTCCGCAAAGCCAGTGCCAGGACAGCCAGGACTGTTACACAGAGAAACTCTGTCTTGAAAAACAAAAACAAAACCAACAAACAAACAAAAAACACCCCCCCACACACACCAAAAAAAAAAGAAAGAGAGAAAAGGGTATTATGGCTGGGGGTCACCACAACATGAGGAACTTTATTAAAGGGTCGCAGCTTTAGAAAGATTGGGAACCACTGGGTTAGAGGTAAAGCAGTCTAGGGATGAGGCCCTTCCACATTACGATTTTCTCTTTCTCTCCTGTTACAAAATAGCCATTATGAGTTTCGCCATCACTACCAGGGAGCCAAATGGAGGGAAAAGAGAGAGGGATGGGCCTTTGCAACGACACTCCCTCAAAGTGACGTACAAACGTGGACTTGTGTCTGAAAAGGCAGAGCATAGACACACACCAGACATTTAGTTACGATACAGCCAGCCAGGCAGAGGAGCCCGTACTTCAATTTTTTTATAATAGGGCATTTTTAAAGTTATTTAGTTTTATGTGTAGAAATGTTTTGCCTGAAAAAAAAAAAAATGTATGTGTCTGTTGCCCAAGGAAGTTAGAAGAGGGCTTTGGATCCCCTGCAACAAGAGTTACAGATGGTTGTGAGCCACCATGTGGGTGCTGGGAATTGAACCTGGGCCCTCCGGAAGAACAGCCAGTGCTTTTAACTGCTGAGCCATCTCTCCAGCCCTGAGAGCACACATTTAAAAAAAAAAAATCTCATGATGTCGATTCTTGTCAGTTGTTTGCTGTTATTCCTTTGAACAATCAAACATGGCACACTAGAGATCTCCGGGGCAGAGACACAGGGCTCGGCAAAGCAGCTGTTTCCTCAGGAGTATTTAGGAAAGTTGGTGGTGGCACACGTCTTTAATCCCAGCACTCAGGAGGCAGAGGCAGGTGGATCTCTGAGTCTGGAGTATTAGGCCTGCCTGGTCTGAAAACCCTGTTTTGAAAAGACAATAAACAAACAAACAAACAAACAATTAAATAAATAAATACTGTCCATAAAAACAGCGGTTAAGATTTCTCACAGCTAGATCATACATGCCAGTGTTTTTCTTAGTGTCAACCATCATACTTTAATTTACTTTATCATTAAATGATACTTGAAGAATCTTGAAGAACTATGGGTATTACAATCAGGGGAAATTGAATTCTTATAGTTCGGCTTGATTACACGTAGGTTTTACATCATTAAGTACCTGTATTGAATGCTGGTATTCTTGTCAGAATACATTTATTTATCTGGGTGAACTCTGGAAGGCAGAATTAGAAGAGGCCATGGCCGTGACTGTGATGCACACGGACGCTGAAGATGTCTTGGTTAGGAATCCATGTGATCCTATGAAGGTGAGTCTTGGTTGTTACCTATGCACGGATAGGAAGCAATTTGAAACAGTGTAGCTCACACCAGCTAAACGAACAGAAAGCCCTGGCCAGGGAAGCATGCTGGCAAAGACTCTGAGCTTTAAATCTGGTGTCCCCCACAATCAATGTAGCCCGTGCTGCTAGCATTAACACTGCATCAGGCCTCATTTAGTTAATTTTTCTTTTAAATATATGGTTCCTATCACTTTTTCTCCAGTGCTGGGGGTCAAGCTCATGACCATGGACATGCTGGGCAAATGCTCCACCCCTGAGCTACCCTGCCGTCCATAAATAAACGGTGATTTCAAAATACTTGTTTGTGTGTGTGTGTGTGTGTGTGTGTGTGTGTGTGTGTGTGTGTGCCCTGGAGACTGAGCCAGGGCCCCATGGATGCCAGGCAAGCACTGTACTATTCAGCTACAGCCCCAATCTGATTTTCTTTTTTTAAAGACATGTAGCCCAGGTTGTCTTCCAACTGGATATGTAGCCAAGGCGAGCTTTGAACTTCTGTTCTTTTGGCCTCCACTCCTCCCTCCAACTACAGAATCACTGGCTTGTATCACCATGCCTGAGTTTAATTTTTATTTTGGAGTAGGGTCTTACTAAGTTGTCTAGGATGGGTTTGAACTCACTATGTAGCCTTGAACTTCCCATCTTAGCCTTCAGAGTTGGTGGGATTGAAGTGTAATGGCTACAAAATTAGATTGTTTTTGAGACCAAATACTTATTCTCTGATCTGAGATGGAAATTCAGAAGGGCCATATATTTCTCCAGGCATGTGTGACCCTTGGGTACGTGGTGGACTTCTCCCCTACCTGCTCTAGTTTTGGAGACACATCTTTTAAGCTGTGGTGTACTCTCCAGTCAGTGAACAGCATGGTCTATCAGATCCTGTCAACATGCTGACGGCAGCTTCCATGCCTTTTTAGGCCATGTGGTCTGGGTAGACACATGCAACCCCTCTGGGTGTCACACGGGGTGAGAACCTGCTGGCAGATAGCTGGTCGTGTAGCAGGGGGGTCAACAGCTTGGTATTTGGACTCAAAAGGTCGGAACCCTCTGCTCTGCTTCTTCCTGGGGCAAAGTAATGCTTGGCTTACTGGGCTTTGTTTGTTTGCTTTTTTAAGATTTATCTGTTTTTATTTACATGCATTGGTGTTTTGCCTGAGTGTATGTCTGTGTGAGGGTGCCAGATCCCTTGGAATTGCAATTACAGACAGTTATGAGCCGCCATGTGGGTGCTGAGAATTGAACCCCAGGTCCTAGGGAAGAGCAGTCAGTACGCTTAATCTCTGAGCCTTCTCCAGCTCCAATGCTTGACCTCATTAAGTTTGGAATTCCTTATAAAGAAAAATGACACATATGTGTGTCTGTATTTTGTGAGAAAGAGGAGATCAAAGCACATTTAGGAGACTGAGCATCTGCAGCTGGTCCCTAGTCCTCCCTCACATATGTGAAAAAGAGCATGAGAAACAAGTGTTTCTCCCCAGGGATGGTGGCACACACCCGTGACCCCGGCACACTGCAGGCTGAGACAAGAGGACTAGCAAGGTTGAGGCGAGCCTATGCCTCACGGTGAGACCCTGTCTCCTGCTCAAAGCAAAAGAGCTGCATGACTTGGCATCTTAGGCGGAGACAGATCTTAAGGGAATTGTGAAGACACACAGGCTGTGCTTTTGTTCCCGACCCCGATTCTAAGTAGTCACTACTATCACGTACTACTCTGGCCCCTGTCGAAGGTTCGTGGGGTCCAACAGCATCCCTGGCCAATTTCTTCTGCTTCTCTTTCTTGCTTACGGGGCCGATAGAACATATAGCGGCGCGCCCACCGGAATCCTGGCTGTGTCATCTGCCTCTGACTAAGCGGTCACTTTTGGAAGGGTTTGGAAAAGACTGAGTAGTGACAGCATCACTGGAGGGTTGCCTAGCCACCCCCACCAGACCTTTCCTAAATGCCACTTGCTACTTGTCACTCTGCTCACTTTCCGACGAAACTTACTGGCATGCTGCGGAAACATGATATTAATGAGTTACCTTGGGCTTTTGAAGCTTATCTATCAGGCTAATTTTAATAGACATAGGTACCCGGTACCTTGTGAGAAAGGAACACATTTTTCTGAAAGAGAGACTGAAGTGTCGTTCACACATGGTTCAAGTAACAGGTGCTGAGCATTCAGCCTCCACCACAGTCAACAAGCGACGTACCTGTGACGCTAGGGAGGCAAGCACGAAGTAATGCCTAGCCTCTGGATTTAGGAACTATTTGTCTCAGTCAAGGGGCAGTCTCACCCTTTCCTTTGGACAACCGTGGGCATCTTCTGTAACAGCATTCTGTTTTCAACACCCTTCCTCACCCGCACTGAACTCATCAATGTCGCCACTTACCGTGACTCACATTTACAAGAATACACGTTTATAATGGGAGCACTCTGTTTGCTAACTGATTTCAGAAAAGGATTTGTAAATGATTGACAGATAACTAATGACTCCAAGGCATCTCTGCCAAAATCCAAAAGGCACTCAGCGATGTCATCTGAACCCATATTGCACGGGGATGTTCCAAGACCAGTTAATCAGTTACAGTCACTGCAAACTTCCTTACTGCTGGCTTCCAGGACCGTGGAGGCATATCTACTACCAAGTATTATCCTCGTCGAGTCAGACTTACGGCGAACGACCTGTGAGAACATGCCAGCAAGTCCCTTTAAGTATGTGACTTATCTGGGGTCATGAAGAACAAGCATCCTATGTCACTCATTCGAATAGACTCCACCAGGCACCAGGAGCTTTGCAGACAGGTTAGTAGCAGTGGGTTACTCAGTTCCTGCCAACTCATTGCTTACCCGTGCATTTTCACCGGTACCCCTTGCTGGTTCCATAGACGACCCAGACTAAGGTTGGCATGAGTTTTTTTTTTAAATATCAGCTCCCCCCCCCTTAATAACCACGGTTACATTATGTAAAATGGTGGGATGGTGGGTTTGATCGAGAAGCGACTGAGTAAAGATTTTTCCACCCATTCTTTTACTAACTGTGGGAAATGCAGCACCTGGCTGGAAAGATATTGGCTTTTCTTCGGTATTGTTCCGAAGAGGTAAATATTACTCATTTCTTACAGCACTAATCATTAAACAGAGCCCCGGTCAATCTTTTGGGAATCAAAACGTTTGAGATTTCCCCTGGACAGGCTGGGCTGTGTTGCGTTGTTTTCATGCCCATGGCCAGTGCCTCATTCAGAGTAACTGAAACAAAGCCCCTACTGTTTCCTTTCCATTTTAGGTTCTCTTCAAACACTTAAGCAAAGTAAGGTGGTGGTGGTGGTGGTGGTGCACACCTTCACTACCAGTACTTGGAAGGCAGAGGCAGGTGGATCTCTGAGTTTGAGGCCAGCCTAGTCTACAGAGTGAGTTCTAGGACAGCCAGGACATTTACACAGAGAAACCCTGTCCTAGAAAGCCAAAAACCAAAATCAAACCAAACCAAAACATTTAAGCCAATAGTCAGAGGATCTAAACATTTTGAAAAAGAAAACTGCTCAGAATCCAAAGTGATTTCTCTAGGTATAACATCATCACTACTAAAATACAGACCTCCCTGGGGCCTCCTAACCAATCAGCCTAGGCTATCTGGCAAGTTCTAGTTCAGAGAATGTGTCTCAAAAAAGAAAGAAAACAACACTCAAAGCCCAAGGAAGGACATCAGAGGTTTCCTCTGGCCTCCACAAGCACACACATCTGCAACCACACAGAGAACTGGGCATATGGGAACAAACTGAACTTCCAAACATTGCTTATGGAGTTAAAAATCACTAAACTTTAAGCGGCGTGTGGCACGCTTTAATCCAGCACTCGGAGCAGAGCAGCGGATCTCTGTGAGTTCGAGGCCAGCCTGGGCTACCAAGTGAGTTCCAGGAAAGGCGCAAAGCTACACAGAGAAACCCTGTCTCGAAAAAAAAAAAAAAAAAAAAAAAAAAAAAAAAAAAAATTAAACTTTAAAATTAAATATAAACAAGATTCTTGGCAACATAACCAACCAAAATGTGCGTAACTGAACACAAGAATCATGAAAAAAAAAAAAGTACCAGTAAAATACAGACGTTAAGGTGGGTCTCAGATACCCTTTCTCATGGGGCTGAGTGTTATAAGCTACCTAACATTATCTGGCAGATGGCATGAAGACAAACAACCATTGCCAGTTGCTTCTCCAGCCTGGACTGCTGGACATGGTTAACTCTGTGTGAAGCCAGGAACTCAACTTCCAGTCTTCCCTCAGGACTTTAAGAGACGTATGTTTAGCTGGGCAGTGGTGGCTCACACCTTTAATCCCAGCACTTGGGAGGTAGAAGCAGGCGGATCTCTGTGAGTTTGAGGCCAGCCTGGTCTACAGAGTTCCAGGACAGCCAGGGTTACACGAGGAAACCCTGTCCTGAAACAACCCCTCTCTGCCAAAAAAAATTAAAAAGACATGTTTTACCTTCTTAGTGCTAAAGGAGAGTCTTAAATATTGCTCCTTGAAATTATTTCTCTCTCTCCCTCCCTACCCCTCTGTCTCTCATGGTTTGAGACCTGGTCTCACTATATAGACCACTTGAACTCACAGAGATCCACCTGCTTAAGCCCCCAAGTGATGGGATTAAAGGTGTGCACCACCACGCCCAGTGAAATAGTTTATTTTCTCTCTCCCTCCCTCCCTCCCTCCCTCCCTCCCTCCCTCCCTCCCTTCCTCCCTCCCATTCCTTCTTCCCTCCCTCCCTTTCCCCCTCTCCACCTCTCTTTTCTTAGAGACAGGGTTTCTCCATGTAACAGCTCTGGCTGTCCTGAAACTGGCTTTGTAGGCCAGGCCGGCCTCGAACTCACAGAGATCCCCCTGCCTCAGCCTCGCCTGGTGAAATTGTTGCTTTTTGTTTGTTCTTTTGTGAAATTGTTTCTTAATAAAGTCATTTATGATGAGTCAAATGCCTATTTACTGGCTATAATAGCAGAAGGAACGTTTTCCTTTATATTTAGTTTGCAGCATATTGGAGAAAGAATAAAGCCAAAAAGGAAAAGATTGGGTCTGAGATGTAATAGAGCCCTTGGACAATGCTTTTGAGGCTCTGAGTTTAATTCTTGGCACTGCAATTAAGAAAAATTAGTTTTAAAATGCAGAATGTTCTAGGGACTGAAGAGATGTCTCAGTGGTTAACAGTACCGGCTCTTCTTCCAGAGGACCCAGGTTTATTCCCAGCATCTACAAGGCAGCTCACAACCATCTGTAACTCCAGCTGCAGGGGATCTGACACCCTGTGTACACACAAAGCACACAGAAAACCAAAACCATGAAGACTATTTTGTATCTGAAATCACAAAACCAAAAAGAGTTTCAAACTTGATCAAGAGGGAGGTTTCTGGGCCATGAAATTGAGAGAAAGAAAGATTGATTGGCTGAGAAACAAAAAGAAGACATTTCCACTGGGTGGGCCAGAAGCACCAGAGTCCCCTGTAGGTTGGGGCTGGGGTCAGGGTCAAGGTTAAAAGTGACAGAAGCAAATATGGTTTTAAATGGAACAGTCGAGTATAGTGGCTAAAACGGCAATCAGTGAGGAGGATGCTGAGCTCAGGTCAGGCCTCTGTCTTTCTGTGGAATCTTGGGCATATCATCTTCCTATCTCTGGAGCTCAGTATTTTCATAAGTAAAATGATCTTAGAATCAAAGGAGTAGAAATATAGGTAGCTTGCTATTAAGGGCAATTTTAGTTGGGATTTGGAGTTAAATCTGCATTGTGATATTGAGCCTCCAAAGGATAGTTTGGGTTTTGTTTGTTTGTTTTTGTTTTCATAGATTAAAGTATTTATTGTGTTTGGGAAAGCAGATGTTTGTCATCTGTAGCATCTTGCAGACATCTGGAAATTAAAATATCTCCACAATTAAAAAAACAAACAAACAAAAAGAGTTTCAGCGAGTCAGGGATGGGGCACAGCCTGTAAACTCAGCACTCAGGAGGCTGAGGCAGGAAGATTAGCAGTAGAATGAACTTGCGAACCAGGCGGGACCCTGTAACACATTCTCACTTTTCTTACAAAGTGGTAGGTTCATGTGCTGCTTGGTTGCCATAATGGGGTTGGATCAAGTCCATAGCTTTGTGCATGCCAGGCAAGTGCCTTCCAGGGAGACACACCCTCAGCTCCACATGCTACACTACCTCAGCTCGATCTGCATTTCTGTGTTTGGCCATAAAGATTTCTGAGCCCTTTGCATGATTCAGGAAGCCATGGCCCATCAGATTTACCTGTATTTACACAATAATTACGAGGAGAGAATGTAATGATAGGTAAGTAACAAATCACAACTATGAGATTTCAATGACTATCTCTGATGGTTAATATGGACTGTCAACTTGACGTTTAGAACCGTCCATGAGATAAGTCTCTAGAGGGCATGCCTGAGAGGAATCATTTATTTATTTATCCATTTTGGTGTGATTATTCAACATGAGAAAAGACCCACTCTAAATGTGGGCTGAACCCTCTTCCAACCTCCAAAGAAAAATGCCTGCTACTTTTTTTTTTTTTTTTTTTTTTTTTAGCCTGCTTGAGGTCATGTCTTGCTGGTGAGTGCATCCACTCCGTTGCTGTGGTTGCCACAACCTCTGTCATTCTTCACTGACACCCAGTTTCTTCAGCTGTGGGTGTAGACTACAGGCCAGGGGCTCACCAGGAATCCTCCAGGCCTTCTACTCAGGCAGCTACTCATTCACTGAACCATTGCCTTGTCGTGGCTGTCTCGTGGTCCATCTCTTGGGTTGGTGGGAAGGTGACATGGACCTGGTGTGGTGTGTCTAACTCAATGACTGACACACAAATCCCTTCATCACCTCTCAAATGATCACTTCTGTTTCCAAATGGCTCCCTGATTTTGCTCTGTCTTCTTCTAGGATGTCTGCCACGCTCCTACCAGAACAAAACAAAACAGACAAACAAACAAACCAAATAAAAAAAGGGGGCGGGGCTAAAGCCCAACAGCAGGATGTGTGCTTAGCTTGTTCAAGGTCTTGGGTTTAACCTCTAGCATCTTAAAAGTAAAATAAAGTAAAATGAAACAGGATGGTCATGCGCACCTTTGATGCCCGCACCTGGGAGGCAGAGACAGGCAGATGTCTATGAGTCTGAGACTAACCTGGTCTACATAGTGAGTTCCAGGCCAGCCAAGGATACATAATGAGAGCCTCCCTCAAAAACAACAGAAAAATCAAAATTGAAAAAAGGAGGAGAGCGATGCAATAAGGCACTGGTGCTGTTGACCTCTGCTGCTGCACACACCCATACCGCCAGGTCCATACCACACACAGTCGGACATACCCATGAGAGACTGCTGCTTAAAATTCTCAATGGGTTTTTTTAATAGTCTTTATTTGTTGAGACAATATCTGTACATAGCCCTGGCTGGTCATGATAGGAAGGATCCTCCTGCTTCAGCCTTCCGAGTGGGAGGATTATAAATGAGTTACAATGTTTAACTTTTGAGTCTCTGCTGTGTGGTACCTGGCTGAGTTATGAGAAGGTTTCACTGAATCTCTAGGAGCACCCAGGTTAGGTAAAGGATGGTGCGCCTTTCCCTTTCTTCAAGCCTCCCAACTATTAAAGGATGAGGAAACCGGAAGCCTGTGAAGTTATTTGCTGGAGGCCAACTGGGTTGTAAGGATTGGTTTGTGACCCCTGTCCAGTTGAGAGTTGGGGCACCTGTCCCACTGCTCATCACAGGCTTTTCATGGGGCTGGAGCCAGATCTGACTTCAAGTTTTCGTCAAGTAGGTCAAGTGTGGTGTGTCAGCCCCTGTGGTAAATTGCATGGCCAGCCTGGTTCCCAGTTTTTTTTTTCTCCTTTAATAGTTTGTCATATGATTACTGACATTCTTCTAGAGCTATCTAGTGATCTGTAAAGGACAAAATCCTGTAGTAGGGCATGACATTCAGAAGGGCAGACTGTCCTTGGAGAGATGATAGAGAGAGCCTGCCTTTGCATATCCCGCTGAAGGTACACAGTGGCCATGCTCTTCTTCCCACTGTGAGGCGTAGACGGTCTGTACAGTCACATCTGTCATCTGCCCTCTCACGGCTTCTGAATCATCGGTGAGCAGATTCTGAGGACAAAGAAGAGACTGGGGTGGAGGACAAGATGGGGACATTAACAAAAGTGACAAAACCCAAGTCAATTTTATCTCTCAACAAGATGCCTTCGATCACTGAGAAGCGGAAACACCTTGAAGACACAGTTCTTTGGGTGAGCTAGAGTTGAGAGCAGAGGAGTGAGGGGCAGGGATTGAAGCCCAAGGGCTGAGCCCACACATAGCATGTGTAAGGCCCTGGGTTCGATCTCAGTTCTGCAGCACCACCCTGGGGAAATTGGGCTTTGGCCGAGGATGCCTACACTTTTCAATTGCAGTCAGGGAAATGACCGTGGCCAGTCCCTTTTAGTGGGGATGTCATGGATTGGTGACAGAATTAAGTCCATATTCTCTAAGACCCAGATTTTGTATGTCTTCATTCTGATACAATGGGACTTGAAATTCTTATATAGAGACTGCCCAAACCTGGGCTGGAGGGGTGGGAACGTCTGGAGAACTTTCCTTTTTCTTTAATTTATTACAAGAAAAAAATACTTTCAGCTTCCTCCTCTTCTTCTTCTTCTTCTTCTTCTTCTTCTTCTTTTCCTCCTCCTCCTCCTCCTCCTCCCTCTTCCCCTCTTCCTCCTCTTCTTTTTATTATTATCTCTATGTAGTCCTTGCTGACCTGAACTTGCTATGTAGACCAGCCTGGCCTCGAACTCACAGAGATCCTCCTGCTTCTGCCTCCTGAGTACTGGGATTAAAGACTTGCGCCGCCATGCCTGGTTTATGTTCTTTCTTTAGTCCAGCCTGGGGGGGGCGGTTCTCACTGTTGGCTTCACTTGTCTGCAGCTCATCACCGTAGGAGGCTTAGGCAGGGGCAGTTAGAGCTGAATGAATCCCTTCAGTCCCAACATTCCAGAGGGGAGGACATCCCTGTCAGTTCTACCTAGAAAGTTCCAGGTCAGCCAGGACTACACCGTGAAACTCTGTCTCA
Organism: Peromyscus leucopus; assembly: GCF_004664715.2. Lineage (NCBI taxonomy): Eukaryota > Metazoa > Chordata > Mammalia > Rodentia > Cricetidae > Peromyscus > Peromyscus leucopus. Next base: position 51,901,940 of record NC_051076.1, on the reverse strand, counting down.
AGAATGATAACAACAGCACCAAACATAAATACAGACTGGTCATGGCATGGGACACCATCCCACGGAATTTACATTACTTGTTTAACAACCTGAAATACAAAGTCCTATCACCCTCTATCACATCCATTTAAAAAAATGAAGAACCGAGGCTCAGCTGGGCATGGTGACGTATGGCTATAATCTCAGCGCTTGGGCTGGTGGTGAGTGTGGGTGGAAAGTTGAGACAGGAGGATTTGGGTATGAGACTAGCCTACTTAGTGATAGCCCATCTCAAAAACAAACGCACGCATAGGGAAAAGAAGATAGTCAGGTATCATGCCTGGTGCTTTTAATCTCAGTACCTCAGGCAGTTCCCTGTGAGTTCGGTGCCGTACATAGGGTCAGCCTGGGCTACATGGTGAGGCCCTGTCTCAAACACAAACAGATGAAACAAAAACTGAGGTGGAGAGATCAGGTGACTGTCACAAGGCGGAGGAGTGGTTGAAACAGTGAGGCCCATATTGTCAGACGTGGCCTTTCACATTCTAATGACTCCATTGGAAAGCATGGCCTTGGGGAAGACTCTGCTATAGTAAGTTTGGCCAGGACAAGTGGTTCCCTCAACCGTAGTAGCAAAGAATGCTGGGTGGTGGTGGTGCACGCCTTTAATCCCAGCACCCGGGAGGCAGAGGCAGGCGGATCTCTGTGAGTTTGAGGCCAGCCTGGTCTACAGGGTAAGATCCAGGACACCTAGGGCTATTACACAGAGAAGCCCTGTCTTGAAAAACAAAAAACAAAAGTGAATGTTCTAGAAGATGAACATGTTAGACAGTTCTTTGACCACCAACGTAAGGTTGCTTTTCAACACGACTCCACTCCCTAAGCCCCATCTAACAAAGTTTTCTCAATTTAAAACTGGAAACCCAAGCAATACGTAAGTCAGTGTCCCTGGCAAGAGTGGTGCTGGGAAACCAGCACCGATCATCTGTGTGGGGGCTGGGAATGCGCCTCTGACCATAAAGAACCTTAGGGACCGTGGTGGTTATGTTTGATTGAACAAATCACCGTTTTCCCAGAATACCCTGAAACACACAAGGCCTGATACTTTATTTATCTATTTGTTTTATTTATTATTTATTTTTGTATTCTAGGAAGGTTCAATCAGAAAAGGTCAACCTTAATTTTCAAATGAGCTGGCAATATAATAAAGCCATTCTGGGGTCCGTCCGTGGGAGCTGTTCAGAAGGTTTGTCTGTGATGAAGCGGGCACAGACATCCTCTGCTCTCTCCGGCAGATTGACTTTGTAAAAACTAAGGCCTTCACTGACTTTAATAAACTAAAACCTTTGTGTCCTCTGTCTCCTGTCTGTCGCCAACTCTTGTTCCCTTCCTAGGAGAGAAGTCTCTGCAGGTCGGCATCCACCTCCAAATGACCTGTCTAGATATTTGCAGCTCTGGATGTCCAGCGTGTAGAGTGGCCCTCTCTCCTCTCCTCCTCCTCCTCCTTCTTTTGTCTGTTGGTGTTGTTTTGGGACAAGGTGTGTTAGCCAGGCTGTCCCAGAACTCACTATGTAGACCTCAAACTCAGCTATCTTCTGAGTGTCAGGATTAAAGGTGTGTGCCACCAAACCTGGACACCTCTGTCATTTTCTATCCCTTTCCAACACCTCCCCCTCCCTCTCCTGCCAATCCCCCATCTCCTTTCCTCCCTCCTGGTCCTCATCCCTCCTCCTATCCTTTGTTCTGCTTCTTCTTTTTTGAGATAAGGTCTCCCTATGTAGACCAGGCTGGCTTTGAAATCACAGCAATCCTTTTGGCTCTGGAATTGCATGACGGTGCACACTGCCGTGCCCAGTGTTGTGGAATATTAGTTGAAGATGTGTTACATTTGTTTATGCTGTGGAACATTTGTTTAATGATGCAAAGATGTGTTGCATTCTTTTATGCTGCATTTGTTTAACTCTGTGAAGCTGTCTAAAACACCTGATTGGGCTAATAAAGAGCTGAACAGCAGGAGAAAGGATAGGCAGGCCTGGCAGGCTGAAAGAATAAATAGGAGGAGAAGTCTGGGGAGAGGGAGAAGAGGATGCCAGGGGCCAGCCACCCAGCTACACAGCAAGTCGCAGAGGAAGAAGTAAATATAAAAGAAAGGCATATAGAATAGAGAAAGATAAAAGCTCAGAGGCAAAAGGTAGATGGGATAATTTAAGAAAAGCTGCCTTGACTTTAACAGCTTAGATGCAAGATTGTAAAACATCCGTAGCGAACTTCTGCCCTCCAAGGTTCTCCCATTGTGCTGTAAGCCTGTATTTAAGACCTCTTCCCTCCTTCAATAAACAGCATTCGGCATTAAAAAAAAAAAAAGAAAAAGAAAAAGAAAAGCTGCCTAGAAACAAGCCAAGCTAAGGCCGGGCATTTGTAAGAAAGAATAAGCCTCCATGTGTATGATTTATTTGGTAGCCGGGTGGTGAACCCTCAAAGAGTAAAGAGAAAAAAAAATTACATTTGAGGGGGGAGGGAACCCCAAACAAACTATATAGCGCAGTTTACCTAACCTTTTCTGTTCTTTGTTAGCTCAGCAAAGTAGATACCAAAATAATACCTAAGGTTGGATCCATAAATCTGATGACATTGAGCCATATTTGAAATATTTTTTTGGGGGTGTTGGTTTTTTGAGACAGGATTTCTCTGTATATCCCTAGCTGACCTGAAACTCGAGCTATAGACCAGGCTGGCTTTGAACTCAGTGATTGGCCTGCCTCTGTGTCCTGCGTGCTGTGATTAAAGGCAGGCACCACATCACCTGCCATATTTGAAATGATTGTAAATCAGAACAGAACAGCAGGTAGTCATATCCTAAGTCCTTGTCTCCGGGGTCCCCTTTGATCCAGACTCTACCTGCACTCTCTCCCTTCACAGAGTCTCTCCCTTCACAGAGTTGAAGCGGTTGAGCCGACTTGGTCAGCTAGTTTCATCATCCATCATCCAATGGCTATTTCCCGGCCTCATTCCAACCTTGTGCAGACCCTGAGTCTATTCTTCTGTCATCCCACTAAATTGGGATTAAAAAAAAAATATCAAAATCAAATGAATAGACACACCATGGGACCCTACTGTGTCCTTCCAGAGCTATCCTAGACTGTGGGACACAAAGACTCAGAACAAAGAGGTAGGCTAGATATGAAGAGGTCAGTATAGTTAGGGTCCAGTTAGAAAGGTATAGAGACTCACTGGTGAGTGGACATGCAGTGACAGGGCCAGGGTAAACGTGGGCCTGGGGACTCTGGGGCTGGGGTGTGTTAGATGAACGTCTGCTTTGTACCTGATACTGTCTCAGGCACTGGACATTTCAGGAGAATGGTCAGCACTTCTGGGGACCACAGGAGGCAAGTGGGACCAGTTTAGTGGGATGGCATAAAGATAGACTCTGTAAGTCTACCAAGGGCTCCATAAGCAAAGTGAAAATGAAGCAAGGGTGCTTCCTGGAGGGAGAGACACAAGATCTAAGTCTAGAGATAGGAAATAGCCAAGTGCTTCTCTAAAGTATCTACATATATGTGCACATATATAATATACACATCTATATAAAATAGAGAGTAAGGGCTGGAGAGGACTCAGTAGCAAAGAGCTCTTCCTGCTCTTTGAGAGGGACCCAGTTTCAATCCTACAGTCATGTCAAGTGGTTTACAACCACACCTAACTCTAGCTCCAGGGGATCCAATCCCCCCTTTTCTGGCCTCCAAAGCTATCCACTACAAGTGGCAAATATACAGACATATGCATAGACATAAACATAAAAAATAATCAAGTGTAGAGTTTGATGTAGCTTCTGAAAGCTGTGAAATATCTATGTAAAGTTGTGTTACATTTGTTATACTGCATTTGTCCAATGCTGTAAAGATGTGTTACATTTGTTTATGCTGCATTTGTCCAATGCTGTAAAGATGTGTTACATTTGTTTATGCTGCATTTGTCCAATGCTGTAAAGATGTGTTACATTTGTTTATGCTGCGTTTGTTTAATGATGTAAAGATGTGTTGCTTTGCCTGCCTAAGGCCCCTGATTGGTTTAATAAAAAGCTGACGGCCAATAGCTAGGCAGGAGAGGGATGGGCGGGGCTGGTGGGCAGAGAGAATAAGTAGGAGGAGGAATCTAGGCTTGAGGAAGAAGAAGAAGAGGGGAGAGAATGTTGGAGAAAGAAAGGGAGACATGCAGGGTCAGCCAGGCAGCTGCCAGCCAGCCAGAATAGGATATACAGAAAGAAAGAAAGGCAAAAAGCCCTGAGGTAAAATGTAGATGAAGAGAAACAGGCTAAATTAAGTTATAGGAGCTGGTGGGACAAGCGTAAGCTAAGGCCGAGCATTTATAACTAATAATAAGTCTCTGTGTCTTGATCTGGGAGCTGGTTGATGGTTCAAAAGAAAGCCTGCTACAATTATGTTATTAATAAATGACTTCTGGAGGATTATTTAATTTCTCTGAGCCTCAACCTCTCCCCCTACCCCCACCTTGTGTGTGTGTGTGTGTGTGTGTGTGTGTGTGTGTGTGTGTGGTGTGTTTTGAAACAGGGCCTCTCTACATATCCCTGGCTATCCTGGAACTCACTGTGTAAGACCAGACTGACATGGAACTCTGCTAACCAAGTGTTGGAATTAAACGTGTGCTCTACCAGCCAGGAGATGGTGGCGCACGCCTTTAATCCCAACACTTGGGAGGCAGAGGCAGGTGGATCTCTGTGAGTTCTAGGCCAGCCTGGGCTACAGAGTGAGATCTAGGACAGCTAGGACTGTTACACAGAGAAACCCTCTCTTGAAGAAAAAAAAAAAAAAAAAAAGAAGGTGTTCTCTACCATGCCTGGCTTTCTCTCTCTTTATCCTTTCTTTTTTGAAATGGAGTCTCCATATGCAGCCCTGAGTGAACTGGAAACTCATTATGCAGATCAGGCTAGACTCAAATTCATGGAGACTCCCCTGCATCTGCCCCCCCAGTGCTGAGATTAGAGGTGCGCACCACCTTGCCTGGCTGAACCTCAATTTCTTTATCCATAAAATAAGGGTAGTCATTGTAGCTATATCTTATCTTGTGTGAGGATTGTATGATTGAAAAAAATTAAAGCCTGGTATATAGTAAGAAGCAATGGAAATCACTGATGGTGGTGGCACACGCCTTTAATCCCAGCACTTGGGAAGCAGAGGCAGGCAGGTGTCTGTGAATTTGAGGCCAGCCTGGTCTACAGAGTGAGATCCAGGACAGCCAGGGCCATTCCTGCCCTAAAAAAAGAAAGAAAAATCATTATATCCCCCCCCCCATTGCTACATACTGCTTAGTTCTCCCAAGGTGAAAGTTTTTTTTTTTTACTAGAGCTAGAAAAATATTAAATATTGATTGCAGTTGATTCCATTGTCATTCTTCTCAAACCTGCACATATTTTTATTATGAAGAGAAAAACAACAACAACAACAACAAAACGCTTGCTGCTAGGTAAGGGCAGCAGGGGCTGCAGTTCTCATAAAGTGACAAAGTGAGACTGTTTCAGAGAGAGGTGGATACCAAGTTAAGTACTGTTTCAGTTCTAGTTTACTTAGGAATCTACAACTCTTGTACTTTATAAATTAAGCTTCAGTTGTTTCTAGAGGGGGCGGACACTTTTTTTCTTTTTTCTTTTTGAGACACTGTTTCTCTGTGACAACTCTGGCTGTCCTGGAACTCGATTTGTAGATCAGGCTGGCCTCAACATCTTCCTGCCTCCACCTCCAGAGTGCTGGGATTCAAGTCACGTGTCATGGTGCCCGGTTGGCAGATGATTTAAAAATTCTGCAACGACCCATCCAGTCCTCAATATTTCTGAGACACAGAGGCCAACTATCTTGGTCAAGGCTGGATGAACTCGCTAACATGTAAACTTATAAAAGGGACTTAGTTGATTGCCTGACACAGTTGAAGCCTGGGTAGTCCAAGCTGGGGAGGTCACATCAACAGGTCACAGTGTGGGCCTGAGGGACTGGAGGCTCCCTGGGGAGAGATTGATGAGTCCATGATGGAAGGCTAGGTGGGGTCGGACTTCCACAGACAAGGGCAGCAGCAGTAGACAGAGATGCTCAGGAAGCATGGGGGTCTCTTGTGTGCTGAGAGGCTCCCTTTGTCTACCTGGCTCCACCCAGGGCCAGCCTGTTAGCTGGAACACCACGTCCCCAGCAGGTCTTTCTTCCTCAATTGCTGCCCTAGAGGCAGTTGCTCCTGGAAATGCTCTGGAAGACACACCAGAAAGTGCTTTACTTCTCTAGGTGCCTGCCTATCTAACCAGGCTGACAATCAGGGCGAACAATCACCTGCTGGGGTAACAGTGTTTAGCATCTTTAGGAGAGTGGCTAGCACGTTAGCAATTCCTATGCACTGTAATTGATAAGATAACACGAGAAACACGTTTCAAAAGGCTCTTCTTACTGGAAAACCTCCCAAACCATGGTTCCAACCGGCTTAAGACCTTTAACTGTGTTTATGATAAATTTGCAAATTTAAAACCAAATTCCATTTGTCTTAATCGAGGCTGAAGGATATATGGTTTCTAGAGGCCAGCTGTTCCTTCATGGCCCAAGGCTGAAATCTCTGAACTTGGTAGAATGAGGCAGGAGGATCGTAAGTGTGAGGCCAGCAACCTAGGCCACATGATAGGATCGGGTCCCTAGAAGAAGTCAAGAGCTCAGATTTGAAGTCTTTCTGTAATAATATTTGTTCCCTATATCCAACTTGAGTTCTTCTGTAGAAGCCTGTGGAACTTACTGCGAGGTAAATCTGCTTTGCTAGAGCTCTGAAAAGGTCAGTGGGGGAAAAGGGATTCCCAAACCCACTGTGGAATGATTTACGTCTAACATAAAACTTACACTTTGTAAATTTAGAAAAATTTCCTCTTAGCTCTTACCATTTATTTAAACACTTTACTTCTCTTTAAAGTATCTCTTGCGTGCACGTGCGCGTGTCTATTCGAAACACTTCTATTTTCCTGGAATTTAAAAGTTTAACCATTAAAATTAGCTGATGTCTACTTTATGTCTTTTCTCTTCCCACCTCTTGATGGCTACGTCGTGCAGACTGGCCTAGAACTCGTGATCTCCCAGCCTCCGTTTCCCTAAGTGCTGGCACAACGGATGAGGGCCTTTCCTCTTTCTGCTTTTGGAATGCGGGCCTCACCCGAGGTAGCCATGGGTGGCTTACTCGGCTCTGATGTGTGTCCAGGGTGTCAGTGAAGCTCTCTCCTTAGTGTCCCAAGACTTCAGCACCCCGTTTCATTTGCTGCCCCTCGCCATCGCGCCACAGGGCAGGGCAAATGCCGTCAGTCTCGCTGACTGCATGGAAACACCCAGCAGGATGAGTGTGAAAGCAGCGGGAAGAAACCGGGGCAGAAAGCCGGGCTTGCGGCCTCCTGCCTGTGAGGGTCTTGCCAAAGGGTCTCATTCTTTAGTGCAGGCTGGGCTTGAACCCCCAGCTGCTGCCTCAGCTCTCCTGGGGTTGGGATTACACTTGTGTGCCCAGAGACCTGGTTTGGGTATGAAATTTTAACTATGGTAGACTTATCAATTATGGTACTAGAGTATCTGTTTGGCCCTCTGTAGCATTCTGGTAGTTTCTGTGGGAAGGTGGCAGAAGCCTAAGACATCATTCCTTTTGTTCGTTTGTATTTTTGTTGTTGTTTTTGTTGTTTTTTTTTCCCAAGACAGGATTTCTCTGTGTACTTACTACTGGCTGTCCTGGAACTAGCTCTGTAGACCAGGCTAACTTGGAACTCACAGAGATTCGCCTGCCTCTGCCTCTTGAGTGCTGGAATTAAAGGCGTGCATCACCGCCTCCCGGTTCCAGACATCATTCTCATTCTCAAGATGTTTAAAGAAGGGCTTGTTTAGATTGAAGAGCGTTGGGCTAAGCCTCTTTCATCTTGTCAGGATTTTTATCTGTGTGGAAAGTCCAATCTAAACGTATCCAAAGACATCATTTACTCGCTTTTAGGGTTCTGACTTACAAATCTTTCCATGTATAGTAAAGTAATTATTCATATAATTAAGGCATGCCTGGAAACCCCCTTCACACAAAATATATGTGAAAATATCCAGAAAGTCTTATATAACTCTCACATTTAATTTTCCATTCAGTGATATGAGTTTCACATATCTCGCTGTGATTTGTGAATTGCCTCCATGGTCTTTCAGTTAACTCTTCCAGCATTCCCAATTACATTTTCTTTATGTGTTTGAATCCAGGGCAGGGCATCTTCTTTCCTTTCTTTCTTTCTTTCTTTCTTTCTTTCTTTCTTTCTTTCTTTCTTTCTTTCTTTCTTTCTTTCTTTCTTTCTCTCTGTCTCTCTCTCCTCTCTCCTCCCTCTCCCTCCCTCCCTCCCTCCCTCCCTCCCTCCCTCCCTCCCTCCCTCTCTCTCTCTCTCTCTCTCTCTCTCTCTCTCTCTCTCTCTTTCTTTCTTTTTTTCAGAGCTGAGGACCGAACCCAGGGCCTTGCACTTGCTAGGCAAGTGCTCTACCACTGAGCTAAATCTCCAGCCCCCAGGGCATCTTCTTGCCTAGCATGTGTAAGGCCCCAACTTCATCCACAGCACCTCCAAGAAAAAGGAAACGATTCTTTTATAGTTCAATGCATGCTTGGTGTCTGTTCTCGAAGGCCTCTGGCTGCCTGTGCCAAAGCCTCTGCAGCCCGCAGGGAGGGCAGTTTGTGGCACACACGTGTGCTTAGCATCTCTTTTAAGCCCTGCACCCTGAGTGTGCAGCCTGGGGAGGAAAGTGGGAGTCACCAGCACACAACTATAACAAGGTGCAAGACTGGCTGAGCTCACTGGTCACCAGCGTACTTCGGAGAGTCCAAACAACTGGTACCGGGATAGGAGACTGTAGATGTGATAATGTTGGGAACAGGTAAAACACACCTTGGCCTAAGTACTGCCATTTTGACTTCAGACTCCATTTTACCTGTAGGGTGAAACAAAGTTCAGATTCCCAGGTCCTAGGGGAGCTGGGAACATTCCAACAGCTGACCCACCTCGTCCCTATACCACAGAAATAGTCATTATGCATCTTTAGTTCTCTAGAAACATTATGACTACTCCCAACAACAAAAAAGAACGGATGAATCTTATTGGTTGGACTGAAAAGCTTGTATTGTAGATCAATTGACAACAATGGAACATTTAAGAAAAGCTCCCAATCTTTGAGTTCTGGTGAGTGAAAAAGTGTAACTGTAGCTTGTCACTGATGTTTGCGTTTCAATACTTGCTTCAACTGACATTCGGGGATGCAGTTCAGCTCCTGAGTATGTTCTGTGGCCCTGACTGATCCGTCACCCCGCCCCCCCCCCTTTTTTTTTTTTTGCTTCCCTGTATTAAATTTTGTTTGGTGGAAACCTCTTGTGTCTGCTTGGGTTGACTCGGAGCCTTGGGCTGCAACAATACTATTTTGGGAAATAAAAATTACAGCTTGAGAAATTGTATCCCACCCCAAGCAAGCCCACCCCAAGCAAGTCTCTAAGACTTTTGCAATAACTAGATAACTTGGTGGGTGGTGGTGGCACACGCCTTTAATCCCAGCACTCAGGAAACAGAGGCAGTCAGATCTCTGAGTTGGAAGACAGCCTGTTCTACAGAGTTCCAGGACAGCCAGGTGTATACAGAGAAACCCTCTCTCCAAAAACAAAAACAACAAAGCCCAAAACAAAACAATAACCAGATAGCCAGGAGAGAGACTGATAGACTTAAAAAAGATTTATCTGGGTGTGGTGGTGCATGCCTTTAATACCAGCAGATCTCTGTGAGTTTGAGGCCAGCCTGATCTACATAGGAAGTTCCAGGTCAGCCAGGGCTACATAGTGAGACCCCCATCTCCAACAAAGAAGCAGACAACAGAATGAAAGATATGGGCTGGTCGTGTAGCTCAGTGGTAGAGCACTTGCCCAGCACATGCCAGGCCCTGGATTCCACCCCAGCACTGAAAAGACACAGTGGAAGAAGCAGCAGGTTGTGTTGTCCGGACACCAAGGATGGCTTTGTTTTCCTCTCGCCACGCCTGCCCATGCTTGGGACCATTGTTTACACAGACATTTCTGAGTCACCAACAGCTCAAGCAAGGAGCCTGGGGGTGGGGATGGGATTGAGTAAGAGAATTTTGCTCTCAGGGAGGCTGGTCCCTGGAGTTGAGTCAGGAAAGCTTTTGCTTGTCCATTTAGTCTGGAGTAAAGTTTGGAGGCTAATTAATGTCACATGACAGCCAGCAGCCACACTTAAAAAAAAAAAAAAATCAATCAGACACATTGTTTGCCCCTTTGGGTTTGATGGACATGTTGTAATAAGGTCCTGAACTACCCACTACCTCTTTATGTACCTTCTGTCTAAAGACTCGTTGCTGGTGTGACCTATATTCATGGAACCACAAACAAAGGAGTTAACCATTAACCTTCAAACCACCTTCAGATGAAGTCTTTTATAAGGGGAGAATTATATAGGCTTCCACTGGTTGCTAAGAGGAAACGAGAAAAGGATTCAGGTTGAAGGAGGTTTTTAAGAAACTGGAGTTGATGATGAGGATGATGTGGGACCCAGCAGGGAGTGTGCCTCGAGCTGATCTGTCTGAGCAGGGGGTAGCTCACATTCCAGCATCCCACCACTGTCCTTCCTGGAACAGGACTGGGGGGTGGGGGTGGGATAGAGTCAAATTGTGGCCACATTGCGTTTCATTAGGTCACAGTCTCCAACCTAGCTCAAGATTAGTATCTCCTAATATTAGGTGTTTATTTAATATTAGGTGTTTATTTTCTAGGCCTCGAGAAAGCTTCAAGCCACAAAGGACATATTATTTCTCTGACCAACTAAGAACACTGAACTTTACCCCTCTCCTCACACACCTTATAATTCTTTCGGCCAGTTTCCTATTTTTAATTTTACAATTTTGATTTAAAAAAAAATCTCCCTTTCTTTTATTATTTTCAATTATGTGTATGTGGCAGGGGCGGTATGTGCAGTTGAGTATATGCGCCCTAGGAAGCCAGAGCTGGATCCACCCCCCCCACCCCTCCACCTCCACCCCCCCCAGCTGGAGTTACAGCTGGTTGTGAGTCACCTGACATGAGGGCTAGGAACGGAACTCAGGGCCTCTGCAAAAGCATTGAGTGGTCTTATAATAAAATATATAATATATATAATATAAATACATATAAAATATATAATGTATATTATATATAATAAAATATATAACATATACACATACAATAAACATATAAATATATAATATATAAAATATATAATAAATATATAATAAAAATATATAAAATATAATATATATATATTTTTGAGGTAGAGTCTCAAGTAGTCCTGATTGGCCTTTAATTTACTATGTAGCTGAGGTTGCCCTTGAACTGCTGATCCTCCTGCTTCGACTTCTCCTGTGCTGTGATTACAGACATGGACCACAACACCTGGCTTCCTTTTCTATTTTTAATTGAGTGACAAATCTGACAGGCGCCTGGGGGTGGCTAGATTTCGGCGAAGCTGCACAGATCAGGTCAGGTTTGAGTGGCAGTTACTTTTATTGTTGTTTGGTGGTTGTAAGAACAAAGGGTTTGTTGTCATTTACAGATGAAATAAATGCACTGTTCGTCACCTGGAAGGCTTTAAATAACTCGTTTTTCAGACTGTCTCATAGCACCAGCCTGCCTGTTTTATACACCCGTTTGAGTGTTAATTAATATCAAAATATTTATGTGAACCAAATCCAGAACAAAGGAGCATGACTAGTCCTGTTGGAATGGTGAAGCACTGTCATTAAGTCTCCTGTGGACCCACCTGGGACCCTTGTAGTCTCTCTTGTGATATTTAGTAGATTCTAATCTCCACACACTGCTTTGAGTCACTTGAACTCAAGGCATGGTGCGACTTTTTTTTTCCTTTAATGTTAGGAAATGCTTTATTCCACCCTTCCTGTAGATTAATTATTTTTCAGAACCGATCTATTACTTGTTTCACCTACTGGCCCCAATTTTCAGGTCAGGAAATAGAAGCATGGCTGAGTTTGGACGATAGGCTTACCACCATCCAAGAGCCGGGAGTCAGCAAAAGCACACGGTCTGAGGTCCCATCCTGACTTCCGCTCACTCATAGGCAGCTCCTGGGTAATTGCTTTTAGAGTAAAAAATCACTGAGTCACAAAAATACAAACTGCTTTTGATTCAACTATTTAATTGACTTTGTCTATGTTGGGAGAAACTTGTGTGTCCCTCACTGAGCAGTTTATCATAGAACGTGACAATCTGTTGTCACATCTCATTATTCTTTGTTATTCTCTACTGAAAACTGAAGTCCTTAGCAAGATTATGCTTTTTGTGAATCTCCCAAGGGAAAGGTCTGTGACCAGTAGTTCTTTGCAGTTGCTGTACACATGGGCTTTGGCACATTCTATCACTGAAACTGAGCTACTTAGTTCACTCATAATTTGGAAACCTCAGCTTCAAAGTTTTGGAGTATTTCTCATGAGTATTAGTGTATAAATCGAGTAAGCAGTCTTTTCTCTGGTTAGGAATAGAGCAACAAAAACTAACTGAGGTAAGGAAGAGTCTGTTGGCTCCTCCGTATTTCCTCACCCATTCCTAATGCCTGTTTTAGGGGTTAATAATTCCCGCTGGGGCCTAAAAGTCAAGGGCACAGAATACCAGCCCATTGTGCTTTGAGTCTGTAGGTAATGCTACAATGGCAAATTTTTCTGGGCAGTCAGCTGGCAATGGTGTCATGTACTGACGTATTTAATACCGTTAATTTTGAAAATAGTGAGTATGGACATTTCTTGATTGTTGTCATAGCCCACATATGTTTTAAGAATGTTAACTTACTGATCTTTATGACTTCACAATATCCCTGTGTGGTGAGTACCACACACTGTGATAAAATTAAATGCCTTATAACTTGGTTCAGACAACACAGATGGTGAAGGATGAGTCTAGTCTAGTCTAATAAGGCACGTGATGCTAAGGCCAGTAAGCTGCACTCCTTCATGGCCTCTGCAAAAATCAGCTCCTGCTTCCTGGTTCCTGCCATGCTTGAGTCTCAACTTCTTTTGGTGATGAAATGTGATGTAAAGCTTAAGCCAAATAAACCCTTTTCTCCCCAAGTTGTAATATATAACGTGGTGGTCACGGTATTTCACCACAGTGACAGTAACCCTGACCAAGACAGTATCATAGAAAACACTGTGCTTGGGTCTGGCATTAAGAGCAGTGGATGTTCTCTTTTTCTCTTTTTTTTTTTTTTTTTTGGTTTTTCGAGACAGGGTTTCTCTGTGTAGCTTTCTTTGCGCCTTTCCTGGAACTCACTCTGTAGCCAAGGCTGGGCTCGAAAATCACAGAGATCCGCCTGGCTCTGCCTCCCAAGTGCTGGGATTAAAGGCATGTGCCACCACCACCTGGCCAGTGGATGTTCTTGTAGAGAATCTGGGTGTAGACGGAAGTTTTCCTGTGTCCTGCCCAGACTCGAGGTCCCATGTTCCTCTGGTCCACCTGGCCCGTGGTCCCTCAGATGATTATAAAATAATCATTCAGAGGCTTAATATTATTTACAAACTGTATGACCTACGGCAGGCTTCTTGCTAGCTAACTCTTATAGTTTAACTCAACCTATAACAATTCATCTATGTATTGTCATGTGTTCCATGGCTTTATCTGCATCCCATTACATGTTGCTCCTTGGATGGCAGTTTGGCATCTCTCCAGATTCTGCCTTTCTCTTTCCTGTCTCTCGCCTTGGATTTCCCGCCTGCCTCTAAGCTGCCTTGCCATAGGCCAAAGCAGCTTATTTATTAACCAATGGGAATGCCATATATTCACAACGTACAGAAAGACATCCCCCAGCACCTGAGTTCTACTCCAAGCACCCACATGGCAGCTAAAAACTATCCATAACTTCAGTTCCAGGGAATCTGACATCCTCTGGATTCCAAGGACTCCTAAACACGCATGGTGTACATAAATTATGTAAACATACATACAAACATGTGCAAATCATAAATTCATTTTAATACACTGTGAGACGAAAGAGGATGAAAGCCGAGATAAGAGATGCTCATGGTTCAGCCAGGTGGTGGTGCACACCCTTAATCCCTGCACTTGGAGGCAGAGGCAGGCACATCTCTGAGTTGGAGGTCAGCCTGGTCTACAGATCAAGTTCCAGGACAGCCAGGGCTACTCAGAGAAACCCTGTCTCAAAAAAACATGAGCCATGTAGTTAGTAAGAGAAAACAAGATTATTCCAGAAACACACACTTCTTTCTTTTCCTTTTTGGCATGGTCTCATGTATCCCAGGCTGGTCTTGAATTTGCTATGTAGCCAAGGATGATCCTTAACTCTATACTTCTGCCTCCACCACCCCAGTGCTTGGAATCAGACATCTGCCACTTGGAATTCCTTTGGCCAATAGAATATGAGGATTATGTTACATTTTGGGACAAAGCAGTCATCAGTGCCAGGGGCTCCGGAACACATTCTCCCTTCCACATTAACCAAAGAGGCCAGTTAAGAAACATGGCAGTGACACCCAAGGCTTGGCCTCGCTGAATTGGCCACAGTGCTCTAGTTCTCTGTTCACTCAGAGATGTGGGGTCTGGGTGTTTTCTCAGGGACAGATGCTGTTAATGTAGCTGCCCAGCATCGATGCTGGGGTGAGCCCCTCTCCCCTGTATCATCTGTGGTATGAGAGTAGAATGTCCCCCAGAACCACGTGTGCTGGAGACTTGTCTGTTGCAGAATATTTGTTTACACTGTGAAGATGTGTCTTTGCCAAGGCACCCTCTGACTGGTTTAATAAAGAGCTGAATGGTCAATAGCTGGACAGGAAGAGGTTAGGTGGGACTTCCGGGGACAGAGGACTCTGAGAAGAAGAAAGGAGAGATGCCTTTGAGACTTGGAACAAGTTGGGCACATAAAATGGGATAGAGATAAGAGCCACATGATAGAATATACATTAATAAAAATATTGGTTAATTTAAGTTATAAGAGCTAGTGGGACAAGCCTAAAATAAGGCCCAGCTTTCATAATTAATAAGTTTCTGTGTCATTTGTGAGCTGGTGGCTCAAAGGAAAAAAAATCTGACAACACTTTGCCCCTAGTGTGATGCTAGACGGTCTTTTTTTTTTCCCAGAGAACTGTTGTAAAATATTATTTTTGTTTATGTTGCATTTGTCTAACTCTGTGAAGCTGTGTTACTATGCCTGTCTAGAACACCTGATGGTCAAATAAAGGAGTGAACGGCCAATAGCAAGGCAGGAGAAAAGATAGGCCTGGTTGGCAGGCAGAGAGAATAAATAGGAGAAATCTGGGAAAGAAAAAAGAAGTAGCCAGAGAAGAAGGAGGACTCCAAGGGTCAGCCACCCAGCTACACAGCAAGTCATAGAGTAAGAGTAAGATTTACAGAGTAAGAAAACGGAAAAGCCCAGAGGCAAAAGGTAGATGGGATAATTTAAGTTAAGGAAAGCTGTTAAGAAACAAGCTAAGGCCAGGCATTTATAATTAAGAATAAATGTCCATGTGTGATTTATTTGGGAGCTGGGTGTCAGGGCCCCCAAAAGAGAAAAAAACAAAATAAAAAACAAAACAAACAAACAAACAAACAAAATAGAGAACAGAACTAGGTCAAGTTGGCCACACCCTTAAGAAAAGATTGATCTTAGCTCTGTTGAGTGGGCTTGGTTTTCTGACTGATTTTTGGTTTGGGTTTTTTTAGTCAAGATATTAGACTGTAGCCAAGGCTGGAAGGCTGTCCTGGAACTCACTGTATAGCCTTAGCCTGGAATCAAATTCATGGCAACACTCCGACCTCTGCCTCTGAGTGCTGGGATCACAGGCACAGGCAATCATGGCTGGCACCAGCTCTTTTTTAAGCTTTAGTTCACCAGAAGGTTACATATTGGTGACATCGAGTGGTGTCTTCTCACTCTTCTGGTTAGATAGATTTGTGCCAGGGAGAGGAACCTTGGAGAACCCTGTTGTTGTGGAAGTTTTTAAGCTTCACCTGTAACGTTTGGGACATTGATACCTGCAGATCAAAGCAAGCTAGCTCTTACCAAACTTCTGTTATTTGGCCATTAGAAGATCCTTCAGCGTGGCTTTGTTTCTTGGGTCTGTTAGAAATTCCCTTTGGTTCTGTGTTGTCCTGTGATAGCTACTTACACATTTGATATACATTATTAACTTACTGAAGGCTGGCCATACTTTATACATTGTATACCACTTGCATATGCTACTTATTTAATAAATCTGAATAACTGGAAAAACTAAAAAAAAAAAAAAAAAAGAAAGAAAGAAAGACAAGAAAAAGAAAGAAAGAAATCCCTTTGGTAAATGACCCCATGGCTTCTCCTTGATGTTCTTCCAGATTGGCATTTGTGCTCATTATAGAGGTTTTCATTCTAATTAGGGCCATACTGGAGAGAAGGAGGGTGAAGACTGGAGATAAAAGGTTTGGGATACTTCCCATTCATCCATCCACCCATCCATCCATTCATTATTCAGTGAGTGCTTACTCTAAGTCAGTATTCAGAAGCTCTTGTAAGGAAGTTGTAAAATCAGATTTTCTAGGAATTTCTTCAGTTCAGCCTGAGACTCAGGCGAACGCAAAGGGGCAGGCAGTTAATCAGCAACAAGAGGTCACTCAAAGTGGCATGCTGATGCGTCACTGAGGTCCCCAGCTGGGAGCCAGCTCTCTGCCTTCTTCTTTGTCCTTGTTACATATCCCCTACAGAAGTTCTGTGTGTATGCCTTTATAGCCAAACAAAACCCTGGGTCTCTCCCAGGAGCCACGCTCACCTTGAATTCACAGTAATCCCCCCACCTTTCCCACCCTGATCCCACTTGGGTCTCCCAGGTGTTGGGACTGCAGGCGTGAGTCAGCAGGCCCAATGGTACGCATATTTCAATATTACATCTTTGAAAGCAAGCACTTTCTGTCTTCTCTTTCAATGTTCTCCATTATACCCAGTACCGATACTTGGAAGAGATTGCCAAAATAGACGCTGTGAGGATGAAAGTGCTCTCTCTCTCTCTCTCTCTCTCTCTCTCTCTCTCTCTCTCTCTCTCTCTCACTCTAATGGTTGCTTTCCACATGATTTACATAGGGCACAGATACAGCCCGCACCCCCGATCCTTGGGTTTTGCATCCTAGTTTCAACCAACCTCAGACTCAAAGTATTTTAAATATTGCCCCTGTGTTAAACATACATATTTTTTTCTTCTTAGTGCTTGGTTCATGCAACATTTATAGTATTAGATATTAAAGTATCTAGAGGTGATGTAAAGCATATAGGAGAATGTGCAACATAGCACACACAACCAGCCATCTTTTATAGAGGACTAGATGGTCTTGATGCCTGGAGAGGCTTCTGGAACTAACCCTTCATGGAAATTGGGGAGCAACTAAATCGCACGAGTGATCCCTAGCTTCTGGAGAGAATAAAGTTGTATCACACAGACCTGCCACTAGAAGCCACTCATGAATGAGTTGGTAGTCATGAGTGAATGAACACCATTTCAAAAAGTTTGTATATCTGTAGAATCCACCCATAGTCTCTCCATAGGCAAAACTTAGAACTTGGGGATAAGACAGCAAACAAATATGTTTGGAAATTGCAGTTGTATCCAGCCTAGTTCCTCTTTTCTCCTACTCACCAAGGACCGGCCTTGACTGGCAAGAGCCATTGGATCCTCTGATCATGAAGGAGGAAGGCCGTCAGCATGGCTAGGTGGGAGCAAAGGATTCTGGAGGAAACAGCCACCGAGAGACAGGCAGCCGACCATTGGAGGCTTTTCCCTCTCTGGGTTTTGCCACAGGACTGAGTCCTCATGTTCCGGCTAGTCTCAGAATTTCCCCAGCCATGGAGATGGAAAGCAAGTGATGGCCTTTCTTGTCTTTAGGCTCAATGTTGCAGCTCCCTATCCTGCACCTGCCAGATGAGCTTTGAGGAGGAAAAAACACAGTCTGCCCAATTGTATTAATGCACATTTCATTTGAGCGCAGACATCTGGACCCTCATTTGAACATAGTTCTTCTGAAGATAATAATGCCATCTTGGATGAAGATTGTCCTAAAACACTCCTGAGAAGTGCAGCAATCATTCCTGAGTAAAACATAATGAGTATACTAGTTTGAACTGGGCTCAACTATGAATTGTGATCACTCAAAATAACAGTGGCTTCAACCCGTCACGAATTCCTTCCCTTACACAGTACGGCTAATCTTGGTTGGCTGTGACGGCTCCACAGACACACGAAACACCTAGGGTTCTTGCCTCTCTTGGCATGTGCTTTGACAGCAGGGGCCAAGACACCACTTGGGTTTCCAGGAGTCATCATTGCCACATTTTTTTTTTTTTTTTCAACAGAAGCTCAGGGTGTATCTCATGGCTCCATCCCGGGAGGTGTACACATGACTTCTGCTTGCATCCTGCTAGCCAAGTATTACTATAATGGTCACATGACAGTGAAGGGGAATAGGACACATAATTACTGTAATGAACCCTTGCCTAGCTGAAGATGAGGATTTTATTCACAATGAAAGGATGAGGATGTCTGGAGATACTGCGGTGCTTGACATACTTCCTGGGCCAAAGCAGAGAGCCTTGCTAGTAAGGAAGATAAAATTGTAGCTCTGTGGAACACTGGATTTCTTCAAAGGACATTTAAATCTATGCCAATCTCATGGAAACCAATGTCCTGACTGACATATGTGGCCAGTATGTGGTTGGTGGCTTTTGTTAGCCACACAGAGATAAGCAAACTAGTAATATCTTATTAATTTTTATTTTTATTTTTTTGAGACGGTGTTTCTCTGTGTAGTTTTGGTGCCTGTCCTGGATCTCACTCTGTAGACCAGGCTGACCTTGAACTCACCGAGATCGCCTGCCTCTGCCTCCCAAGTGCTGGGATTAAAGGCGTGCGCCACCACTGTCGCCGCCCCATATTAATTTTTAATATGTTATTAACTTAATACTACAATTAGTTCCAGGGCTGGAGGGCTGGCTCAGAAGATAAGAGCACTGGCTGCTCTTTCAAAGGACACTGGTTTGATTCTCAGCACTCCCATTATGAAACTCCAGTTCCAGAAGATACAATGCCCTTTCTGACCCCTGAGGGCACTGCATTTAGGTAGTATACAGACATACATGTGGGCAAAACATCCATACACATAAAATAAAAATAAGGAAAAAACAAAATTAGTTTCATTTGTTATTATTAACTATTCCAAAGATTTTTGTTTGGTTTTTTTGGACAGGGTTTCATGGTGTGGCCCTGGCTAGCCGTAGCTGCTAGCTGAGTTAATGAAGCACCTGAAGTGTCAGGAGGACTGATGACGTAAATCTAAACTGAAATAACTTGTTTGCGTGTCTAGAAGTGAACTGTGAGGGTGGTGCAATCTTGTTACATAGACCAAATCTGGTTGCCTCTGACTCAAGCACCCAGTTCTGTCCAAGAATTTGTTTATTTGTGCTTTTTAGACAAGTCTCATGTAACCTAGGTTTGCTCTGAGCTCCCTACATGGCTGAGGTTGGCTTTGAACTCTTGCCTCCGCCTCCCAAGTGCTGGGAATATAGGTGTGTACCTCTACATCAGGCTCCAAAGCACTTTAAGATTTAAATTCCACACTCCCCTCTCTATTTGTAGGTTTCTACAAGACTAGGGCAAACAGAATATCACAAACATGGCCAGTCCTGATTTGATCCTGAGATCTTAGATGAAGTAGTTGCCCTGGTGTCGTTGAAATGAGAGCTGAGGTGGTTTGAACATGTATCTGTTTAATGTCGGAGATGACTTTTCAGATTCTAGAGATGAGAATCTCAAGGCTGAAGAAAAGTAAATCATTGAATGAGCAATGGATTAGTATTCCCTACCTAGTTATTCACACACACACACACACACACACACACACACACACACACACACACACACATAGCTCTTGCTTTGTAGCCCCTGTTGGCCTCAAACTTACAATCCCCCTGCCTAAGCTTCTCTCTCTAGTGCTGGATTTATATCCTGCTTTTGTGTGTGTGTGTGTGTGTGTGTGTGTGTGTGTGTGTGTGTGTTTGCTGCAAGTTGAACCCAAGAACTTGCACACACAAAGCAAAATCTCTCTATGAGGCCAGGTGGTAGTGGCGGCGGCAGAGGCGGCGGAGCACACCTTTAATCCCAGCACTCGGGAGACAGAGGCAGGCGGATCTCTGTGAGTTCGAGGCCAGCCTGGTCCACAAAGCAAGTTCCAGGAAAAGGCGCAAAGCTACACAGAGAAACCCTGTCTTGAAAAAAAAAAAAAGAAAAAAGAAAAACCAATATATTATATATATAAATATATAATTGGGGAGGGTCTTGATGAAAGTCAGAAAACCTTCTAGACAAATTCTAAAAGAGCTGTAATACTTTGAATATATTTATTTTTGGTGCTTTATCGTTTTCATTTTCTCTTGGTATTTGCCTTTTGTTGTTTCTGGGTGATTCTATTATTATTATTATTTATTGTTTTTAGTGCTGGGAATCAAACCCCGAACCTCAGGCGTGCCTGACAAGCATCTGTCACCTGACTCTACCCCAGCCCCACCTGGTTTTTTGTTTGTTTATTTTAGTTTCCTTTGGTCTTTTGAGATAGGCAGGACTTGGAGCTCACAATGTAGATAAAGTTGACCAGTAACGTGGGACTTGAACTTGTGATTCTCCTGCTTCTCCTTTCTGGATGCTGGCACGTCAGTTCTGTGTTACCAGCCTGGCTTTATTCCTTCCTATTATCAATTGCAAATGGCTTCTTGAGAAGAGTGGGGCTGTGTGTATCCTCCTCAGTGCTGGGATCCTGTCTGGCTCGAGGTTTTTATGTCTCTCTGGGTTCCTATGAGCCCCAGTCCTGTTGTGTCTGGAAGATTCTGTTTCCTTGGAGTCAGCCATCGCCTTTGGCTCTTACACATGCATGCACACACACACACACACACACACACACACACACACACACACACACACACACACACAAGTGAGTGCAGTAAGAATAATTAAAAAACAAAAACGACTGTCTCAGCTGAGTATGGTGACTCACGCCTGAAGCCTCAGCTGAGAGATTGCTGCCAGTAGAGATGAACCTGGAGGGGGAGAGGAGGGGCCTCAAAGGCAACAGAAGGAACCCTCCCCTTCCAAACTGTTGAGTGGTGATTTTCCACATACCACCTTTTTCCAACAGGCACTGTTCCTCCCACTCCTAGGCGTGATTTGTCCATTTCTGTAAGGTTGTTGGAACAAGGGTGTCCTGGAATTTTCATGGTTCCTGGAGAGCCCAGAGTTTATGAAGAGGCTTGGAAAGCTTATTCTGTGTTACAAGGTAATTGTGGGTAGTGCGTGAGTTTAGTCTTACTTGAAGCTATAAATCTTATCTTAGTAAATAAAATAAAGCTGACTAATGGTCACCAGCCATATTTTCTTTCTTCTAAGGTATGAACTTAAAAAATTAGGGTTTCTTTCGATGGCACTAACACAACTTTTAAGAAGAAAATAGCCTTCCAAGCTAGGTCACCCTCAATGTACAAACACGCCTTTCAGTGTTTCCTGTTACAGCTGTTTTCACATATATAGAACACCACGAGAGAACATATCCAGATGTATTTATTTCTACGGAGAAACTTTCAAAGTACTTTCTCTTTTCGTGAGAACCAGGGGCTAGCTTCACGAAAGCATGCCAGCGCAGGATGAAATGGGATGGAATTCCCATCGAAATAGGCCCTGGTGTTCAGATTTTGTCTGCCATACACAATTCCAACAATTTAAAATTTCTCTGCCATACACAATTCCAGCTATTTATCTGTGCAACACAGTGAACCAGTTGTGTGTGGAGCCTGGGGAAGGCTGGCACAGTTAGCTCTGCCTGACTCAGTTACCTAGTGAAGCTAGAACCTTGGCTGAGAAGCTGCCTTGGAGGTAAGCCTGGATCAGCTGTAAGGAACCAAGAGACCCAGGTGTATGATTCTGTCACAGCTGCACTGAAATATATTAAGAGAAGAACTTTTGGCCGGGTGGTGGTGGTGGCGGCGGCGGCGGCAGCGGCAGCGATGCACGCATTTAATCCCAGCACTTGGGAGGCAGAGGTTGGTGGATCTCTGTGAGTTCGAGGCCAGCCTGGTCTACAGAGTGAGTTCCAGGACAGGCGCAAAGCTACACACACACACACACACACACACACACACACACACACACAGAGAGAGAGAGAGAGAGAGAGAGAGAGAGAGAGAGAGAGAGAGATGAACTTTTTTTTTCTTTCTTTCTTCGAGATAAGGTTTCTCTGTAGCTTTGGAGCCTGTCCTGGAACTTGCCCTGTAGACGAGACCAGGTTGGCCTCGAACTCACGGAGATCGGCCTGTTGTGGGCCACCACCACCCAGCTAAGAGATGCACTTTTGAGTCTTCTGAGCTTTGATTTTGGTGGAAATGCCATAGATCCTGGTACGTGCAAAAGAGTTCAGAGATCCCTGTCCCTGCAGTGAACCACACATTCCCTGGAGGGGACAACAGAGCCATTGTGTTTTGGGGTGTTTACAGCTCAGTGGAGGAGGCAAGACCTGTGCATATGAAAATTTAACTAGCAGTAAAACCCAGTGTCTAAACAGGGCCAAATGATGGAGCTGTCACCCAGGGCTCAAAGGGCACGCTGGCAGTGTGTTCATGGGGGAAGGCAACATTGCGTGTCGGAGGATCCAGTAGCAGCTTGGGTGGAGGGGTCTGGATTTGAAGGATGGATGGGTGGAGAGGAGGAAAGAATGGGGAGTGCTCGGGTGAGAAGGAGCCCAAAGACAGACCAAGGGACTGGAAAGAACAGAAAGTACCGGGTAGAGTGATTAGATAAGGCGGGCTGGGGTGGAGGAGATTGGAGGGAGAGCCCGTGAGCGTGGCTCGCCAGCCTAAGTGAGCAGCTGCTAAAACGAGAAAACCTGCGCCTTCTCTCATCCCTCTTAGCCGGAGCTCTTGGAGTCTGAACACCAGCCCTCCCTGGAGCGGTGTTGGAATCTGGCACTACACGGTTCTCGAGTTGTTGGCGCTCGGAGAACCAGGGCAGCGGAAGCATAGAGGGCTGTCGGGACACCGAGTCTGCTCTGCAAGTCATTGTAAGTTTGTTCAGACCTACAGAATGGACACAAATGGACTCAAGTCCCCGAGCTCTGGGTGATGATGTTGAGTCAGGGTGACCTCAGTAAAACACCCTGCTAGGGAATTTGGTAACCGAGGGGGAAGAGTTCTGTATCCCCTACCCAGCTTTACTGTGCAACTAAAAAAAAAAATCTTGGCCGGGTGGTGGTAACACATGCCTTTAATCCCAGCACTTGGGAGGCAGAGGCAGGAGGATCTCTGTGAGTTCGAGGCCAGCCTGGTCTACAAAGTGAGTTCCAGGAAAGGCGCAAAACTACACAGAGAAACCCTGTCTTGAAAAAAAAAACTTCTGATAAAGAGATGATAAAGTATAAGAAGATAAGAACTTTGAGATCTCAACTATGCTGGGGCGGTGGTGGCACACACCTTTAATCCCAGCACTCGGAAGGCAGAGGCAGGCGGATCTCTGGGCTGCAGAGTGAGTTGTAGGAAAGGCACAAAACTACACAGAGAAACCCTGTCTCGAAGAACCAAAAAGAGATGATCTATATGTGAAATTAAAAAAAAAAAAAGCAAAACAATACAAAAACTTGGTCTCAGAGGAAGTTCAGAGTAGACGGAACAGTGGGCTCCAGAGGCTGGGGAGAACGGGCTGTAGGGGGTACTCCTAACCACTGACTTCTTTCCCAGCCCCCCGTGCCCCACTGCTTGGGTGGCTCAGTGGTTAAGGACACCCGTTGCTTTTCTAGAGGACCCAGATTTGGCTCCCAGCTCCGACATGGTAGCTTATAACTCTAACTCCAGTTCCAGGGAACCCAGTGGCCTCTTCTGACCCAAGGTAATAAACATAGGCATGTAAGTGGTACATACACATACATGTGGGTAAAACATCCATGTACAGAAAATAATCAAAACCAAAACAAACTAATGCACACTTATGCAGTAATTTGAAATGCCAAAGTTGTTGAGTAAGGGGAAGAAAAATCCATTGCCCACTCTCAGTAGTGCTAAAAATGAAAAACTTGAAGTGCTTAAATTTACAAACAAATTTAAATTATTTGAGGGGGTCATGGTGGCACATGCCTTTAATCCCAGCACTCAGGAGGCGAAGGCAGAAGGATTGCTCTGAGTTTCTAGGATAGCCTGGTCTACACAGTGCCTTCCAGGCTAGTGGAAGGCTATTGGGCTCGGTCTCAATAAGCAAACAAACAAACAAAGAAAGAAATAAAATAATAGTTATTTGAGAAAAATGCAAAACAACAAACAAGACAATCAAATGATTAGCATATGGGTTTCCCTCAGGGTTAGAACAGGTTTATGTACAGGGAATATAACTGAGGTAAAAATTGTAGCTGCCTAGGGCTGAGTATCCTTTAGCCTCTGAGCAACAGGAACTGAGTGATGAGTATACACCTCAGTGAACAGTTTCATTTAGCGTGAAGGACACCGTATTGCTTTGTGCGTTGATCCCTTAACAGCGGGAAGAAGCCCTTGTGGGCAGATTGATACATCTAAAAATCAAGTCAAGAACTGAAGAACTGGCCTGGTGGTGGTGGCGCATGCCTTTAATCCCAGCACTCAGGAGGCAGAGCCAGGTGGTTCTCTGTGAGTTCGAGGCCAGCCTGGGCTACAGAGTGAGTTCCTGTCTCAAAAAATGAAAAAAAAAAAAAAAAAAAAAAAAAAGAACTGAAGAACTAAAAAGATGAAAGTTCTTTTGAAATAGGTATTTAAAGTGACTTTTTTTGCATCTGAATTCTCTGGGCAATCATCATCATACTTGCTTTTGACTTTATTATGGGGAAATGCTCTTCAGGCATGAGGTACTGTTGACCAACCACCTCTTTAGTGATTCAAATGTTTGCTCATTTCATTTGCTGATAAAGATTTATTGGTCACCCATTTTTTTTTCTTTTGAGACAGCATCCTGATACATAGTACTGGCTGTCCTGGAACTCAATTCTAGACCAGGCTGGCCTCCACCTCACATAGACCTATCTGCCTCTGCCTTTTGAGTGCTGGGTGTTTTGGAAACAAACAAACAAAACAAAACAAAATAAAACAAACAAACAAACAAACAAAAAAACATGGGTCACCAAGCCCTGTTTATTGGGTACCAATTTTAAATGTTATTGGACACCGACTTCAGGCTAGGCCCCTTATGGATGCTGGTCCTACAGTGGAGGTCCAGGCAGACTGGTTGCTTCCTTTCAAGACTCTGTGTTCAAGTGGGAAAGAGTAAGGCTGAGTATCAGAGATGACTTCAGAGTCCTAGGTGCAGACACACCACTTTAGAAGTGGTCAGGGTGGGTGAGGGTGAATCACGAGCTCAGACGCTGTTGTGGTGTAACCAACTGGGGAAAGTGGGTTTGGCAGAGAGCACCAAATGCTGTCAGTCTAAGGTCAAGAGGGGCTCCCTTGTAATCTCTGGTTCATTGACATTTCTGTTAGTGCATGTGTGCGTGCGTGCGTGCGTGCGTGTGCGTGCGTGCGTGCGTGTGTGTGTGTGTGTGTGTGTGTGTGTGGTCAAGGAGGAGAGCTGATGGATAATTTCAGCCTTAGTCCTACAGGATGAGAGCATCCTTCGCCTTCCTCTCCATTCCCTGCCTGCATGTCATCCTCTTCTCAGAGATGGTGGGAGGGGAAGCTTTTAAGAGGCCTGTCAGCCTTAAAGAGCCCATTTTGATTTTCCTTCAGTGAACTAATGTTAGCACAGATACTGGTTGTGCTGCCAGGGTGTTTCCACACGTGTGGCCTCAGGGATAAAGGATGGAGTGAGTGAGATCGAAACTGTGGGTGAAATCAGCAAGTCAGGAGTAGAGGAACAGGCACTGCCCTCTTGGGTGTCTAATTTCACTGGCATTCTCAATCTTAGTGTTATTTTAGTTTAGTTTTTTTTAAAGATTTATTTATTTTAATGTATGTAAATGCCTCACCTACATGTATGTCTGTGCACCACATGCCTGTGATGCCCCTGGAGACCAGACAGCATCGCCTTGGAACTGGAATTATGGATAGTTGCTAGGCACCATGTGGGTGCTAGGAACCTAACCTAGGTCCTCTGCAAGAGTAGCAAGTGCTCTTAACTGCCACTGAGCTCTCTCTCCAGCCCCTTAGCATGACTTTATTTTTATTTTTTTTACTGATTGCTTCTTTAAGGTGCAACTTTTCTTGAGACTTTCATACAAGGCAACGGATGGATAATGTGAACCTGCCAAAGAAAACATACTGACCACAGAAAAAGGCGGTTCTAATACCTATCATGGTTATTCATGTCTGAAATAGCCTATCAAACTCTCTGGGCTTGCCTGGTTTAGTTTTCTTCTGGAAATAAGTCAGATTAAGTCCTGCCTCTGTTGGGCACTAGGATATCTGAGGACTGTTATCACTTTTGGGTGATGTTTCCGGGAGCCAGTGTTGCTTACAGTGACTGGTGAGGAGGGGTGTTGTGCGAAAGTACACGTGTTTGCTTCTCTTTCCAAGGGGTGTGTGTGGGCTGCCAGAGGCTACCACTCCACAGAGGAGTCACTTAGCATGACTTTAAAAGACCACAAATAACCTTTATTAGTTGGGTGTGGGTGGCACATGCCTTCTATCCCAGCACTTGCTTCTATCAGAAGCAAGTGGATCTTTGTGAGTTCCAGGACAGCTAGGGATACACAGTGAGACTCTGTCTCACACAGACAGACAGACAGACAAATAAATAAATAAGTAAAATAAAGGAGAAAGGAAGAAAGGGAGAAAGTAACCAGTAAAGCTCATTAAATGACACCGGGAAGAGCACCAGAGGCGGCCTGCAGTGTTGGTTTCTCCTCATTCCCTGCCCCTTTCACTTGCTGTCTCCCCTAAGTTACCTACACTGCCCCCCCACCTTCCACTCCCACTTCTGCCCCTTCCTTGAGCTGACTCTAAGGCTTTGAGCTCCTCAGCACCTGGAGGGAGCCCTTTCAGACACTCAGACACCCTCTCACTAAGCAGGGATCTCGCTAACTGCTTGTCAAGACGCTAAAGGCTCCTTGGCAGAGGAAGTCTTTCTGTGCCGTAGAGTCACACCGTGTGTGTGTGTGTGTGTGTGTGTGTGTGTGTGTGTGTGTGTGTGTGTGTGTGTGTGTAAGTTCCATATGAAATGACATTCTCCTTCAAAATGCCTACTCAGCTTTTGTAGTTTTATTTTCCTTCTCTTTAATTGCTTTTCACGTGTTCCATTTTTTTTCCCCATGGGAATGGGTGAAACTCTGCCGTCCTATGGAACAGACAGAGTGCACAGCCGCTTTCCAGTCAGAGGCTGGCATTCCAAAGCCCGTCTGACACATAGAAATAGCACTCACGAAAACAGGTCCCTAAAGATATGCCAAGAAAATGCGCGGAAAGGAAAAAAGAGCCCCCCTCCTTTTTTTTTTTTTTTTTTTTTGCAGGAAAGGGCAAAAGTCAACACAGAAGGAGGCCGAATCCATTACAGAGGTGGTGGTGGTTCGGGAATCCCCATGAGAATACACAGACAATCCTCAATGAAGCTCCCTAAATTTTCTCCGTGTTTCTCTCATCTCTGAAGACAACAGATCCTCTCCTGCTCCACCCATCTCACGTGATTTCTTGGTATGGCCCAGAGAAAATTAAGGAGAGCCAGCCCGGGGAGCTTGTCGGTTATCTCCACCCTTGCCTTCCTCCTCTTCCTTAGCTCTAGGCCTACTCCCGTTCCTCCCAAGGTGTGCCCTTGTGACTGACTCAATGTCTTTGACCTGCTCCATCGGCCCCAGCCCTGATGCCCTGTACGTGGCGCTGGGGAGCTGCCGATCCAGCATAGACGGCTGCACACAGTGCTTCTTGAATGCCCAACAGAAGTCTCTACTACAACATGGTCAGATTTGAACTTGGGAGCCCTAGCTTTCATTTCTGTTCATGCGCACTACTCCCCGCTTGGGTTGAGGTCAACCTCATCCTTTCAGCAGGAGGAACTGGAAGTCCTCTTGGAGACACCCTTGAGTGGCTTTTATGACTCCCATTCATCTTGAGGGCAATGCCCTCAAACGTGTGTACCAGCGGACAAAATAATCAGCTGCGCTCCAAGCTGCCAATGCTTTTAGCCTTTTCATTGCGATGGGTGCCAGGCTGATCTTCTTTCTTCATCTAATTTATTAAAACAAAAACAAAACAGGAAAGCAACCCCAAGTTGGCGTGTAACTTAGAGTGGCCTCTGACTGGAACTTTTGTCTTTACTTCCTCAATACCCGGATTACAGACACTAGCCACCAGGACTTGTTCTAACTAGATGGGTTTTTTTTTTTTTTTTTCTTTTGGTTTTCCTAGACAGGTTTTTTCTGTGTTGCCCTGGCTGTCCTGGAACTTGCTCTGTAGACCAGGCTGGCCATGAACTTGTAGAGATTCCCCTGCCTCTGCCTCCTGAGTGCTGGGATTAAAGGCGTGCGCCACCACCGCCCGGCCTTAGATGGATTCTTAAACACCCCTCCCTACCTTTACCCTCTCTCCCTCTTCCTCTCCATCCATCATTTATCTATCCATCTGTTTATTTCTGACAGATCTTATCTTTTTATTTTTTTCCAGTTATCAAGAACGTCACTTTCACTTAATTAAGAGCAAAACATTGACTGGAAAATGGTGGCGCACACCTTTAATCCCAGCATTTGGGAGGCAGAGGCAGGCGGATCTCTGTGAATTCGAGGCCAGCCTGGGCTACAGGGTGAGTTTCAGAACAGCTATACAGAGAAACCCCGTTTTGGGAAAAAAAAAGAGAGAAAGAGAGAGAGCAAAAATTTCTTAAAAAATTTTCCATGTGAATATCTGAGCTCAGAACCTCACAGGCAAGTGTGTTGCTACCAAGCTATGTCCTCATCTGTCAAAAATCTCACAATGGTCTGTGTTTATAAGGCCCTACTGAGTTTGTGCCCTTCCCATCCCACGCCAGCTCTCTGAGATCACACCCTGCCCTTCCTCCTCTTTCTCTGCTCCATTCCTCCGACCCCTTCCCTGTGTCCTGGCAGGACACATACCCGCATGCATGTGGTATACAGACATACAAGCAGGCAAAATACCGACATGTAAAATAAATATACATAAATCTCAAAACAGAGGAGGAGGGGGGAATAAGATGATCAGTATCTAGTCTATCTCCTAGTGTGTGACCAAAATAGACAAACTTGTTTCATTAAAGCTCCTATGCAAGGAATACACTGGTGACCAAATGTGGGATGTCTAAAATCAGCGGGTATTTATTGAACATCTCTATACAGCAACTGCTTCCCAGCAAACCTAAGAGATCGGTGCTATTACCACTCGTCTGAAGTGCAGAGAGGTTGAAGTTACAGAGCCAGGATTTGAACTCACGCAGTTTGACTTCTCAGGCCGGTAAGTCAGTCAGTCACCTGGGTCACTTGGCTCAAGGGAGTGCAGTGCAAGACTTCTAATCAATAATCATCACAGGAAGGCATTAATTGCACGTGAGCTTTGTGCTGTGGACCAAAGGTGAATGCCTTAAGAATGGAAACGCCCCCCCCCCCAGCCTGATACTCAATGGGCTGTCAATAAATAGTGATTGAAAGAACACCATTCTCATGGGACGCAGACCTGGGCTGCAGGAAGCTAACAGCAGTGGTAGAATACGAGTCTAGAAGGAGGCTTAGGGCTTCCACGCCCAAGGCTACTGAAAGTGTGAACATCTCAGGCCAGCTGCCTCTTGATAACCAGGGCTGATAGCAGTCTAACGACAGGGCATTGTTTTTGTTTGTATGTTTGATGTTGAAAGAGAGGGGGTGGAGATGACATCCTCCCCCAAGCACACCTTTCAGGCAGCTGTTTCTTAGTGTTTTTGTTTTTTTACTTTTATTTTAAAAGACACACTTTGAAAGCTAAGATTCAGCGGTGGTGGTGGCGACGGTTTCCACCACCGGTGTTCTTCACTTCTGTTTCTCTATTATTACGTTTCTTTCATTTATTTGTTTGTTTGTTTATTTATTTATTTATGTTTTGTTTTCATTGCTTGAGGTTGAACCCAGGACATTGTGCAAGCCGGGCATGGGCTCTACCACAGAACTCTAGTCTAGGCCCATCTATGCATATATGTGTCTTTTTCTCCTTCAGAGACTTGGAAGCTACTAGAAGCCAGAGTCTCAGTGTTATATATCTTGGGAGCTAACACTGCCAAGTTCTGCATCATGCATGGCTTAATAAAACATTCTTTTCCTGAACCAATTTCTGACTGCTGAATGCTGGTAACCCACAGGCTCTCTCCCTAGGTGGTAGGAAGCAGCACTTCTAGAGACATATCCTTTTACGTATAGCACATAAAGAAGCCATGTATTTTAAGCTAAAAAAGTGACTGAACTAATTATGAAGACGGTTTAGGAAGGGTACAAAATATCTAGGACTGAGAACTCACACAATTTAGTGAACCTGCTTCTGGAATATGGATACACTGTTTCCACACGGAGCTTTTAAAAAGGGGTTTTCTAGTTAGGCCTCATGAAGTGATAAATATATTTTATAAGCCAATTAAATATTGAAAAGTCACCTCTGTGGTTATTTCTGCTACCAACAGTACTTTAAAATTTAGTCAAACTTATTTTTAGATTCTTTTCAATTTGTTTTTCCTTTTAAGTTAGCAAATCAAATATATAGACGAAAAGCTGGGAAGCAGGATTCAGGCCCCGCACCCACCCACCCTGGAGCACACACCCCATAGCACCCCCTTCTACACACACAGTGTTGGGGTGGTAGTGCAAAGAACCCAGGGCGCCGAGCACTCTAGGCAAGTAAGGTACCCCTGAACTACATCCCCGGCATTGAGCTATTTTGTTCTCCTTAGACCAAATGGGATTTGTTTATCATAATATTAAGAATTGGAGTGAGGGCCAGGCGGTGGTGGCACACGCCTTTAATTCCAGCACTCGGGAGGTAGAGGCAGGTGGGATCTCTGTGAGTTCGAGGCCAGCCTGGTCTACAGAGTGAGATCCAAGACAGGCACCAAAAACTACACAGAAAAACCCTTTCTTAAACAAACAAACAAACAAACAAACAATTGAGACGATTGCGATGAGGCTAAGTAAAAAGATCGGATAGATGCTATGAAGATAAAATTAAACAGATTTGGAGAGAGAGGAGGGGAGGAGCAGTGAAATAACATGGCCTAGACAGGTTGTTCGTTAGTTCAGCCGAGAGGAGGCAGCGTCTAGGACAGGAAGCTGTGAGGAAACAGGAAGGAACGAGGCGGGCAGTCTAGCAGTAGGTGTCTTTATGAGGCATGAATAGCCAACTCTTAACTGTCTGTGTGAGTCTACGCTACAGTAACAGGATTGGCCAAAACACTTAATGTAACT
Organism: Peromyscus leucopus; assembly: GCF_004664715.2. Lineage (NCBI taxonomy): Eukaryota > Metazoa > Chordata > Mammalia > Rodentia > Cricetidae > Peromyscus > Peromyscus leucopus. Next base: position 51,870,506 of record NC_051076.1, on the reverse strand, counting down.
TAAAAAAATACATTTTTAAAAATGAGTTTGAGTTCATCACTGAAAAAGTCAGTTTGAGCCAGTCAAACTGAGAGGCCGTGCTTTCCCGGTCTCAGTTCCCACAGGGAGGCTTCTCTTCAGGAAATGTCTTTTTCTTGTCGAGTGTGGAGGTGTGCCCTACCACAGAGGGAAGCCTGTCAGCCGCAGGGCATGGGCTGAGTGCGGAGTCATTCAGGCCGTGTAAAGGCCCCAGGCACCTGCTTCACAATAGGTGTTGGGGGTGGGGCACCCAAAGGCTGTCACCGATGGAATCTCATGCCGATTTCATGGTTGACTAGGTGGTACATCTACCTGGTTTGGGCCTTCTGGTCCATGAGGCCAATTTGTATAAGTTATTAGTTCTCAACCTGTCGGTCTCCATCCCTTTGGGGGCTGAATGACCCTTTCACAGGGGTCACCTAAGACCATGGGAAATCACTGATATTTATATTACGATTCATAACAGTAGCAGAACGGCAGTCACCGAGCAGTAATGAGATAATTTTGTGGTTAGAGATCAACCACATGAGGAACTGTATTAAAGGAGGCTTGGGAACCACTGGATCCAGTGAACCTGGGGAGAGGCTCTTTCCATTCCAGCTCTAGAGCCCACACTGTGGGATCGGCTTTGGTGTTATTATCCTGGGGAGGTGATCACGCCCTCAGAGGGAGAGCTAACTGAAACTCTGACAAGTGCTTGTGAGTCACTCCCTGGCCTCTGAAACTTCTAGCCTGAGGTAGGCTTCTCCAAGTGAACTAAAGCATCGTGAAGTCTGCTCAGGGCTTTTCAGGTTATCTCAGTGGTAACTTCTGATGGCCACAGGGAGAAAACAGCATCCATTGACAGAGGAGGAGGGATTCCATTCCCCAACTGTGGATGTGCACAGTGGTTTGGACAGGACCTTGGAAAATTCTACAGATCCCCGCAGAAGCATTTCTTTTAGGATGACATGTTATTACAGCCCATGGACCAAATGTTAATTGGAAAGCCACGAGTGGGTTCAAGTCAAGGGTGCAATTACATGCTGGAGATACCAGGAGGAAATACAACCGCTGCTAAATACAATTAGGTATTTTCTTCTTACCATCTTCATTTTTCACTGGATTAATTCACCAAAATGTCCCCCACACCCACACCCACCTCCACACCCCCAACAATGTCTCTCACTTTTTAGCCCAGTCTGGCCTAGGACTCACTGTGTAGCCCAGGCTGGCCTCAGACTCATGTCTAATCTCTTGCCACAGCCATTCAAGTGCTGGGATTCCAGGTATGAGTCACCTCAGCAGGCTTGTAGATTATTCATTCTTCAGCACAAGTCTGCCTTAGGTCGTTCATGTTGATCTCCAATACTTGGGCACGAAAGACCCTCCTCCCCTTCTCTGAACCCGAGACTAAAGCTCACACTGCCGGGCCTTGCTGATAATAGACTTATAAGACATTGCTGCATATTTCCTTATGTGGGGTGACTCTGGAGAACTTATCGCTGGTTCCTCAAAGACCTCTGCAGCCGATGTGGGAATGGCTGAGGTTCTAACGGGACATGAACAGGAATGGATCCCCGAGTAGATGATAGTACGGAGCAGGACCGAAACACAAACTGTCAAAAGGAAGGTGAGGCAGCAGAGAGTAGAAATCCCCTGCCTCAAACCCAGGTGTGTGTGTGTGTGTGTGTGTGTGTGTGTGCAAAGCCTCTGTGGTTTCTGTGGAGTGGCAAGGAAGGAGATCTGTGTTGCTTTCTAAGCCACAGTCCTGCAGTGGCTCATGAAGTGTCTGAGTCCTGGAGAAATGTGCCCACTCTTGCCTGTGAGCAGCTCAAACCTCTGCTGTGCCCCCGGGGACTTCCAAGCTCTGTATTATCTTGCAGAATAACCACCAGTGTTGAACTATTTACAGCCTCCCAAATGCCCAGGACAGTGCCTTGAACATTACGGCTCCGTGAGAAATGATTATTCATAGTTAAGACTTAATTCAGATGGACCTTCAAAACTGGGAATGCTCAGAGTAGAAAGGTGCCACACAGCGATCCATCAAGGTAAGAATTTATGTGAAGGGCTCTGCTAAGGCCCTGGCACATTCGGTCAAATGTTTGTTGAATTGAAACAATAAATGAGAATTTACTTTATTTAATTATTGTTTTTGAAAGTTTAAAAATTACATTTATTTACATGTGTGTGCTTGCAAGCACACATGCGTGTACATGGTATGGAGGTTAGAGGGTAGCTTTCCTTCCACCACATGGGTCCTGGGGCTCCAACTCAGTTCATAAGGCTTGACCGCAAGCGTCTTTTCCCACTGAGCCATAGTGTCTGCTCTGGATTTTTTGTTTGTTTGTTTTTAAGAGAGAGCATGATGTGTAACTGAGGATATACACTGAATTCTTTGTTTGCTTGTTTTAGTTTTTCAAGGCAGCGTCCCTCTGTAATCCTGGCTGGCCTGGAACTCACAGAGATCCAACTACCTCTGCCTCCCGAGTGCTGGGATTAAAGGCGTGCGCCACCGCCGCCTGGTCACCTCGAGTTCTTGTCCTCCTGTGTCTACCTCCCGAGTGATGAGATTATAGGTGTGTCCTGCTGCTTTTATGAGGTGCAGGTGATCAAACCCCCACTGATATGCATGGTAGGCAAGCACTCCGCCAACTGAGGTACAGACACATCCTCTAAAGATGAATTTAAGTATATCCATATCCCCCCCCCCCCCCCCCCGCCATGATTGTTATTGTGGTTTCTCACAAGAACTTTGGTGGCTGGGTTTGTAGCTCAGTAGTAGTATACTTGCTTAGAATGTCTAAGGCTCTGGGTTCCATTCCTGCCATGGAGGGCGGGGCAGCCAACTTAATCTGAGCTGGGCGTAGTGCCTCTGACCTGTAACTGGAGCACTTGCTTGTAATTGAAGTAGGGCAGGATGGTGAGTTCCAGGCTTGCCTGGGTTACATAGTAAGACTCTGTCTTACAGTGAATCAAAACAGAAACAAAAATCATAAGACAAACACAAAACAACAGCAAAACAAAATAAAAATTTTGGAATAAATTTTGGTCGGCTTTGTGTGTGTGTGTGTGTGTGTGTGTGTGTGTGTGTCTGTGTGGTGTACAGGGGACTGAGGAATATATTTCTTCCTTCTCTCCTTCCTTATTTCCCCTCTACTTCTCCCTACTTCTGTGTGAGGTACAGTCTTGCTCTGTCACCCAGACTCGTCACGAAATCCTAGCCTCAGATGCTCCTCCACCTTAGCTCTCCAATGGCTGGCATCAGAGGTGGGTGCTCCTCCACCAGCTGTTGGCTTTTATTTGCAACAGGATTTTGCTGTGTAGCTCAGGAACTCACTATGTATCCTAGGCTAACCCCCAATTTGTAGCAACCCTCCTGCCTTGGTCTTTTGGATGCAGGGAATTACAGGTGTGAGCCACCAATCTCAGCCAATAAAATATTTTTTTTAATGTCCAGATTGAGTTGTGTTTCATGAAATTCATTGTTCTCTGATGGTTGATATTGAACTAATGACCGAAGATGATTTGATTTGAAATGAAACCTTAAAGTTAAATATTTAGAATCCACAGAGGCCATATTTGGTTCATGAAACAATGAAGAATGAAAATAAACACAACCAACTTGCGTTTATCATTAAGAATTTTTACAGAAAGAGCCTTGAGAACCTGAAGAGGCTCTTTCAAAGAAACCGTATTTTTCTGTAGAAATGAGGTAATGAGGTTTTTACAGGATCCAGTTGCCCAATCTGCTCCTGTGAAGCCTTCACTGACGGTGTGGGGAGGGTGAGAGCAGGAAGGGGGGTTTCCTGGAGCCCCATCACCCTCCCTCTTCCCTTCTCGGACTCAGTTCCAGCAGCACACACCTGTCCAGTGACTTTTCAATGCCTTACCCACCCTCATGCTGAGTGGGGAGAGGGTGAATTCAGGGGGTGGATGGGTCTGACTTAGGGCCGTATATATAGCCTGGGCAAGGGCTTGCCTCTGTTGAATCCTGCCCCTCCCAACTTTTCAAGAATCCCCATGAATACAGCAGGAGATGAACTTTGTAACAACTTGCTGTCATGGTTAATGTGGCCTATATGATTAGTTCCACTGACTACCTCAATGCTCCCTTAGAGCCTTAGATCTGTTAATGTGCTCTCCTCCACCACAGCTGGGTTAAGCCTGATAATGGCAAGGGCTATGCTTACCTTTCTCTGCATCTCTGAGTATATTATGGATGATTACCAGTTACAAGGCCAGGTTGTTCAAGATATTCAGTCTAGTTTGATTCAATAACAATAAAAAGCCCAGGGAAATATTAGGCAATCATTTTATGAAGATTAGCCACCAGTTTGTGTGTGTGAATGTGTGTGTGTGTGTGTGTGTGTGTGTGTGTGTGAGAGAGAGAGAGAGAGAAGAGAAAGAGAGAGAGAGAGATTACTTCAATTATTTGTGTGTCAGCTTTTAAATATATAGGGATTTATTTATTTACTATGGGTTTTTTTTTTGTTGTTGTTGTTGTTTTTGTAACTCACTCTATAGACCAGGCTGGCCTCGAACTCACAGAGATCCGCCTGGCTCTGCCTCCCAAGTGCTGGGATTAAAGGCGTGCACGACTGACCAGATTTACTTTTGAAAACTTATACTATAGGTTTATATCATAAAGTGAGTGAACAAGAAGGAATAAACTGGGAAAATACATTTGTAACACATAAATAACTCATGACTAGTCCATGTATATAGGTAATATTAACAAATGAATAGCAAAAAGACTCATAATGTACTGGCATATTCCTGCAATCCCAGCTCTTAGGGAGAGGAGACTGGAAGATTCTAAGTTCGAGGCCAGCCTGGGCTAAATAGTGAGATCCTTCCTAAATCAAACAACCAAAACACAACTAAAATCAGAGAGAGAGACAGAGAGACAGAGAGACTAACAGCAACTGTCATAATGTTAGGAAATGCAAATTAAAAATTATAAGAGAACTCACATTACCAACGTCAGATTAAAACATTTAAAATAACCTAACATAAAGCCTATAACCTCAAAAGGTATAGTCCATAATTAAAAAATTGTTTAATTTTTTATTTTTTAATCTATTTATTCTTATTTTGTGTTCCCTGGTGTTTTACCTGCTGTATGTCTGTGTGAGGATGTCAGAAGTCCTAGAACTGGAGTTATAGACAGTTATGTGTTGCATGAATCCTAATCAGTCTTTTTTTTCTTTTTTCTTTTATATGATTTATTTATCTTTATTGTATGTGCACTGGTGTTTTCCCTGCATGTATGTCTGTGTGAGGGTGTCAGATCTTGGAGTTACAGACAGTGGTGAGCTGCCATGAGGATGTTGGGAATTGAACCTGGGTCCTCTGGAAGAGCAGTTAGTGATCTTAACCTCTGAGCCATCCCTCCAGTGCCCTAATCGGTTTTAATAAAAACCCAGAGCCAGATATCAGGGTGAAAGCTGAAAGATCAGAGGAGCAGAGCAAGCCACAGCCACCACCTCTTACCTCACCAACTCCTCAGCCTGTAAGAGCATCTGCCAGAGAGTGAGTTCCTGTCTCCTCCTGCCTTACATTCCTTTCTCTGCCCAACCATATCACTTCCTGTCTCAACCTTCCTAGTGCTGGGATTAAAGGTGTGTGCCACCAGTGCCTGGCTGTTTCTCTTTTAGATTGAATTAATCTCGTGTAGCCCAGTGTGGCCTTGAACTCACAGAAATCTAGACAGAACTCTGCTCTGCCTCGAAAGTGTTAGGATTAAAGGTGTGTGCCTAACCTCCCTGGCTAACTCTGTGGCTGACTCTGTCCTCTGATCTTCAGGCAAGCTTTATTTCTTAGATTACAAATATATCACCACAGTTATGAACTACCTTGTGGGTGCTGGGAATAGAACCCAGGTCCTCTGGAAGAATAGTCAGTGTTCTTAACCACCGAACCATCTCTCCAGCCCCGGTCCATAATTATTTCTATTTACCTAATTTTATTTCATTTATTTATATTTTGTTTGAACATGTTTCATTTCTTTATTTATTTAGTACGTGTGTGCATGCACATGTGTGTGCCATGGCTGGCACATGCGGAGGTCAGAAGAAAATCTGTTATGTGGTCAGGCCTCTTCTTTTACTCCCTGGTGTCCAGTACCTTTACTCTCTGAGCCATCTTGTGCCCTTCTATTAATTTATTTTTATTTTTACTTTTTTATGTTTTGAGACAGGGTCTCACTCTGTAGCCTTGACGGGTGAGAACCTTGCAATGCACACAAAGCTTGCTTTGAGCTCACCGCTGTCCTGCCTCCTGCCTGCTACCAGGCACAGAGTGGGTTAGCAGAGCAGAGAAGCTGCAGAGGTAGGAATTTGCAGGCAGACTGGTTCTGGCATCTGAGCCCCCTGACTTCTGGCCTGTCTGCCTGTATGATGGGGTAGAACTTGCTGTGGAATGCCATTTACAACAGTGTAGGACGGTATCTCAACTTTCCTGTTTCCATTTGTGGCATGAGGCCAGTGATGGGAGAGGAGCCTGTCTAGGTGGGAACTCCACTCTGAAGGGAACGGTGTTGGCTGGCCGAGAGGCAGGGCAGGAGATGAGGCCGCCTGGCAGACTGTGCAGGCCAGTGGGACATCGTTCGAAGTTAAATGCACGTCTTCTTAGCTGGAGCAGGTTGCTCATCACGTGAGTCCACGTGCGTCTGTCTTGCTGGGAAGTCAGAGGAGCTCTTTGCGCTGCTGTTTGGAGCATCCTCCAAAGAAGAAAGGCTCCTCTGAGATGCTGCCAGCAAGCAGTTGCTCATCAGTTGCTTGAACTGGCAATGTGGCTTACACCCGCTCCATCCTTCCCTCTTGGAACCAGTGCAGCGTGGAAAGAACCCACGAAGCCTGTGTTTCGTCCCCATTGCGACGACGATGATCCGGGGCTATCGCGTGGCAGTACTGTATTTTGAGCAGTGTTGGCGATTTGTGTTTTGGGAGTACAAAGCAAGCAATAAATCTGTCACCCTGAAAAATCAGGTTGTGACCTAAAGAAGGAGCAAATTGTGACTTTGGGTAAAAAAGAGTGACCTGCCAGGGAGGGTAATTTATCACGGTAACAAAAAGTGCCGACGCTCTCCTGGCTGCCAGGGGAGAATGGCTACAGTAAGCTCATTCAGGAGATGCAAGTGTCCGAATATTTCGAACTGATCAATATTGCTAGGGCTCAAAAGCAGTCCAAACCTTGTCATTGCTCAGAGTAAGTACATTGCTCACCTGGTTTTTAAAAGGGGAAAAACTGAGCCCTTTAATTATCCTCTTTAAAAAAAAAAATGTCACCACTCAACCGCAGCATTCTCTATAGGATGAAAATAAATAGCACAGGGGCATTTAAGTGCAATTAATATTTTGTGTGTTGGGGGAATAAAGAGCTTATGCTTCCTGCTGGCATTAACGTACTTCCCCATTTTTACATCAGAACCGCTGGATGGGGAACTGAAGCGTGTGGCTTTATCTAGGGGGTCATTGGTGAAATGCTGAGAGGTGAGCCGGGTTCCGACTTCCACTACTCTTGGATTCTTTCCATTTGCCCCGCAGATTCACCCTTCATCCTGCTGCTCATCCACCCCACTCCAGGGCCCAGGATGTTGTTTCCAGGCACTCTCTGCCACCTGGTTCTTGGCTGGGTTTGGTCAGGGGGCGGCACCTGCTGGAGAATGGAGGAAAGAGAGAGTTGATCCCCATGTTGGGTGGCCTCGGCCTGGCTGGCCTGACCTCCCAAAGTTGTAGCTCAGGTTGGCTGATCTTTTTTCCACAGCACTTGGTGTCTCTACATTGCACTGCTCCGTCCCTTTCCTTGACCCAGAGGACAAACACGCCCGTCTTCTTGATGCTCTGTCAGGTACTGTACCCGTGAGCACTTTCCTTTTCGGTCCTTATCCGGCAGGAAATTTGAGTCGACCTCGATGTGACCAGGACATTCAGGAAATCTGGGTAACTAAGGCTCTTTGATGGACTTCCATCTCCCGAAATGGTCCTGACAATCGTCACTAGATAAAGAAATGTGCAGTTTGTGAGTTCCTCTGTATTGGGAATGCCTTGGTCCACCCGGGCTGTGGGTGTGATGGGACAGTGATTCTGTGGTTGGATTTTGCTGACCGGCTCTGAGAGGATGAGTGCCGCTTTATGTCATCCTGGCGTCCCAGTAAAGTTGAAGGCTAGAGAAAGCGCCCATTATCTCTCTCCATCACCACAGCCGTATGGCCAGTGCTTACCCTCACTCCACCAGCCCGCAGATTTAGTTGTCCACTCAACACACTTGGCAAGCTCACCCCATTTCTCAGAAGAGGTTTAATAGCCGCAAGCCGCGTACCTCAAAGACTTCATTACTTTTATCATCTCTCTCTACCGCAAGCTCACTGGCGCATGGTGAGATGAGACCGGATACTCTCTACCTGTTAGAAATGTAAGTGTGCCCTAATGCACCACAACTTTAATAATTCTACTCATTTTAATTTAAAAAAATTCCACATATTTGGTGTGTGTGTGTGTGTGTGTGTGTGTTGTGTGTGTGTGTGTGCAGGTCAGAGGACAACTTGCAGGAATCCATTGTTCTGGGGCTGGAACTCAGGGCATCAGTCTTATCGGAGAGTGACTTTATCTGAGGAACCATCTGCTACCCCCCACCCCACCCCCATGGGAGTACCCCTCCCTGCCTGGCTCCTTTTATCTTACAGTGGGCTAGTCCAGGCTGCAGCTACTGTGGTTCGCAGAGAGCAAGAGAAGGAACACTCAGGCAAGCACTTTGTAATGAGCTTTTCTAACATCTCACAGACAAAAACAGTCGTGTTTACAGAAACCAGGTGAGAGGAGCCAGGAACACCCCTATGCCTTGTGGAGCTCTTTCCCATTGAAAAAGGGTGAATGTGAGGAGGAATCTAGAATCGGAACTGTTGTGCAACAGACTCACTCCATGTTGGCTCTCATTAATCTCCCTGCTAATGGAAGGAGCTGTCACCACCCATATTTCACAGGTAGGGAAATGAAGGTTCAGGAGATTAAACAACCTTTTATCAGCCAGCAAGTAAGTTAGAGATTGCACCTCAAACTCCAAGTTCCACTTCAGGGTTCACATGTTCTCGGTAGCTGCTTCCTTTGATGATGCTGCGGATCCACCAAGCAGCCTGGAAAACTGCAATGTGAGATGTGACCCAGCGATTTATTTATTGCACACAAGTCATAGTCAACCACAACAGAGAGCAGTGTGGGTCCAGGTAAAGTGGGTCCTTCAGAGGTGGGCTTGGTGGTCCAGTGATGATGGGTGGGCTTGGTGGTCCAGGAATGATGGGTGTGGGCTTGGTGGTCCAGGGATGATGGGTGGGCTTGGTGGTCCAGGGATGATGGGTGTGGGCTTGGTGGTCCAGTGATGATGGGTGGGCTTGGTGGTCCAGGGATGATGGGTGGGCTTGGTGGTCCTGGCTTGGTGGTCCAGGGATGATGGGTGGGCTTGGTGGTCCAGGGATGATGGGTGGGCTTGGTGGTCCAGGGATGATGGACTTCCAACTCCATCAGAAGTCAGATTCTCATCAGCAGCATCCTGTTCCTGAGCCCCTGACTGTGTCTGCTTAGTTCTGCTCTTTGGTCTCCTTGTCACAACCAGCTGACTTGCGTTTCACCTGTCTGTCTCCTTTCGATTTTCAGGCTGCAGTTACTTCTTCCTGTCCCAGCCCAGAGCTTTCTAAGATGTTGTCTAGGCTGAGAAATGACCAAATGATTTTGAAGTCCCTTAAATATCCGTGTTTCTGTATGTGAAGTTCAGTTTTTGATCTGTGGCGACTCTTCTGTCCCCTTCTCTCTCATGTCTTCTGTGGCTTAGATCCGATGACATAATGTAATGTACGTGACTGAGAAGAAGTTAATCATGAGCGAACTGTAGCTGACATTTATTGTGGAGGCACTAACTTTTATAGCTCTATTGTGTTTTAATCCTCTCAATTTTCTGGCAATTTAGAAGAACAACTATTTATAAGGGGATTAGCTATGTCTTCAGGCTGCCAATGTTTCCTGGAGCGATACTGTGATAGGGTCAGGGGCTGTCTTATTTCCCTTCGTTCTCTGACAAACTGCCCAATCGGTAAATTTTCTCTGAGGAACAATCAGTTAGAAAGTGAAACATTTTGATTAAAGTCCAAGTGGTGGTTGCTAGAAACTCTGGAAGCAAGCAGTAGTAATGGAATTACTTGAAGCTATATTTACTTATTTTTTTAAAATTTATTTATTTTTGAGACAGTCTCAGCTTGTAACTCTTCCCTGAGGAAGAGCTTCCCAAGGGCTGTGATTCTAGGCCTGCAACACTGTGCCTGGTTTGTGGATTCAAACAGCTGAACCTTGCTGCTTGTGAAAACTTAGGCGCGCAGTACGTTAGGTCTCTTAACCCTTTAGCAGGGCCCATTAGCGTAAATCACAACTTGCAACCCCCATGGAATGGTTGGAGGTAGGAAGAGCGTGTGTGTGTGTGTGTGTGTGTGTGTGTGTGTGTGTGTGTGTGTGTGTGTGTGTCTGTCTGTCTGTCTGTCTGTCTGTCTGTGGAGGCCTGGGCCTTAGAAAAGGATTTCAAACCCGGCAGTGGTGATGCATGTCTTTAATCCCAGTACTGGGGAGGCAGAGGCAGGTGGATCTCTGTGACTTCGATGCCAGCCTGGTCTATAGAGTGAGTTCCAGGACAGTCAAGGCTACACAGAGAAACCTAGTCTCAAAAAACATGAAAGAAGGAAGGAAGGAAGGAAGGAAGGAAGGAAGGAAGGAAGGAAGGAAGGAAGGAAGGAAGGGAAAGAAAAGGATTTCAAGGTAATTAACAGCAGCTGGTGAGACTTGATCATAGCAATTTCACAAGAATTGTCAAGTCATTATAGGAGACCTTTATTTGTTTGACACAGTCTTGAACTTGGAGTCCTTTTGCCCTTGTCTCCCAAGGGCTGAGACTGCAGGCATTTGCCACCACGCACAACCCCAGGCCATATAAAAATGGATGGTTGTAATGAACCTAGCTGAGGGAATAGATTCTCATAGACAGAAAATGGGCTTGACTGCTCTTGGGAACCTTTTCCTCCAGCTGGGTCACTCGTCCAGCCTTGATATGAGGGTCTGTGCCTGGTCTTATTGTAACTGCTCTATAACGTCCCCCAAAAGACAAGACTCAAAATCAAAATGGAGCCAATCCTGCTCACGCTCCCTTTTATCATGCGATATGGTTAATCTGACTTTCTGAGAAATCAGGGTTAGAGAGAACAGCCAAGTTTTTTTAGGCAGACCAGCATCACTGGCAAGATAATAAAGACCCCCCCCATCCTTACACAAACTAGCGTGAGAAGCCCCAATATTAACTAATCCCTTATATGTTCTTCCATGTCCTAGGTCCTGCCTTACAAAGTCACTTTGAACCCATCCATTCAAGCCCACTTTTTTCTTTTCCTTTTATTTATTCTTCTTTCATACAATACATCCCGACTGCAGTTTCCCCTCCCTTCTTTCCTCCCACTCTCCCTACACCTCCCCTCTCCCCGAGATCCACTGCTCCTCCATTTCCCATCAGAAAAGAGCAGGCCTCCCCAGGGATATCAACCAAACATGGCATAACAATTTACAATAAGACCAGGCACAGACCCTCACATCAAGGCTGGACGAGGCAACCCAGCAGGAGGAAAAGGTTCCCAAGAGCAATCAAGCCCATTTTCTGTCTATGAGAAACAGTTTCTTCTGCTAGGTTCATTATAACCATCCATTTCCTATAGTGAAAACCAAAGCTAACTAAGATCTAAATTGTCGGGGCTGGAGAGATGGCTCAGAGGTTGAGAGCACTGACTGCTCTCCCAGAGGACCGGGTTCAGTTCCCAGCACCCACATAGTAGTTCACAACCATCTGTAACTAGAGTCCCAGGGGATCTGATGCCCTCTTCTGGCCTTTGTGGGTGCCAGGCGTGCATATGTGTGTAGACGTTCGTGCATGTATCTTCTGACAGACTGAGGTTCTCCTTGCTCAGCATGGAGTTTGCCATGTTGCTTTGATGTGTGGCCGGCCTGAGGAGGGTGTGGTTCTAGCTGCAAAGATCCCAAGGGACATCCTGAGAACAGCAGGAAGGATTTTCTGCAGCAATACTTGGGCTCTTAATGATGTCCACCAAGGCTGTACTGGATGATAATATAAAATAATATATAAAATATACAAGTATACTAATATAACATAACATAATATAATATAATAAATATAATATAGTATAATATAGTATAGTATAATATAATATAGTATAATATAATATAATATAATATAATATAATATAATATAATATAATATAATATAATATAATATAATATAATATAATGCTAAGCATCTAGAGACAGGAGCTTGTCATAAGTTCTCTACTGTGATGGTTTGAATGTGAGTGGCTTCAGTAGTCTCATCTGTTTGAATACTTGGCCCCCAACTGGTGTAACTGTCTGGGAAGGATTAGGAGGTGTGGCCTTGTTGGAGAAATGTACCACTGGGGTTTTAAAGGACCCAGGCCTTTCTTAGTGTTCTCTTTTTGCTTCCTGTTTTGTGGATCAGGATGTAAGCTCTCAGAGTCATGCTTGCCTGGCTGCTGCCGTGGCGCCCCCCCCCCCCATTATCTTGGACCCTGACCCTCTGGAACTGTGAGCCCCAAATAAAACATTTTCTTTAATAAGTTGCCTTGGTCGTAGTCTTTCGTCACAGCAATGAAAAAGTAACTAAGATACCTACCTCCAGCCAGAGTTTAAGGGTAGCTTTTTGGAACAGGGACTGTATACGTTGTGTCTGTCCACAGTAGAACGTTTTTGGAGTTATTTTATGTTATGTGTATGGGGGTTTTGCCTGCATGTACTGTGTGTATGCCTGCTGCCTACAGATGTGAGCTGCCATGCAGTTACTGGGGACTGAATGCAGGTCCTCTGCAAGAGCAGTAATTGCTCTTAATTGCTGAGCCAGCTCTCCAGCCCCACAGTAGGAATTTATGCATGATCTATGGTTACTGTAACAGAGGGTAAACAGAATGGTGGTTCCTAAGCCTAACTGATCATCATAAGGTCTTGAGTATTTTGAAATTTGAATTTCCAGGTTCCAGCACTGGGGGTTTTTAGTTCTATTTACGTTTACCCATCCCCTAAAAGTTTTCCACCTGCATCTGACAGTAAGATGGGTTTAAAACTACTACATTTCTAAATTCCCTTTCAGTGGTAAATCTTATCCTGAATTTGGAGTTCTTTTCCCCCCCCCTCCCACAGGGTTTCTCTGTGTAGCCCAGGCTGTCCTGGAACTTGCTCTGTAGACCAGGCTGGCCTCGAACTCAGAGGTCCTCCTTTCTCTGCCTCCCAGTTGCTGGGATTAAAGGCGTGTGCCACCACCACTATATACATGCAGCGCTGTTCTGATTTGTGGTCCAAAGTAGTATTGACTGCCATGCTGCACATCTGTCTTCAGACGCTGTGCTTAGCCTTTTGTTTTCTTCTTTAATTATATATATTATATATTGCAATTAGCTGGAAGCTGATGACTTTTAGACTTTGACAGTACCTTACTGGGCTAATTTTTCTCCTTCTTCTGCTTCTGCTCCTGCTCCTCCTCCTCCCTCTTCTCCTTTTTTATTTCCATTTCATTTTCTCCCCGGAGAGTAAGAGCCCCTTGTTTATCATGGGGTTAAAAAGAAGTCAAGCCTTGTCCGTCATCCTGCTCTGTTGGGTGCTGTGTACCAAGGGAGCTTGAATGTCACAGCCCCCAGCACACCATTTTGCTCTGAGCTGCTTCTGGTTCCCTGGGAATACTGAGGTAAGATGGAGGCAGCAGAAAGCCAATGAGTGAGTGAGGACAAACCGCAAAACTGACCGGGCCTGAGCTTTGCCATCCTCCCTGAAATGAACCTCTTCGATCCCTTATTCCCATTAGTGGGATTGTTTTCAAACATATTTCCAAGGAGACGAATTTGACTCTTCATTTCTCCGGGCTCCTTTGGCCCTCTATTACTTTAACTGCAGACTTACATTTGCTGAAGCATGTCTGCAGTGAAGCCGGGCAGAGCACATTAACAGACCCGGCACAGCACGGCTAAGTGATCCAGGAAAAGTACCCTTGTTGTGCGGTGCACGCATCCCCGGGACCATTTCAGTTACTGCTGTAATTAGTTCTGATTCAAGTATTTCACCAGGAATGAGCTTTCTAGAAAGAAAGTGGTCTGACGGAGCTTGGCAGTGGGGCTGGAGGATTCAGATGGCAGAGAGAGCCTGAAGGAGAGACAAGAGCGGCTTCCTCCTATATGCCTCAATTTGTAGCATTTCTGATGTTTATATGGACATTAAACTTGGTCAAGCTGAGTGCCATTTGCTCTAAGAGATGATAATGTACACTCATCCCTGTGCTTTCTAAAAAAAGAAAAAAGACTAAGACTGGAGGTGGCATTGGCCTGGGGCTGTGTGGAGTGACGTCCACATTACTGAGTGCCTGTTATGTGAGCTTGCGGACAGGGAAAGAATAAACGCACTTTGCCTGATAGTTCTAGGTGAAATGATGTTGACCCTCGATGGAAGATGCATGATTGTAGATGTTAGTTCTAGAAGATGCACAAGAGATCATATTTTCTTAAGTTGCAAAAATAACAGTTTTTGTCAGTGAGTCAGCAGAATTATTTACTATGGGGCCAGGGCCTTTGAAAGACTTTAAGAGTGTTGTATAGGCTAGTGTTCACGTTCGATGATGAAATACCCAACAAGACAACTTAAAAGGAAGGATTGATTCTGGTTTCTGGGAAGGGCTCAGTCTATCAGGGTAGGCGAAGTATGGCAGCATAGAGCAGACCAACTTAGGCCTGGGTGCAGAGGAAGTGGAAATCTTGTCCTGTATGGGCTTCCTCCCTTCTGCTCCTGAATTCCATCTGGGCTCCCAGTCTGTGGGGTGGTCTTCACCCTTTTAGTCAGTCCTCTCTGGAAATCCATCACAGATACTGGAGGTGTGCCCCCTCTTCCTTCCTTCCTTCCTTCCTTCCTTCCTTCCTTCCTTCCTTCCTTCCTTCCTTCCTTCCTTCTTTCTTTCTTCTTTTATATCTTCTTTGCAGGGAATCCAACATTCCCCTCCACTACTGCGTTCATACTGTTTTTTTTTTCTAGGATTGTGATTACTCCCGTCCCGAACCCTCTCTTATTCCTCTCACACCCATGTCAAGCCCCTACTACTCCCTTTCCCACATTCATGTCCTTCTGTTTTGTTTTATCACCCACCTGTGGGACCATAGGTTTGGAACTACCATTGGACCTCAGTCCCTCAAGGGGATACAATGGAAAATAACGACTCCCTTTCCCCAGAATCCATAGGTAGCCAATTATTGGGTAGGGGGTGAGGTAGGACCCCACGGAGTCCTCCCCAGTCCATGGTTGACTGCCCACAGACTCAGTGTAGGCTCAGTGCAGGCAGCTGTAGCCGCTGTGAGGTCATGTAGCCGCTGTGAGGTCATGACGATTAGGGCTGTGTGATGTCTAGGAGAACCTTGTGCTGCCCTCTCCTACTGTCCAGCTCTTAGATACTTTCTGTCCTTTTTTCCACGATGGTTCTCAAGCCTTAGAGGGCTGGGGTAAATGTCTTCTTTAGGGCTCAGCACTCATTTTTGTTCACACCAACATGGGATTTTTTTATTTTTATTTTTTCCTGGACAGGGTCTCTCAGTGTTTTAAATAAAACTTTGTATCAATATGGGTTTGGGGTTCAAAATTTATTATTATTATTGTTGCAGTGTGGATCAAACCCAGGACCTCATGCATGTTAGGTAATTATATACCTTTGAGCCGTATCTCCAGCTTCTAAAAGATCTGTTTTTGTTGTTGTTTATTGTTTCCCCTCCCCCTTTTTTAAGACTTATTTTTATTTATGTATGTGTGTTGTCTTGGTTAGGGGTTCTATTGCTTCGATGAAACACCATGACCCAAGCAAGCTGGGGAGGAAAGGGTTTATTCAGATTACATTTCCACGTCATAGTTCATCATCAAAGGAAGTCAGGAACTCAAGCAGGCTAGGGACCGGGAGGCAGGAGCTGATGCAGAGGCCACAGAGGTGCTGCTTACTGGTTTGCTCCTCACTGATTGCTCATCTTGCTTTCTTGTAGAACCCAGGACCACCAGCCCAAGGATGGTGCCACCCACAATGGGCTGTTCCCTATCACATCAATAACTAATTAAGAAAATGCCCTACAGCCAGATCATTTTTTTTTTCTTTTGAGACAGGGTTTCTCTGTGTAGCCCTGCCTGTTCTAGAATTCACTCTGTAGACCAGGCTGGCCTCAAACTCGGAGATCTGACTGCCACTGCCTCCCGAGTGCTGGGACTATAGGTGAGCACCACCGCATCCGGCTATGGCCTGATCTTATGGAGACATTTTCTCAATTGAGGCTCCCTGCTTGCTGATGACTCTAGCCTGTGTCAAGTTGACATAAAACTAGCCAGTGCAGTGTGTATGTCTGGATATGTGGGCATATATTCCTGGTGCCCACAGAGGCTGGAAGAGGGCACTGGATCCCCTGTAGCTGGAGTTACAGGCAGTTGTGAATTGCCCAATATGGTGTTGGGAAGCAAACTTAAAACCTCTGAAAGAGCACTGAATGCTCTTAACTGATGAGCCATCTCTTCAGATCCCTGTTTTGCTCTTTTGAGATGGAGTCTTGCTGTATAGCCAGGCTGGCCTTGAACCTATGGCAATCCCCCTGCCTCAGCTTCCTGAGTACTAAGTTTATAGGTATGAATTCCTGGCTTTCTCAGTTTTATTTATTTACTTTTAGACTAATAGATTATATATCACTGTATATCCCTGACTAGCTGGAACTCACTATGTAGACTAGGTTGCCCTGAATTCACAAGACTTTGTACCTCTGCTTCCTAAGCCAGTGCTGGCATTAAAAATGTGTGCCAGTAAGTCCAACCCTTAAAATCTTTTTTTTTTTTTTTTTTAATTTTTCGAGACAGGGTTTCTCTGTATATTTCTGACTGTCATAGAACTCACTTTGTAGATCAGGCTGGCCTTGAACTCAGAGATCTGCCTGTCTCTGCCTCCCAAGTGCTGGGACTGATTGATGGTGTGCACCACCATGCCTGGCCCCTTACAATCTTTTTTTTTTTTTTTTCCGAGAGAGGGTTTCTCTGTGTAGCTTTGTTCCTTTCCTGGATGGAATTCACTTGGTAGCACAGGCTGGCCTCGAACTCACAGAGATCTGCCTGGCTCTGCCTTCCGAGTGCTGGGATTAAAGGCGTGCGCCACCAACCCCTGCATTGTTTTTTTAAGCATTGTCCTATCGACACCCTTTTCTTCTCCATGGCTGATCTGTCCTTTAAACTGACCACCAAATTTTTTATTCCACTGACTATATTTTTCTTTCCTGAAAATGACTTTCTTTTAATCTACCTGTTCTTTTCTCAGAATTTCTCTTTAAATGCATTTACTTACTTCCTTACTTATTTGATTAACTTCATGTGTATGTGAGTGTACCTGAGTAAGTGTATATGCCCAATATATGGGAAAGGCTCTGGTTCAATGCCCGGCAAACACACACACACACACACACACACACACACCTTAGAAACAGGAAAACGGACATTAGAATAAGGTGTCATTAATTCCTACAAGTTTGGCAGAAACACTTTTACACATTAACTCAGGGATCCGAGAGCTTTCCAATTCCTTGAGTACCCGCTCTTAGAATGTCATCCAGACTTCCAGTGGCCCATGAGGACTGGTTTGTGAGGTCACAACTCTCCACAGCAGTGCTGGGAATGCAGCAGACGTCCATCCTCTTTTTCTCCCAGGTACAGTGGGTTTTCCAGAGATTTCAGCGTGGAATGTGACTCATCGCTGTCATGGTCAACGCGTTGCATTCTGGAGATTTTTATTTGTAAATATTTCTGTTTATTATCGAGTTTCTTTGCTGTTCCGAGGTAATTTTGGTGTTGTTGGCTTGTTTACAGTGCTGGGCATACCACCTAGGGCCTTGAAGATGAGGGGAGTGCTCTACCACTGACCTGCACCCCCAGCCTCGGCCTTAGTGATGCCCCCCCCCCAGACAGGTTTTCTCTGTGTAGTTCTGGCTGTCCTGGAACTCAGTCTGTAGACCAGGCTAGCCTTGGACTCACAGAGATCCACCCACCTTTGCCTCCCAAATGCTGGAATTAAAGGTGTATGCAACCACTGCATGGTGGTCCTTAGTGTTTTTAAAAAGTATAAAACTGTCAAAAATATACACTGGTGAAAGACATCCCCTTCAATGGTGCACAAACGGTGGAGGAAAACCTAGATGTATTTGCTTGGAGGAATGAAACTAGAGTCCCTTTCTCACACTCTGTATAAGAATGAACTGAACACGGATCAAAGATCTTGAAATAAGACCTAAAACCCTGAAACAGAAGACTCTGAAGGCAAAACACTGCAAGCCACAGGCTCCGGGGCTGGCACGACGGCTCGGTGGGATCGGTGGGTAGATGTGTTTGTCACTGTGTCTTATGACCTGAGTTCTCCCTCTCTCCCAGGACCCACGTAGTGGAAGAACAGAGCTAACTCCCACATGCTGTCCCCTGACCTCCACATGCACGCCATGGCATTTGTGCACACACATTACATTTTGAAGAAAAGGCATATGTGCCGGGCAGCAGTGGCACATACCTTTAATCCAAGCACTCGGGAGGCAGAGCCAGGTGGATCTCTGTGAGTTTGAGACCAGCCTGGTCTACAGAGAGAGATCCAGGACAGGCTCCAAAACTACACGGAGAAACCCTGTCTCAAAAAACCCAAATATATATAATATATATACCAGGACTTTCTGAAAACACCAATAACCTAGGAAATAGTAGCAAGAATTGGCAAATGATATTGAATAAATTAAAAAGATTCTGCACAGCAAAGGAGACAAAAGAGTGAAGAGATGGCATTCCAATTGGGAAAAAAAAATCCTTCCCATCTCTACACCTGACAGGAAACTAATATGTGCAATATATAAAGAACTCCAGAATCCAAACCCCAAATATAAAAACAAACAAAAACATCTGATCAGCAAATGGGACAATGAATTGAATTAACAGTTCTTGAAAGACACATAAATGGCCACTAAATACACGAAAAAATGTTCAGCATTCTTTGGGGAAATGCAAATAGATGTACATCCAGGTTCCATTCCTTCTAGTCAGATGGAAATCAAGAAAACAACCAAGCTGATGGGGATGGATGGGTGGGTGGGGATACTCCCACTTTTTGACGGGAAGGTAAATCAGCACACCTGCTGTGGAAACCTGTTTGAAGGTTCCTTTAAAAAACATTGTCGGCCGGGCGGTGGTGGCGCACGCCTTTAATCCCAGCACTCGGGAGGCAGAGCCAGGCGGATCGCTGTGAGTTCGAGGCCAGCCTGGGCTACCAAGTGAGCTCCAGGAAAGGCACAAAACTACGCAGAGAAAAACCTGTTCTCGAAAAACCCAAAAAAAAAAAAAAAAAAAAAAAAAAATCATTTCATGTAGTTAGCATATACCACCCTTCGCGGGTACTTGAAGGAATCTGTGAGTCAGCACATCACAGAGAAATTATACATTAATGTGTACTGTGGCCACTTATTCAAAACAAGCTAAGTAGCTGGCGCAGTGGGCATGCCTTTAATCCCAGCACTGGGAGCAGGCCAAGCAGATCTCTA